>NC_060138.1:1089925762-1090240681 GCF_021461385.2 Schistocerca piceifrons | reverse complement strand
GGCTGCTCGACGGTCTAACTAAGACCGAAATTCAATCTTACCTCTCTGATCAGGATGTCGTTGCCGTCCATCGTGTAATGAAATAGGTAGATTCCTCCTTAGTGCCCACCCACATTCTTTTTCTCACCTTTGATAGAGTAGTGCTTCCATCCAAGATCAAAGCAGGCTATGAAATTATCACAGTCTGGCCATATATTCCGAACCTGGTGCGCTGCTACCAGTGTCATTGTTTGAACCACACTAGAACGTTGGTCGACATCCAGTCAAATGTGTAACGTGTGGTAGGGATGCGCACGAGGGCGATTGTCCACCTCCTGCCCACTCTATCAAGTGCAATGGCGCCCATGCCACCTCCTCTCGGGATTGTCCCGTGTATCTTGATGAGCGGGCTGTCCAAGAGATCGGGGTAAAGGAAGAAGTGCGTTACCCAGTAGCTCGCAGGTTACTGGCTAGTCGCAAACCCAGCATTCTTCTGTGTGGCACCCATGGTTCTGTTCTTTTTACCCCTCGCTCCATGAAGGATGTGCCCACGCAAACGTGCAACCACCAATTCAGCTCTGAGGTTGTGAAATTGCCCAGTGTCAAGGTAGCGTCGCTATCTCCCCCGTCCAGCTGTGTGCAACAAGCCGTCAGACTTTCGCCTCAAAGGGCGAAGCCACCAGCTACACAACCGGCAGGCCGGAGAGGACAGTAGGAGTACTCCCGTGAAGACTTCATCCGTCCCTCCAGCCAAACAACACCGGTGTCTTCCTCTAACCAGTAAGGCTCAAAGAAATCCACCAATGGAAAACGGTCTTCTCCTCCACCAACTCGAGAATCCTCTTTGACGGTGTTGCCCAGCTGGCCTCTGTGTTGCCAGTGCGCACCGCCAACTGTTTTTCAGCGTTAGACTCCACAGACCGACTGCACAAGCAAGCTGATGCTTCTGCGGACCCTATGGAGCAGGATCCTTCTGCTTCTGTGCCCTGTAGTAGCGACTCTTCACCAGCGGTCACTCGGCAGTTGTCAAGGTGCCACCCGCACATCTCTTCCTCATCATGACTCTCCTCCAATGGAAAGTTCACGGCCTTCGGTCCCACAAAGAGGATTTACAGCTGCTTTTAGCATCACAGCGTCCCCTTGTTCTCTGCCTTCAGGAAATGAAGTTGCGCCCTCACAACTGTTTTGAGCTTTCACATTTCCTATCGATTTGTTTTGACCTTCCCCTGAGGTCGGCATTCCATCTCAATGGGGTATCATGCTGCTCATACAGGATGACATTCTCAGTCAAACCATCTCCCTGATTACCGATCTTCAAGCTGTTGCAGTCCACCTTTTCCTTTCCCACCTGACTTTTTTCCCTGTACCATTTATGTCCCTCTGTCATTCGATGTCACCATGGCAGACTTCCTTCAGCTTATTGGGCAGCTACCTACCCCATTTTTGCTACTCAGCGACTGTAATGCACATCATCCTCTTTGGGGTTCTCCCAGGACCTGTCAGAGAGGTGCCCTTTTGGCTGACCTTCTTAACGAACCTAACCTCTTCCGCCTTAACACTGGAGCACTCACTTTCCTTTCTTTCTCCTTGCACACCTATTCTCATTTGGACCTATCCTGCACCGCCCAGCTTGCCCATCATCTTGAGTGGTCCATTCTTTCTGACACCTTGTAACGTCTACGCTCGGGCGTATGTTAACTCTCTAAAGCCTGTACTATGATAAGTTGACGGGCTTCGCCTTATAAGAAAGGATTTTAGTACATATTCCAAAATTATCTTCCAACTTTGTCAGACCTTTGTTCTTTGCTTATATTTTCATTAACAATAAAGCTCCTTAAACATCTTTCTAGCATAGATAGGTCTGCAGGTAATTCTTAATAACATAAACTTTAAATCTTCATTTCGGGACACTCGGATTGCACAACATGTGGAAAGGACCCTGTCTCGGTTAGTGATGAGGATAATTAATTGATAGGGCAATTCTGGTAAAAGTTAAGTTATTATTGAATAGTCAGGAACAAAATTAACACTGGTCCACATGAATACAATTCTAAAGATTCAACCTGTTCGAGTTGATGCGGCGGATGGCAGGCAGCGAGATGGCGAGGCGCACAGCACACATACAATCACAGCTATGGCTCTTGCTGTATCGGCACTTTGCTTCTTCTTAGCGTCGCAATCCTTTTCAATTCAGTGCCTATAGAAGATAGCCATGCTGTGTAGTCATCGGAAACGGCACATCCGAGGCTCAATGAAACCACTTTTTCCATGATAGCCTCCTCGATCCGGAACGTGTTCCTCAGACCGATGCCCAACTCCGACTGTCTTGCTGAGCCCGTTATGCCGTGCCGCGCCTGTGTGCATTTTCCCGCGCTCGCCTGCCATCCACCCTTTACCGCTCCCCTACAGATAGGGTATTCACCAAAGGTTTTACATCCCACATATCCTGATACATTGCCTACATATGGACCAGGCGCACAATTACAATTTTAAACATGTTACAATAGATTCAACATGTGTTACACTTCAATTCTGTTATAGCATTTCTTGAAATTTGACATAAATATTAATATTCACATTGAAAGTTGCTTACATTTTCTTTAACATAATGACACGAAAAGAAAAAGAAATGAAACCAAAACATTGCTTACATTAATTCATCGAAAATCAGAAGAAAAATTATTATATGTACAGTTGTTGTTGTTACACATGTCCCTGTTTCCAGTAAATTTTACTAAGTATAAATTTAATGGGAACACTAAATTTTACGTTTATACAGTGGTTCTGAATCTTTATGTGAATGTCCAAAAAAAAAATTTATACCACATACTTTCTTTTCACTCACATTATGTAGGTCTATACTTTTTAACATGTCAAGAACATTTACTTAAGTGCCTTTGGCTCAGTCCACTCTCCTATCACAACATTATTTAAATAGCAAAATACTCACTTTTACTAAATTTCTCAAAGAAATAATTTCAAAATCTGGAACACTAACACTTAACTACAAAAGCAAATACAGGTATCTATATACACTATAAGACAATTTGTTGCTGCTTGCATTGAATGGCAGTCCATTTCCTTAACTTACTAACATCTCCTGTATCACACTTACAATTCTCCTTTGACTATTTATCTGCCCTCTTTGGTGTTTGGCAGTCCTTTATATTATGGCTCATACACTGCCCATTTTCATTTTTGACAGTCCCATCTTTTATCTGGCTGATAGCATTTATCCTTTCTTTTCAGCCCTTTTTCTCCATACCTCTTTACATTTATAGTACAATTGGTAATCTGAAACTCACATAATTACATTAGTACACTGATATTGGTCTACCTAAGTTACAAAGGTTTGATTTATTTGGCATAAATTAGCTTCAGCATAATTTATAGCATATTTATTGCAAATTGCTTTCTGAGTGTACTTAGGTCACTCACTCCTAGGAACATACAGTTTCAGGTCCACAACGTTCCTTACACCTAAAGGTCTTTTGGATTTTGGGTAGATCAGGTAGTAAGCATTATCGTGTGGAATGTTCTGTATTATATACGGTCCATTGTAAATATATTTAAATTTGGAAATTTCATGGTTCAGTTCACTAGACTTTTCGTGGGTTTTTAAAAGAACATAATCTCCAATTTTAAATTTTGAAACTTTCAGACTTTTATCATGTCTTTTAGATCTAGATTCAGCATTTTGCTTTGCCCTTTTTCTGACTAAATCTTTCTTTTGACTCAACCCCAAACTTGTACAAGGTGGAAACTCTAGTTTTTCTTCAATTAAACTTTTACTCCTGCTGCCTAACAAAATTTCTTCCGGTGGGAATCCAGTAGATTCATGATGTAAGGTGTTCATGACATTCTCAAAATCCGATATAAATCTGCCCTAGACTCTAAATCATGCCCCTACCTGTTTTTTCCACAACGCACCTTGGTCGACTGTGACATTGTCCCAAGATACGTTCCTGACCTATGAACCATTTATATCTGGCGGCTTTTTTGGTTTCTGGAGTTCAAAGACTTTACTTACTTGAACTCGTTGCAAAATAAACACTGAGTCGTCAGGTGGCTCTTTCTTTCTTTGTTCAGTCTCAACATCTGGGTTTTGTTTTGAAACTTCATCATCAACATATACAATACCGCAATTAACTGTATTTCCATTATTTTCACTAGTACCGAAATACTCGTCATCTGAATTATCGTCTGAATCTGACCATTCTGCATCACTTTCAGGTTCTAACATAAAAGCTTTTCTGAGACAGGCACTAAGTTCTTCCTCTGCATTTTCGTCAGGCTTTAATTTTAATTCAATATCCTCTTTTGGCAAAACGGCCTCATTATCAGCTTTACTCACATCCACTGTTACTTCATATTTAGTGTAATCCCCGTGGACTTCAATTACTTTTAGGTAATTACCTGCCCCTTCCCCACGGTGCCTTTCGGTAGCAGCTTGTACTGTTGGCGGATTGTTAACAGAAGTTACTTCCTTGTCAATGCTAAGGATTTCATCCTCCAATTCCTTCCTATCTTTAATCATCGTCCTATCGACAGCACGCGTTCTCAGCGCGGCGCTGTTTACTCTCTCCTCTTCAACTTTGGGCCACATCACCTTATCGACATCCCTATTATCTCCTTTTTCACTAATCAACTTCCTTGCCTCATACTCCTTCTTAAAATCCTCCCACTCACATTGCTTTAGACCCTTGTACAGATCGTCGATCTGCACACACCAATCAATTACTTCTGCTAGATCATTCTCGCCTTTTACTTCATTGCAAACACTGCTAACCGCACCTCTCTGTGTATTCACAGTTTCATCTATTATTTCCTTCGCCACGGAATTATCACTCGTAATATATTCATCAGCTCTTACGGCTATGTTCGTATCTAATGCTGCCGCATTGCTAGCGGCTTCTCTCTGAACAGCTGTTCTGCTAGGCTGGGCCGTTGCCCTCTGATGCTCCACTCGCCCGTTAACAAGTATTGCTCTGCGCGGCAAAGATGAGTCATTCGCACTCGCACCTGACGCTTGTTTCGCAACACGTTGCGTCGTTCCACGCCTGTCTCTAACCTGTCCTATAACTTTACTGTCAGTTCGGTAACCTTTCTTAAATTGGGGCCGGTATGCACTGTCCGCTTCCGTTTGGCCCGCAACATTCGCAGAAATCAGTTTCCTGCGTCGTTATTATTTTGCGCGGTGTACCCTCTACCTCGACCTGAATAACTCCCTCTTCCTCTTCCTCTGCCTCTACCTCTCTGTATCATATTGACGCGAAATCCATCGCCATCATTTCTCTCGTCATTATTACGATTATTTCGGTTACCAAAATTTTGATAATTGGCACGACTTTCGCGCCAATGGTCTTCCTCTTCGACCCTTTCGAGAAATCCTTGGAAGCTGCGATGATTGCTTCCCACGTACCTCTTTGAATCTTCTGGAAGCTTTTTATATAGCTCCCAGATGATTTCTGAATCGGATCTTCTTCCTCTCAAATGCGTCAACTTCCAGTACCAATATTCGCAGAATTCTTTCAAAGAATTCCTGCCCCTGTTATCATGAAGTTTGGCCATGATAAACTCGCGCCACAAATGATCCTGTTTTTGTTCGGACCAATATTCTTCCATAAACTTTTGCTTAAATTCTTCGAACGTCATTCGTTCGGTATTTAAATTAATTCCCCAGCGCTTAGCGTCACCTGCTAAGGCGCTAATTACTACGTTCATCTTTTCCTGATCAGACAAGTGTTCAGGAAATATCCTCTCGCAATTTTTGATGAAATCTAACGAATGCCATCCGTTATGTTTCTTGGCAGGATCGAAGCGTTCCTCACCTTCTAACAGCTTCGTAATTGGTGTGCCATTACAGACAACACCAGGTCTATCTTTAATTTTACTCTCACGATCGAAAATTTTGCCTTGAATTTTCGAAGTATTTTGTTCACATTTTTGTACACATCCGGTAACTTTCTCACCTAAATCTCTTTCAGTGTCTGAAACTGCGTTTTTCAACTGTGAGATGCCGTGTTGACATTCGTTTACGATCTCAGTTTTAAGACCGAAAACTTTTTCGTCTACTTTTGTTTCAACCAGATGCTCTACTTTCTCTGGGATGTTGAGAATTTCAACATCACACCTACTGTTAATGTTGTCAATTTCCCCCTGCATAGTATCCATACTTTTATTAATAGTGCCAATTTCAAACTTCATAGTATTTACTACAGAGCTTAAATTATCCACTTTTTGTTCTACCTGTTCTATTTGTTTACTAATTTTAATTCCTTGTTCTTCGACCTGTGCTTTAATCTGATCATTCTGTGTTTTGAGCTGATGGCTCTGTGTTTTAAGCTGCTCGTCAACGTGTGTTTTAAGCTGACTAACCTGACTACTAACTTGTTTTTGAAGCTGATCATACTGTGTTTTGAGCTGCTCGGCAACGTGTGTTTTAAGCTGATTATTCTGCCCTGCAATTTGTTTGGTTAATTGTTCAAATAAATTGTTCATGCTTAAAATTTTCACACTGTTTTGTTCTACGGAATCTGTTGTGACAGTGCCACGACATTCAAAAGTGCCGCTACGTTAGTATGCGAACACGGCGATAGAGGCGCTCCGCAGCTCGGCCGAGCGCGGGAGCGCCACCTGGTTATGAACGGCGCCGGCCGCATGTCACGGCACGGCAGTCGAATGACAGATACGGAGTTAGTAACATGTAACCCGCCAGTGTTTCTACTTTTGTATATCCACGCACTTTATTAGTGATTAAAGGTTATAACACTTTTTGGCGACGAGGTCGGATATTTTTTTTCCGGCGTTGTGGACTTGTGTGTTCGTGTCGGGGCAGACATGGAACAGCTTATGCAAGCGCTTATTGAACAGCAAACACAGCTGACGGCTGCTATTCAGGCATTGTCGACGTCGCTTACTCATCGTCTGTCTTCCTCTTCTCCGCCTCCGTTCCCTCCTTATGACGAGGCCGCTGAAGACTGGGAGGATTATGAGAAGCGTTTGCGGCAACACTTCTTGGCTTTCGGCGTTGTCGACGCTCCTATGTGTAAGTCGTTATTTCTATCTTGGATTTCCCCACGGATCTATCTCAGTTAGCCCCTCTGTGGGAACCTGCCTCTCTGTCCTTCCAAGAAATGTGTGACTTATTGTCTAACTATTACCGAAAAAACACCCATGTCGTTGCCGCCCGCGTGGCGTTCTACCGGTGTCGTAAACAGCCCCATCAATCTTACCGGGCTTGGGCGGCGGAACTACACGGTCTGAGTCGGAAATGTCAGTTTGTCACGGACACTCATCATGAGTCTTACGCTGATTCAATGGTTAGGGACGCTATTTTACGGCTTGCTCCTGATAAAGAAGTTCGGCAACGTGCCTTACAATTGCCAAACCCGTCGTTGTCGGAAGTTCTCAGCATCGCTCAATCGTTTGAAGTGTCTCACGCTGCTGGTGCGCAAATAGACGCGTGGCGTGATGTAGGCGCTGTACAAACCACTTTCGACGCAGACAATGTGCCTGTTTCACAGGGAAACGACGATGTGGCGGCGGTGCACTCGCGTCAACAACGTCGCGTTGGGCCGCCACGCTCGCAGCGAAAACAGCAACCACAGAAGCAGGTTCGTTCCGCCCTTCCTTCTTGTCCACGTTGTTTCGTACAGCATGACAGAGCCGCGTGTCCAAAACGTTGGGCCACGTGTAATTCATGTAAGAAAAAAGGCCACATTGCTTCTGTGTGTCAGTCCCCTAAAGTTCCTGTCGACGAGGACGAGGCATCGGACATGGATGTTAACTGTGTGCTTTCTCAAACGAATAAGTTGTTTGTTACTGTTCGTGTTCTGGATAAAGACATTCGCATGCAAGTGGACACTGGCTCTGCAGTAACTCTCATTAATTCTCGCACGTATTTGGAGTTAGGCTCCCCTTCCTTGTCTCCAGTTACGCGAAATCTACGAACTTATAATAAGCAGAAAATTCCTATCGTTGGCCAGTTTGATGCTTCCACTGCCTACAAGTCTGTTGTTAGGCCCCTCACGTTTTATGTGGTGGATCATGAGGGCACTGAAAACCTGTTCGGTTATGATGCTTTCCAGTTGTTCGGGTTTTCCATTGATGATGATGTGCACCTCATATCTGAGGACATTCCGTATCAACAGCTGGATGGCTTGTGTTCTGAATTCTCGTCCGTGTTCTCTGCTGGTCTGGGTCGGGCCAAGGATTTTGAAGCCCACATTACTCTTAAACCTACGGCTCGCCCTAAGTTTTTCCGGGCACGCCCTATTCCGATGGCGTTGCGTGCGCCTGTCAAAGCTGAGATAGACAGGTTAACAGCTTCGGGGATTCTCCTTCCTGTTACCTCCAGCGAATGGGCATCGCCCATCGTGGTGGTTTCTAAACCAAACGGGAGTCTGCGATTGTGTGGTGATTTTAAAGCCACTGTCAACGCTCAAAGCCTCATTGACACTTATCCTCTTCCCCGTCCTGAGGAGTTATTTACCAAGCTCGCTGGGGGCCAGTTCTTTTCCAAACTTGACTTATCGGAGGCATACCATCAGTTGCCGTTGGATGCATCTTCCAAGGAATTTCTCGTCATCAACACTCCTTGTGGGTTGTATCAGTACCAGCGGCTACCATTTGGCGTCGCTAGCGCGCCGGCCATTTTTCAGCGGTTTTTGGAACAGCTCACGGCTTCCGTTCCCGGCTGCATAAACTACCTGGATGACGTTGTTGTCACAGGGGCCTCCACTGAGGAGCACCTTCGCAATTTGTGTTCACTGTTTCGGGTTCTGCATTCAGCAGGGTTGAAGTGCAATCTGGACAAGTCTCAGTTCCTCCAACCCTCCATTGTGTATCTTGGTTTCCACTTGTCCCGTGAGGGTATACGTCCTCTACGACAGCACGTTGCGGCCATTACCGCTCTACCCCGGCCGTCTACGGTCAAAGAACTTCAGGCGTTTCTAGGCAAGGTTGCTTATTATCACAAATTTATTCCCTCCATGGCGGCGGTGGCTCATCCTCTGCATCAGCTGTTACGCAAAAACGTTCCTTTCTGTTGGTCCGCCGAGTGTGAGCAGGCTTTTGTCCGCCTGAAGGCTCATTTGCAGTCGGCGCCTTGTCTTGCCACATTCCGTCCGGGTCAGCACTTGGTTCTGGCGACTGACGCGTCACAGTATGGCCTAGGGGCTGTTCTCGCCCATCGGTATGAGGATGGGTCGGAACGACCCATCGCCTACGCTTCCAAGACCCTCAACGATGCCCAACGGCGTTACTCTCAAATAGAAAAGGAGGCGCTCGCTATCATTTATGCTCTGAAAAAGTTCAGCGTTTTTTTGTATGGTTCTAAGTTTCACCTCATCACCGACCACAAGCCGCTGGTCTCTCTGTTCAGCCCCTCGGCGTCGCTTCCAGATAAGGCAGCTCACCGCCTGCAACGTTGGGCCTTATACTTGTCTCGTTTTCACTATGAGATTCACTATCGCCCCACGGCCCAGCACACCAACGCTGACGCGTTGTCGCATTTGCCAATGGGCCCCGACCCGGTTTTCGATCGAGATGAACTCCTCTGTTCCACATTGATGAGGAAGAACGTCGTGCGGTCGAGGGTTTTCCACTTACAGGTTCGCAGGTCGCGTCGGCTACTGCGCGGGACCCGGTCCTGCGTCAGGTGATCGGTTTTGTTCAGCGGGGTTGGCCGGACAGGACCAAGGGCCGGGCGTCGGATCCCCTTCGCAACTACCATGCCTTGCGCCTTCGTCTGTCTGTTTGTGAGGGTGTTGTTCTTCTGGCCACGGATGGCGCATCTCCACGGATTGTGGTGCCCGCCTCTCTTCGCAAAGATGTTCTCAAACTATTGCATGAGGGCCATTGGGGGATTTCTCGGACTAAGTCCCTGGCCCGCAGGCACGTTTATTGGCCCGGTATTGATTCGGACATCGCCCACATGGTCGCTGCGTGTGATCAGTGTGTTCAACAACTGGCTGCGCCTCGTACTCTGCCCTCTCCGTGGCCTGATCTGGCGCAGCCGTGGGAACGGGTGCACGCTGACTTTGCCGGCCCCTTCCTCGGCACTTATTGGCTACTGTTGATTGACGCCTTCTCGAAGTTTCCGTTTGTTGTTCGATGTCCGTCGCCCACCAGTGCGGCGACGACGCTGGCTTTGTCAAAAATCTTTGCGCTAGAAGGTCTTCCATCCACGATTGTCACGGACAATGGCCCTCAGTTCTCTTCGCAGGCCTTCCGTGATTTTTGTACTGGACAAGGGATTCATCATGTTACAGCACCGCCCTTCCATCCGCAATCGAATGGGGAGGTCGAGCGCCTTGTCCGCACTTTCAAAAGCCAAATGAAAAAATTCCTTAGTGATTTTTCCACAGATGACGCTCTGTTGCAATTTCTGAGTTCTTATCGCTTCACGCCTCTGGGTGATCGCAGCCCTGCTGAACTCTTGCATGGCCGCCAACCGCGCACCCTACTGCACCTGCTTCACCCTGTCAGGCCTTGTACTGTGTCCCCTAGTGCGGGAAAATACCCAGTGGGCGCCGACGTGTGGGCACGGGGGTATGGATCTCGCCCTAAATGGATTCCAGGGGTGGTCCAGGCTCTTCGCGGCCGCCGGCTTTGTGAAATACGTACGGACGACGGCATGGTCGTTCGCCATTACGACCAGGTGCGCCCACGAGTGGTGGCCACGCCGGTACCACCGCCCCTTCTTTCGTCTCCACCAGCCCGAGAAGCCAGTCCTGTCGCTCCTGCCGATCTTCCGGGCGTGTTGCTGCCGCCGCCGTCGCTACCGCTTCCGAGTACGCCGGAACCGGCCCCAGTCGCGACGCCGCCTTCTCCGGGACCCATCTCGCTGGAGCACACCCCCAAGTCCACGACACCTATGGATGCTGCTCCGGAGTTTTCACCCATCATCTCGTCCAGGAGGCACGTTCCACGCGCAAGCTTCCGTCCTGGACATTTTTGACCATACTCTCGTGTTTCTCCGCGGGATCTTCTCGGGACCTCCCAAGAGGCCATGGATGTCTCCGCACTGTCCGTGTCTCCACGGAAGTGAGAGTTTTTTTTTCAAGGGGGGAAAAGTGTTGTGACAGTGCCACGACATTCAAAAGTGCTGCTACGTTAGTACGCGAACACGGCGATAGAGGCGCTCCGCAGCTCGGCTGAGCGCGGGAGCGCCACCTGGTTATGAACGGCGCCGGCCGCATGTCACGGCACGGCAGTCGAATGACAGATATGGAGTTAGTAACATGTAACCCGCTAGTGTTTCTACTTTTGTATATCCACGCACTTTATTAGTGATTAAAGGTTATAACAGAATCGGTGTGTTCCGATCCTACTTCAGAATTTTCTTTCGATTCTTTTTTTTTATCTGTGGTGAATCAAACATGTCAGTGGATTCATTCACATACCCACTATCATCTACAAAGCCACCCTCTACTTCCTGTTTTATCCCTTGCTGTGTTCGAGACGATCTCGACATTTCAATCTGTTCGTTAACGTGTTCATGATATTGTATGTACACCAATTGTCTTCCGCTAACGCCATCTGTTATCTGGCCGCGTAAACTCCTGCTACTGCCAGCCGCATTTTCCATTACGCTCGGCACATCTACCGTGTCTACGTTCCTGTCCATACTGAATGCCAATTACACCTCTCCACTGTACTTGACGTTCACTGCTATTTACTTTACTGACTATTATTGCAATTCGAGCCACTGAACATCCACTGTTCGGTATTCACTTTAATTTGTGACCAACAACAACTGGATGTCCTGTCACCGGGAAGCCACTTGTAACGTCTACGCTTGGGCGTACGTTAACTCTTTAAAGCCTGTACTATGATAAGTTGACGGGCATCACCTTATAAGAAAGGATTTTAGTAAATATGTTGACCGCGTGTACCTGAATGGAGGCAAAATCAGACTTACGTCCACTCAGTAACAACAATGATACGTCAAGCAAGTCTAAAGTTCAACTACACGTTAGGACGGGCAAGAAACATAAACAGCAGATGCTACCAATTGTTAATAATACGGTCGCCAGCCTAATTAGGCATTAAGTGAGTTTTTTTCCTTGTACAAGTGGATGTACGTACAAGCATAACAACACGTAGTAATACTGCATTATATGGTAAATTTTAGAACCAGAAAAATCTACTGAACTAATATTTTCCCTTTCTATACTAATTTGGACAAGCTATAAATACACAACATTACACTATAATGATTACTACAAACTGCGTTTTGTCTATTGATCTGACTGAAATCAGGCATAGGTTACCCTAGAAATAGCACTTTTGAAACACACAAACAATGTCAATTTTAATAAGGGTAAAACACTGATAAATTTAGGTTCTATATTGACTTTAACTTTGCAGGTCAAATCAGTTCAGTACACTCCAGAATTTAAATGAATAGAAAAGAAAAGAGTGGAGGGGAGGGGGGGGGGGGGGACCCTGAAACTGTTATGATCACTGTGTTGCAACTATTAACTATTGGAAACATTAATCACTCAAGATTTACGAAATATGAGTTACTACTCTTTTTGTCTTATTACTTCCTCATTTAACTACCATTATTTTTGTCTCAAATTAATTAAGCTTCATTACTAAACCAGTTCCAAAATTAACTTCCAACTTTGTCAGACCTTTGTTCTTTGCTTATACGTTCATTAACAATAAAGCTCCTTAAAACTCATTCTAGCATAAAAAGGTCTGCAGGAAATTCTTATTAACATAAACTTTAAATCTTCATTTCGGGGTACTTGGATTGCACAACATGTGGAAAGGACCCTATCTAGACTAGTGATAAGGATAATTAATTGATAGGACAATTCTGGTAAAAGTTAAGTTGTTATCGAACAGTCAGGAACAAAATTAACACTGGTCCACACAAATACAATTCTAAAGATTCAACCTGTTCGTGTCGATGCTGCGGTTGGCGGGCGGCGAGATGGCGAGGCGCCCAGCACACATACAATCACAGCTATGGCTCTTGGTGTATCGGCACTTTGCTTCTTCTTAGCGTCGCAATCCTTTTCAATTCAGTGCCTATAGAAGATAGCCATGCTGTGTAGTCGTCGGAAACGGCACATCCGAGGCTCAATGAAACCACTTTTTCCATGATAGCCTCCTCGATCCGGAACGTGTTCCTCAGACCAATGTCCAACTCCGACTGTCTTGCTGAGCCCGTTATGCCGTGCCGCGCCCGTGTGCATTTTCCCGTGCTCGCCTGCCATCCACCCTTTACCGCTCCCCTACAGATAGGGTATTCACCAAAGGTTTTACATTCCACATATCCTAATACATTGCCTACGTATGGACCAGGCGCACAATTACAATTTTAAACATGTTACAATAGATTCAACATGTGTTACACTTCAATTCTGTTATAGCATTTCTTGAAATTTGACATAAATATTAATATTCACATCGAAATTTGCTTACATTTTCTTTAACATAATGACACGAAAAGAAAAAGAAATGAAACCAAAACATTGCTTACATTAATTCATCGAAAATCAGAAGAAAAATTATTATATGTACAGTTGTTGTTGTTACAACCTACTCAAGTGACCATTTCCCTTGTGCTATCTGTTTGCTGACTCCTACCCCATCCGCGTGCACGCCCAAATGTCAGCTTACTAATGCTGACTGGCAGCGTTACACTTGCCTGGTGACCTTCGAAGAACTAGATTTCCCCAGTTGAGATGGCCAGGTGGAATATCTCACAAATGGTATCCTTATTGCTGCAGAATGTCCCATTCCTCGCACTTCCTCTTTACCATTTCATGTCCCAGTCCCTTGGTGGACTGAGGCATGTCATGACGCAATTCGTACATGGAGACATGCTCTCTGCATTTTTAACTGTCATCTTACCGTGGCAAACTGCATTCATTATAAACAGATGTGTGCAAAGTGTCATCACGTTCTTCGGGACAGCAAAAAAGGTAGCTGGATTTCATTCACTAGTTCTTTTAACAGTTCCACCCCATCTTCTGTCATGTGTGCCAACCTCTGACGGCTCTCTGGGACCAAGTACTATTCCCCAATTTCTGGCCTGACAGTAGCAGATGATGTCCTTGTGGACCCTGTTGCTGCCTTCAACACCTTGGACCGCCTTTTTGCGGAAGTTTGAAGCTCAGAATTGTGAATGCTACAATGCCGCCTTTAGTATAAGGGAGTTGATCATGCTCCCAGTTCCTCCTGATCCTCTGCCCCATGGCCAGTCGCCACCCACATTCAGATGTTGCAGCACCTTTGTCTTGTGGGCATGCAGTTTCTGCTAAACACGTACAACCGCATCTGGGCAGAAGGCTTATTTCCCGAATGCTGGTGTGAAGCCATTGTCATACCCATACCTAAGCCTGGTAAGGACAAAAACCTTCCTTCTACCTACCACCCCATCTCTCTTACCAGCTGTGTTTGCAAGGTGATGGAACGTATGATTCATGTCCAGCTGGTATGGTAGCTCGAGTCTTGCAATTTACTGACGAACGCACAGTGTGGGTTTTGAGCGCAGTGTTCTGCAGTTGACCATCTCGTTACTTTGTCCATCCACGTCATGAATGGTTTTCTGCAGAAGTCCCAGACTGTGGCCATGTTTTTTGATTTGGAGAAGGCCTATGACACCTGCTGGAGAACCGGTATCCATCGTGCTTTTTACACATGGGGCTTCCGTGGCTGCCTGCCCTGTTTCCTTCAGGCATTTTTAAAAGACCGAGTGGGTTCTGCCTTGTTGGACACCTTTATCCAGAAAAATGGTGTGCCTCAGGGTTCCATCCTGAGCGTCTTCCTCTTAGCTGTCGCCATCAACCCTATAATGGCCTGTCTCCTCGCTGGGCAGGTCCGGCTCCCTTTTTGTTGACGATTTTGCCATCTATTGCAGTTCTCCATGGACCTGCCTCACCGAGTGCCGCCTTCAGCGATGTGTTCATTGTCTTTATGCCTAGAGCATCGACCGTGGCTTTCACTTTTCCACTGACAAAACCGTCTGCATGAATTTCTGGTGACGCAATTGGTTTCTTCCACCATCTTTACATCTTGGGCCTGTCGCCTTTCCGTTTGTTGAAACTACAAAATTCCTGGTGCTCATGCTCGATAGGAAACTCTCTTGATCCTCCCATGTGTCTTACTGTATGTGGTTCCTCAATGTCCTACATGTCCTTAATGGTACTTCCTGGGATGCTGATCGAACCAACCTTCTCCATTTGTACCAGTCCTTTGTCCATTTGAGACTCGACTATGGGTGCTTTGTTTATGCATCTGCATGTCCATTCATCTTACGCCGTCTCAACACTATCTACCATTGTGGCATCTGTTTGGCCACAGGCGCCTTTTACACTAGCCCAGTTGAGAATCTGTTTGCTGAAGCTGCTGAACTACCACTGCCCTAACGATGTGACTTTCTTCTCAGCAGGTATGCACGCCATTTGTTTACCATGCGTGACCACCCATCCTATCCCTCCTCCTTTGATGATTCCTTTGATCGCCAGTATGGAGCACATTCCTCTTTTCAGTTACCTCCTGGAGTCCACTTTCAGCACTTGCTAGAGTGGCTTAACTTCACATTACCTGTACCTTTCCCTTCACCACGTTGGCTTCGTGAAGTGGCCCATGTTAACCTTGGCCTTCATTCGCTTCCTAAGGACACTACTCCAGCCTCGGTCTGTAACCTTCAGTTTCATGACCTTCGCATGGAATTTTGCGAGAGTACCTTTGTATACACTGATGGCTCTCGGACTGACTGTGGGGTCGGGTGTGCCTTCGTCATTGGCACCTGTATCTTTCGATATCTGCTTCCGGCACACTTCTCAGTATTTACAGCCAAGCTCTTTGCCCTGTATCAGCCCACAGAGTATATCTGGTGACACAGCCTTTTCGATTCTGTCCTCTGCTCAGACTCTCAGCGCCCTTCAAAATCTGTGTGCGCTGCGCACTGCCCATCCCTTAGTGCAATGAGTCCAGGAAAACTGTCACTTACTCACTCTTGGTGGAGCCAGTATGATGTTTCTGTGGGTTCCTGGTCATGTCGGTCTGCCAGAAAATGAGGCTGCTGATGCTGCTGCCGAGGTTGCAGTTCTCGTACCTCAGCCCGCGAGTTCCTGTATTCCCTCCGATTATCTTTGTGTTGCCATCTGTCAGGAGGTGGTGTCCCTTGGGCATCGCCAATGGTCCTCACTTCACGGGAATAAGCCTCTCCAAGTGGCTTGGACAACCTCCTCTCGGTCCTCCCGTGGGATGAGGTCATTTTAAGTAGGCTGTGTATTGGGCACTGCTGTTTTAGCCATCGTCATTTGATAAGTGGTGCTACCCCACCACTTTGTACACATTGTGCCCAAGTTTTAACAGTCTGCTACTTCCTGACGGACTGTCCATTTTTTAACCGCTTACATTCCCGCTTGGGTTTGCTGTCTGATTTATCGGCCGTTTTAGCAAATGACGTGTGAGCTGTCAACCGTTTTTTACTTTTTATCCATCAAAGTAATATGGTGAAGGCCATTTAATTTTTAGTTTTGGACCTCCAATTCTGTATGGCGTCTTGTTTTAGCCCTTTTTCCATGTGCCTGTTTTGAATTGGGCGCGTATGACCCCAGTTGTTTTTTGTGCCCTAAATCAAAACAAAACCAAAACCAAAGTTGACATGCATTCAGTTTGATTTTATGATGGTGACCAAGGTATGTGCATGTTCTTTTTACAGTGACACTAATATATTTTAATGTGTTGAATGCTGGCTGAGTAATAGAACTGACATGAGGCTTGCATATATAGTTATATCATTTCCCCCCCCCCCCCCCCCCCATATGGATTTCACGTTCAAGATAGTTATGTCTACATCTACTTTAGCTGTGCGAAACCCTTATTAGAGACACCTTCAAAGATGTAAGGAATATATCATGCTAAGTGCATCACAAATTTTGCTGTGATTTAGCATGATAATTGCCCAAGGGGATAAAATTAGCTAATTGCTTAATTATGAAATAAAATATTTTTTTCAAAATAAAATAACAGCCTGTGTAGGAAAATGACATCCCCCAAGAAATTTACAATGGCTGTGGAGCCATATGTGCAAAAAGACTGTCAACTACACTCAGTTACCCTTTATTCAATTTGTTACTGCCCATCTTATAACCTCTATTAGACTGATCTTCCATGTACTTTGCTGTCTCTTGCAGAATCGCAATACCATTGGCAAAAGCTTGAAGCTACTGTTTAATCACTCTGAACTTTAATTCCTTGTTCAGATTCCTCTTGGGTTTCTTTACTGTAAGCTGGATGTACAGATCGAATAACATGGGGGATAGGCTACAATCCTGTCTCACTCCATCCTCAACTAGTGCCTCCCTTTCATGTCATTCAATGAAGGATGAGAGGTAGAAAAACTATAAATGAGGGTTGGAGCTTTAATAGTGGCAACTATTTATTTACAGCTCGTACAAAATAGATACATGTTTCAAAGTTTTACTGACCTTCAGTGTAGTCACCTGCATTGTGTATAACCCATTGCCAGTGATGTGGAAGTTGTAGGTCACTCTTAGCAGTGCCAGTGTGTTGACAGTTCAAGCAGTGCGATCTATTGCCCAACAAATTTGTAGCAGCTTGGAAGCGAATGCCGTGAAGTGTTTCCTTCACTTTAGAAATGAAGTTGAACTCATGAGGGCTTAAGTCAGGGGAGTGCAGTAGGTGGTATAGTACTTAGCAGTCCCTTCAGTCAAACAAATCAGTAACAGCTTGCACTGTACGTGCTTGAGCATTGTCCTGGAAAATGATGCTCAGGTCCTGCAGAAAGTGTCACCACTTCTGTCTCTATGCTGTTCACTTTTGGAACACAACCTACGACCAGCTTGAAGGTCAGTGAAACTTTGAAACATATATCTATTTTGTACGAGCTGTAAATAAATAGTTGCCACTATTAATGTTCCAACCCTCGTAGAAGAGATGTATGAAAGAAACAAACTACAGGGCAATATTATTGGAAGGGGAAGAATAAATAGATGAAGATGACAGGAGAGATGACACTGTGGGAAGAATTTGACAGCACACTGAAAGACCTAAGCCAAAACAAGGCAATTGAAATAGATGATATTCCCTCAGAGTATTATTGAGAACTTTGGCTTAACCTCCCATAACAAATCTGTTGCACTCATTGTGCAAGCTATATCAGACTGATAAAATACCCTCAGATTTCAAGAAGAATGTAATAATCCCAATTCCAAAGAAGGCAGATTCCGACATGTGTGAAAATTACCAAACCATGAGTCTAATAAGATATGATTGCAAAATACTAACATGAACTATTTTCAGAAGAACAAATAGGCTGGTAGAAGTGTTTGACAATGTTGATGGAATGCACACTTTGAAATTCTGAAAGTCTGATGGATAAAATAATGGGAATGAAAAGTTATCTGCCACTTCTACAGAAACCAGACTGCATTATGAGAGTTGATTATTCTTTGTAAAGTGAAAAAGTTGTTGATGCAGGAACAACCAGAATAGAGCAGTCCAGATCCACAAGACAAAACAAGGACAGCTGTAAAGCTTTTAGAATGAATGTTCATCAAAAGGCACCAAAAATAAATGCAAAATATATCTATTTAAAAAAGAAGATAAAAATTTGCTTGATACATTACTAAGAGACAGTCTCCATTCCTTCCCATCTGACTCTGTTCGTGTAGACTAGATTTGGATTAGATTCAGAGAAATAGCATTGCTGGCAATTGAGAGATACATACCAAATAAATTAATAAAAGATGGTACTGATCCATGACGGTGCACGAAATAGTTCAGAACATTGTTGCAGTAACAACAAAAACGTCATGCCAAATTTAAAAGAACATAAAATCCCCAAGATTGGTGAAGTTTTATGGAAGCTCAAAATTAAGCATAATCTTCAATGCTTTTAATAGTTTCCACAAGGACACTCTATCTCGAAATCTGGCAGATAACGCAAAGAGATTCTGGTTGTACATAAAATACACCAGCAGCAAGATGTAGTCAGTACCTTCACTGTGCGATAGCTGTGGTAATGTTACTGATGACAGTGCCACTAAACACAGTTTTCAGAAATTCCTTTACCAAAGTAGACAAAGTAAATGTTTCAGAATTCAAATTAAGAACAATTGCCAGTATGATTAACTTAGATACGAATTTGTTGTAGCAAATCAGCTTAAATCACTTAACAAAGGCAAGGCCTGTGGTCCAGATTTTATACCAGTTAGGTTTCTTTCAGAGTATGCTGATACAGTAGCTCAGTACTTACCAATCATATAAAACTAATTACTTGTTGAAAAATCTATAAGTAAAGATTGGAAAGTTGCACAGCTGAACCAACACCCGAGAATGGAAATAGGAGTAATTTGCTGAACTACAGACTCATATCACTAACATTCATTTGCAGTAGGATTTTGGAACACACATTGTGTTTCAACATTATGAATTTCCTCGAAGTAAAAGTTTTATTGACAAATAGACCACACAGATTCAGAAAATGTCATTCTTGTGAAGCACAACTAGCACTTTACTCTCACAAACTAGTGGGTGCTATCTAAAGGGGATGTCAGATTGATTCCATATTTGGAGATTTCCAGAATGCTTTTGACACCGTTCCAACAAGTGACGTGTAATCTAATTGTGTTCCTACCTAGATAATGTTGCAGGGAAAGCGAAGCAAAGACTGTGATTTATTGGCAGAACATGAAAATGCAACAGGTCTACTAAAGAGACTGTGTACACTACGCTTGTTCCTAATCTTGTGGAGTATTGCTTTGCGCTGTGGGCTATGCAGCAGATGGATTTATGGAGGGCATTGAAAAACTTTAAAAAAAGCAGCTCATTTTGTATTATTGTAGAATGGGAGAGAGAGCTATGGATATGATATGTGAATTGGGGTGGCACCAATTAAAGCAAAGGTATTTTTTGTTGCGACAGGATCTTCTCATGAAATTTCTGTCAAAAACTGTCTCCTATTACTGTGAAAATATTTTGTTGGCAACCACGTACATGGGAAGAAATGATCTTCATAATAAATTCAGAGAAATCAGAACTCACACAGAAAGATTTAAGTGTTCATTTTTCCTATGTGCTGTCTGATTATGGAACAGCAGAAAACTAGTTTGAAGATTGTTTAGCCCATGTTTGAAAGAACAACCATCCTTTTGATCTGGCAGTCACTATTAATTAAACACAAAGGAATTGCAGACATTGGCTGCAAATAGGCATTCATGTGAATCAATGGGGAAAGTTGGAAATTTGCGCTGGATCGGGATTTGACCCCGCATCTCCTGCTTAGTTGGCAGATGTTCTGACCACTAAGCCATCTGGCCACGGTGGTCCTCACTACTGGATAGACTACACTAGCATGCTTCCCATCTGATCCAAATCCTCAACTTATCCACACACTATGAATGTAGTGTTCCCTGCCCATTATCCTCATTACATCATGGCATGTCACCAATTCCCATAAGAGTTTGAGCCTGGTGTGCATCCGCACTGAAAAGATCAGTGGCTGTATGTGCTTTAGGAGCCTGTTCTTTCGTCTGAAAGAATGTGTGAGTAAGTTGAGAATTTGGGTCTGATGGGAAGTATGCTAGGGTAGTCTGTACAGTTGTTATGACCACTGTGGCTGGACAGCTTATGGTCAGAGTATCTGTCTAGTAAGCAGGAGATCTGGGTTCAAATCCCGGTCCAGCATAAATTTTCAACTTTCCCCCTTGATTTACATCAATGCCCACTTGCAGCCAATGTCTGTAATTCTTTTATGGTTGAATCTGAAATAAATAGTAGTGCATTTATATTGATAACTCACAGTTAATTTTTAGTCCAGGCAGTGATGACACCTTAGACTGTAGCTTTCCTCACCTTACAAAGACAGCTAGCTCAGCTGCTGAAATATTCTGAATGAAAGTAGGATCGTCAGCATAGTTGGTCACTCAGAATAATACAGTATTAACAGAGTTGTCCTTTGTTGCTATATATTACATAGACATTAACCCTTTTTTGGGCCGTACAGGATATGCTTCCAACTAAATGTATTTCTTCACAGTGTTTAAAGAAGTATGTGTTACCACTTGTGCACACTCCTTGCATCTAGTGGCAGTCCGCTGCACCAGCTGTGGTTTCCATTTGCTGTGATATATAGCCTTTTGGACTGTGGGAAGTATATATCTCATCAAACAATGGTTTTTTAATGATTCTTGGAAAGTATGCTTACCACCAGTGTAGTTTCTGAAAGGGGCTTGGGAAGTATACTTACCACAAAACTAATTATCATTTGTGTTCCTTGGGAATCATACTTACCATCAACTTAGGAGTATCCCAAAGCTTTTGGGAATATGTCTTACCACCTCTGCCTATGCCTGACATCTTGTGGTAGTACACTGTACCTGGTGTATGAAAACTGCTACAACAATCAGTTTCTGTTTGCATGAGATGAGCTGTTATTGGAACACATTGCTTCACTTCTGCATTATACATTATTGAGTCCTGCATCAGCTCATACCACATTGCATGATAAAGTTTCTAGAATTGTTTTCACATTGTAGTAAGTGAACTTTTAATATTGGTTACAAATATTTTTTAAATAAAGTAAAAAAAATAAAGTAAATAAAAAATAATGTAAAAAAATAAAAACAGAAAACATTTTTCATTATTTTTTATGTGTAATGGCAACACATAACAGCTCACAAAAAGGAAGTGGAAAATCTATTTACCACCATAGTTTTTGGTCCTAAATCACAAAAATAAAATTATAAAAAAAAAAAAATAGTTGGCTGATCACAATTCTGATAGGACAGCAAAAAATTATCTTCACTGAGTTGCTACAAAAAATGTGCGTGCGAAAGGGTGAAAGTGATTCTTTTCTCTGCATCTGCACCCTGAGTTGAACATATTAGGCTTCATCCTGAGTTAATGTACCTAGGAACCAGTTGTAGTTTTATACAGTATCATAAATGTGTCCATGTAATCCTACTGAGGTGTTGTGGTTAATTTGAAATTCTTGGCTAACTCTCTCATTGCTTTTGTTTTTTCTACCTTCCTTTTGAAGTTTTTATTGTTAATATTGTGCAAAAATCTCATCACTAACTAATCTGCATTACTAGACAATAACTGCAGAAGGACAGAGGTATGTTCTGTTCATATATGTTGTTTGTGGAGAGTGCAGTGTATTGTATGTGGAATGGATATGAGATTAATGTGATGCATGTTTATGCAGGACATCATCTGCTGAAGATATGGAATCCAAATATCAGAGGGTACTTGTGAGCTCCTTACAAGGATATGCATTATTTCTACAGAAGATGCCACCAGAGCATCTTGAGGCTGTACATGATCTCAATAAAAAACTTGTTTCTTCCAAGAGGTTCTGGAAGCTGGCTTCACATAAAGCCCCACTGGTATGCAGTACTTCGTGTGCAATCTTAAATTATAATTGCATTGAATTTTTTTATAACTAACTGAAAATTAAAAGATTAAGAAGCATGTACCACTAAACTTGGTCAATTGTCTCTAAGCATTAATTTAATTTTGATCAGATGCTGCACAGTTAGATACTTTGATTATCTCACATTTTCCCAACCCAGAATGCACCCCATTTCCACTACTTCTAGTTTACCTGAACACTAGTCGCATTTCACGTAATCATTTACACATGCTACCACCAATAATTTGGTTTGGTAAATTTGTAGATACATTAATTGTGACTAAAGGTGTTAATTTGGACATATAGCTGCAAAACTTTTGGTGTCAGATGGGAACACCATCAAGAGGTACTCTGACAAACAAAGATGCTATCGTGTGTGCTCTTTGTGCTTTCTTGAGAATACGCACATCTCTGGGTTCAAATACATCAAGACTGTGTAAAAGGAAAAGTTGAATTCTGAAACCTGTTAAAATCAGGAAGTGACAGGTTTGCAAAACATGGATGTAGGTGTAGTACTCACCTTCATGATGAGACAAGTTACCATAAAGTGTTGGTGTCTGGTAGAACTGACACAGTCTTCTCATTGTTTTGACCCTCATTTCTTGAAGATATTGGCACTAAGTTATAGATGCCTTGTTGATCCTTCCTTTCCACCATTAAATAATGATCTTGTTTTTCCCATCATATCTCATAGAAATGACCACAATCACGCAGTAGTAGGTCAGTGTCTCTTTTTGAAAGGCTGGCTAACATAATTTCTCATCTCATCTGTTAGGACTTTGCACATGTGACTCTGGTTAAGATATTGGATTCTTAGTTTTGATAATGCCGCAAGTCAATTTATAATGCTTTTAAAAAAAAAATATTCTTCTATTACCTAGCTCTACAGTCACAACTGGCTCAGCCTCAGAGTGTATGTATTGATAGGCATTCCATGTTTAATTTCTCTAGTTTAGTTATTAAAATTCACTACGTGTGTGTTTGTGCAAGTGTGCACTATTTTGCATGAAACTCTTCTCATTTGTGTAGTGGCTTATGGTCTGTGCATGTGTCTGTGAATTGGTGACAACAAACAAGGAAAAAACAATTATTTCCCCTAAAAGCTCAGTCACGTAAATCTGCCATTTTTATGAGAACAGTGCAAATTAAACATACAATTTTCCTTGCCATGAAAACCTACACTGTTGAAATGTTATCTACTTTCTACACAAAGGAGATGACATATTGATACTTTTGAGGCACCAAGGTTTAACGTGAACACACTCATATGCCACGATTGCAGTGTAGACAGTTTTGTTGCTCCAGAGTGACCAGTTTCAACAGTCTTATGCTGCCATCAACTGATCTTATGGAACTTGCTATAAAATTGCCATGTTACATTATTTGAAGTAAAGCATAAAAGGCACTCCCCACATGTACTTGTCTTGATAAAAATCCAGCTGGTAAAATACACACAATGATAAAAACCACACAGTTAAAATCCTCGTTTTGTCCATGATTCTCACAAGCTTGCAGCACAGCACTATGCTGCCAGCAGTACCCATGCCAGTATTCTTGCATTTTCCCTGCTTCGGTATAGAGCGTAAGTGTCACACGCTCTTACATCAGCTGAGGAAATATGCTATTGTGGAGCATTGGCTTGGTACCATCATCGTATGGAGTACAACAAACTGAGATTCTGGTGTACACCTCCAGCTATTTGGAATAGTGTCATTGAGTATGCAGTTGAGATTAAGTTAGCATTTCACCTCATAAATAAAAGCGGAGGTTTTTGCTTAAATTCTGTTTGGCATCCTGCTCTCTCTCTGCTGAAATAAAAAAGAGAGAGAGATTTATGCTTCAAGCTCACTCACTGATAATTCGTACTAACTATTGATAACTTCTGATGTGGTCATCTGTGGTTGTGTGGTGTCTTTCTGCATAACAACAATGTAGGGAAAGATAGATTGCTACTTACCATGAAGAAGACATGTTAAGTTGCAGGTGGGTGCAATTAAAAGACACTTACATAAAGCTTTCAGCCACAGCCTCCATCAGCAAAAGAGAAACATACACCATTCATACACGCAAGGAAGCACACCTCATGCACATGACTGCCAACTCCAGCAGCTCAGGCCAGAATGCTGGTATCACCTGGGAAGCAAGCAGCAGACAGGTGGTGGGGAAGGGAAGGGATAGTAGTGTATGGGTGGGGATAAAGGCGGACACTGTCTGGCAGAGTGTGCAGGGACTAGAATAGCATTGGGCACAATGTCAGTAGGTTGTGGGTAAAAAAAGGAGTGGAGTGGGGAAAGATGGTAGAGTGTGTTGGCAGGGGGTGTAAGACGGGAATTGGGGGGGGGGGGGGGGGAATGATAGGACAGAGAGGGTGGAAACTGTTGGGTGGAGGGCCGTGGGGACAGTATTTTATCATAGGTTGAGGCCAGAACAGTTTCAGGAGCAGAGGAAGTGTTGTAACGATAACCCCCATCTGTGCAGTTCAGAAAGAAATGCTGGTGGTGAAGGGGAGGGTCCAGATGGCTCGGGAGTGAAGCAACCACTGAAACAAAGCATGTTATGTTCTGCTGCATGTTCTACATCTACATCTACACCCATACTCCGCAAGCCACCTGACGGTGTGTGGCGGAGGGTACCCTGAGTGCCTCTATCAGTTCTCCCTTCTATTCCAGTCTCGTATTGTTCGTGGAAAGAAGGATTGTCAGTATGATTTTGTGTGGGCTCTAATCTCTCTGATTTTATCCTCATGGTCTCTTCGCGAGATATACAAGGAGGGAGCAATATACTGCTCGACTCTTCGGTGAAGGTATGTTCTCGAAACTTTAACAAAAGCCCGTACCGAGCTACTGAGCGTCTCTCCTGCCGAGTCTTCCACTGGAGTTTATCTATCATCTCCGTAACGCTTTCGCGATTACTAAATGATCGTGTAACGAAGCGCGCTGCTCTCTGTTGGATCTTCTCTATCTCTTCTATCAACCCTATCTGGTACGGATCCCACACTGCTGAGCAGTATTCAAGCAGTGGGCGAACAAGCGTACTGTAAATTACTTCCTTTGTTTTCGGATTGCATTTCCTTAGGATTCTTCCAATGAATCTCAGTCTGGCATCTGCTTTACTAACGATCAACTTTATATGATCATTCCATTTTAAATCACTCCTAATGCGTACTCCCAGATAACTTATGGAATTAACTGCTTCCAGTTGCTGACCTGCTATTTTGTAGCTGAATGATAAGGGATCTATCTTTCTATGTATTCGCAGCACATTACACTTGTCTACATTGAGATTCAATTGCCATTCCCTGCACCATGCGTCAATTCACTGCAGATCCTCCTGCATTTCAGTACAATTTTCCATTGTTACAACCTCTCGATACACCACAGCATCATCTGCAAAAAGCCTCAGTGAACTTCCGATGTCATCCACAAGGTCATTTATGTATATTGTGAATAGCAACGGTCCTACGACACTCCCTTCGGCACACCTGAAGTAAGTCTTACTTCAGAAGACTTCTCTCCATTGAGAATGACATGCTGCGTTCTGTTATCTAGGAACTCTTCAATCCAATCACACAATTGGTCTGATAGTCCATATGCTCTTACTTTGTTCATTAAACGACTGTGGGGAACTGTATCGAATGCCTTGCCGAAGTCAAGAAACACGGCATATACCTGTGAACCCGTGTCTATGGCCCTCTGAGTCTCGTGGACGAATAGTGCGAGCTGGGTTTCACACGACCGTCTTTTTCGAAACCCATGCTGATTCCTACAGAGTAGATTTCTAGTCTCCAGAAAAGTCATTATACTCGAACACAATACGTGTTCCAAAATTCTGCAACTGATCGACGTTAGAGATATAGGTCTATAGTTCTGCACATCTGTTCGACGTCCCTTCTTGAAAACGGGGATGACCTGTGCCCTTTTCCAATCCTTTGGAACGCTACACTCTTCTAGAGACCTACGGTACACCGCTGCAAGAAGGGGGGCAAGTTCCTTCGTGTACTCTGTGTAAAATCGAACTGGTATCCCATCAGGTCCAGCGGCCTTTCCTCTTTTGAGCGATTTTAATTGTTTCTCTATCCCTCTGTCGTCTATTTTGATATCTACCATTTTGTCATCTGTGCTACAATCTAGAGAAGGAACTACAGTGCAGTCTTCCTCTGTGAAACAGCTTTGGAAAAAGACATTTAGTATTTCGGCCTTTAGTCTGTCATCCTCTGTTTCAGTACCATTTTGGTCACAGAGTGTCTGGACGTTTTGTTTTGATCCACCTACTGCTTTGACATAAGACCAAAATTTCTTAGGATTTTCTGCCAAGTCAGTACATAGAACTTTACTTTCGAATTCATTGAACGCCTCTCGCATAGCCCTCCTCACACTACATTTCGCTTCGCATAATTTTTGTTTGTCTGCAAGGGTTTGGCTATGTTTATATTTGCTGTGAAGTTCCCTTTGCTTCCGCAGCAGTTTTCTAACTCGGTTGTTGTACCACGGTGGCTCTTTTCTATCTCTTACGATCTTGCTTGGCACATACTCATCTAACGCATATTGTATGATGGTTTTGAACTTTGTCCACTGATCCTCAACACTATCTGCACTTGAGACAAAACTTTTGTGTTGAGCCATCAGGTACTCTGTAATCTGCTTTTTGTCACTTTTGCTAAACAGAAAAATCTTCCTACCTTTTTTAATATTTCTGTTTACGGCTGAAATCATCGATGCTGTAACCGCTTTATGATCGCTGATTCCCTGTTCTGCGTTAACTGTTTCAAATAGCTCGGGTTTGTTTGTCACCAGAAGGTGTAATATGTTATCGCCATGAGTCGGTTCTCTGTTTAACTGCTCAAGGTAATTTTCAGATAAAGCACTTTAAAAAATTTCACTGGATTCTTTGTCCCTGCTACCCGTTATGAACGTTTGAGTCTCCCAGTCTATATCCGGGAAATTAAAATCTCCACCCAGAACTATAACATGGTGGGGAAATCTACTCGAAATATTTTCCAAATTATCCTTCAGGTGCTCAGCCACAACAGCTGCTGAGCCCGGGGGCCTATAGAGACATCCAATTACCATGTCTGAGCCTACTTTAACCATGACCTTCACCCAAATCATTTCACATTTCGGATCTCCATCAATTTCCTTCGATACTATTGCACTTCTTATCGCTATAAACACGCCTCCCCCTTCACTGTCCAGCCTGTCTCTGCGGTATACATTCCAATCTGAGTTTAGGATTTCATTACTGTTTACGTCTGGTTTCAGCCAACTTTCTGTCCCTAGTACTATGTGGGCGTTGTGACCATTTATTAATGAGAGCAGTTCTGGGACCTTTCTATAGACGCTCCTGCAGTTTACTATTAGCACATTAATATTGTTATTCCCTGTTGCATTTTGCCTACTCCTACCTTGCCGCGTCTCAGGAGGCGTCTTGTGCCACAGGGTGGTCTACTTTGCTCTTGGCCACAGTTTGGCAATGGTCGTTCATTGTGGTGGACAGCTGGTTGGTAGTCATGCCAATATAAAAAATGCAGATGATTGCAACAGAGCTGGTAAGTGACATAGCTGCTTTCACAGGTAGCCCAGCCCATGATGGGGTAGGATAAACCTGTGACAGGACTGGAAAAGGAAGTGCTGGGTGGGTAAGTTGGGCAGGTCTTGCACCTGGGTCTTCCGCCGGGATATGATACTTGTGCCATGAGTTTGGGGGTTGGGAGTGGCATAGTGGTGGACTAGGATGTTGTGGAGGCTGGGTGGGCAATGGAACATCATTTTAGGAGAGGTGGGAAAGATCTCGGGTAAGATGTCCCTCATTTCAGGGCATAAGCCGTGATGGAGGATGTGGTTCAGTTGTTCCAGTCCAGAGTGGTACTTGATGACAAAGGGGGCACTCCTTTGTGGTTGTTTCTTGGGGGTGGTGGGAGGATTGAGGGTATGAGGCGAAAAGGCATGGGAGATCTGTTTTTGAACTAAGTCTGGGGGATAGTGCCAGTCTGTGAAGACCTTGGTGAGGACACTTAGCATACAGAACACGGGAGTTCTTGTCACTGCAGATATGCCGTCCCCGGGTGGCCAGGCTGTATAGGTGGTTGCTTGCCGATGATGCCGTGTTGTACAGTAAGGTGTCGAAGTTGAGTGACAGTAGGAAGATACAAAATGATTTAGACAAAATTTCTAGTTGGTGTATTGAATGGCAGCTAGCCGTAAATGTGGAAAAATTTAAGTTGATATGGATGAGTAGGAAGAAAAACCTGTAATGTTCAGATACAGTATTACTAGTGTACTGATTGACACAGTCAAGTCTTTTAAATATCTGGATATAACATTGCAAAATGATATTAGGTAGAATGAGCATGTGAAAACTGTGGTAGGGGAGGCAAATGGTTGACTTCGGTTTATTGGTACAATTTTAGAAAAGAGTAAAGAAGACCAAACATAGGTTGCTGGTGCAACCTATTCTTGAGTATTGCTTGAATGTTTGGTGTCTGCACCAGGTCAGATGAAGGAAGACATCAAAGCAGTTCAGAGGCAGACTGCTAGATTTGTTACCGGTAGCTTCGAACAACACATAAGTGTTACAGAAATGCTTCGGGAACTCAAATGAGAGTCCCTGAAGGGAAGGCCAGGGTCTTTTTGAGAAAAACTATTGAGAAAATTTAGAGAACCAGCACTTGAAGCTGACTGCTAAACGGTTCTGAGTCCCGATCATGAAGATATCATTGAAACTGAACCAGATGAAGGGTTGTTGTTTCCAGAGGCTAGGGAGGTCTTCTCTATGTGGCTCATGAACAGGTTGGCATAGGAGGGTGCCACATGGGTTCTCATGGCTGTGCCACAGATTTGTTTGTATGACTTTCCTTCAAAGGAGAAATAGTTGTGTGTTAGGATAAGGTCAGTAAGGTGAATGAGGTAGTGGGTTTGGAATCTGAAGGACATTGGGAAAGGTAATTTTCAACAGCAGTAAAACCATGAGCATGAGGAATGTTGATGTATAAGGAGGTGGCATCAGCAGTGACAAGTAGAGATCCAGGAGGTAAGGGGGTGTTCATGATGGAGAGTTGGTGATGAAAGTGTTTGATGTCTTTCATGTGAGAGGCTAGATTACGAGCAGTTGGTTGGAAGTGTTTTTCAGTGAGAGCCAAAATTCTTTCATTGGGTACACAATAACCAGCCACAATTGGGCAACCAGGATTGTTGGGTTTATGGGCTTTGGGGAGCATGTAGAAGGTAGATGTGCGGGGTGTCATAGGGGTAGGAGGGAATAGGAGGGAAGTGGATTCGGGAGAGAGGTTCCAGGAAGGGCCTAAGCCTTTAAGCAGAGATTGGAGGTTGCAGAGTTCATAGGTGCAGGAGTCCGATAACTGTCAGAGGCCTTCTGTCAGGTAGTCACTGCAATTCGTAACAACAGTCTGCAGGTGGCATAATTATGTCAGGATTTGTTTTGAGGTTGTGTACAGCAATTCTTTTTCCTACTGAAAAGTTAGTGTTTTGAGGAAGGTACTTGGGGAAGGATAGCGAGGCTACGTTAGAGGTTAGGAATTCCTGGGAAATGACTAGCGGGTGGTTAGGTGGGACGGGGGAGGATTGTGGATGGTGGTATGAACTGGAAGAGGCAAGGGTTTAGTTTTGGAATTCGTTTGGTTTTGATTGGAGGGATTGGCAGCAAAGAAGTGCTTCCATTGCAGGGATCGGGAGAAGGAGAGTAGGTCCTTGACAAGTCCAGCATGGTTAAATGTGAGGTGTTTGAATAGGGCTGAAACTTCTGTGGAGCCGTGGGTTGTGCTAGAAAGGTTAACAACAGTGTTACAGGAATATTTTGTTTATGGATTTGGTGGAGAGTTGGTATGGAGTTTAGGGGGATGTGGCAAGTTGAAAAGGTCAACTAGGTGGGGTTTAGATGCTACAGGGGTTGGATGAGGAGCAACACTGTGGGTAGGATAGGGGTTGGATAGTGGTGCCCTGAGGTGGCAGTAGGATTTCAACAGATTGGATAACTTATGGAGGTGTTGTCTGGAATGCTCCTCCAGGTGCTGGAGGGCAAGGGATTCAATTTCAGAGATGTAATGTATGGAGTAGGGATTGCACAGTAACAATATCTTGTAGAGGGAGTAGAGGTGGTTCTGGCACGCCTGTGACATGGAGAGGTATTTTTACAGTACCAGGTTTGTGAGGGCCAAGGATTAGTTGAATCTGAAAAGGTGAAGTAAGCCATGTTAAGGTCCTTGGTCAGCATACACATAGCTGCTGAGCACTTGAATTCCATTGTACAGTACTCTCTAGTTAAATTTGTGCCTCGTAAATGATGTGGCATCCACCTGTAGAAATGTTGGTGGTTGTTGAAGACATTACTTGGGTGTCTTCTTGTAAATTGTTTGACCATATTGGCCAGCATTTTTGATCTACCCTTGCCAGAAACCCTTGTTCAGGAGAACACTCCGTCAGTCCCAGTGCACATGATTTTTGGCAGTGTTTCTGCTTTAATTTGGTATTCGCAAGTAAACCACTATGCTTGTTTTGACTCTGGTGTAACATTCAACACCCATGTTTCATCTCTGGTGACAGTAAGAGTGTGAAACTTGTCATGTTTCTTTTAATATCTGGAAGATTATCAATATTGTGCCTATACATTTGGTTTTGAGTTTGTCTGTTTTGAGCAGCAGTGAGTAAAAAATCTGGGGAATTGATGAGTGCCCTAACTGTGAAGGACGGGTTCTATGAACCTGCTTGTCACACATTTTTCACCAATTCCGCTGGCACTGGAAGTGGTTGGCCATTACAATCTTTACTGTGCATGTTAGTGATTTGCCTGTGTCATCCTCTAACCATTCTGTTACTCATAATGTGGCACAGCTGGCAGTGGACCTCTGCTGGAATTTGGTTTTTAGCGTGCAGAAATCTGATAATTGTGCAAAGCTCCCACCAGTATCTCCTAGCACTGTGATATGATCACTGCCATCCTAACACTGAAAGTGCACCACATTATTGTCCCCTGTTCCCTCTCTGCTACCTCAAGGATGCGTTCCACTCCAAATGCATGTGCCGTTTTTGGAGACTATTAAACCTTAGTTTCTGGATAATCCTCCTCATTCCAAATTATCAATGAAAATCTGATAAAATTTTGTTTTGCAGCATATGGTGCACATATTAAAACCATTTTTTTTTTAAAAAAAAAGGGCTCTGTGGCTTGTAATGTATGCTTGTTAGTCAATCTGTACTAACACTGTGTTTGCAGGTACGGAATGCATGGTTTTCTGCACTTATTGCAGTATGCCAGAAAGCACCAAACCTTCTGGAAAACAACGGCAGCCAAGTTACTGTAGCTGTGTTTGGGAAACTTGACGAGACTGACCCAGTCGTACTACCCGCGGTATGGGAAGCAGCGCTGCACGTCCTTACAGTAGTGCAGGTCTGTATGTTTTAGATGTATTGTCCATATACTCTGCCCTAAAAGTTAAAAGAGGTCATGTAAAATAATGGAAGGCACTGAATGATTGATTGGCTGGCATAATGGAATGCCCAGAATTCTTGAATGAGCATTATTGCTACTTCGTTATTGTCATCAGTACTTCTACTTTATCAAAATTTTAATGAAGTAACAGTCAGCATTTTTACACAGCATTTAGGATTTTAGAAGACATTAGTTTTAAATTGTACACCTCTCATTTAGAATGTCTACTGCATGTTTTTTATGAAGTGGATATTGTTATATGATGGTGATAATTTTGTGCATCGAGTTGAATTTCTCAGTAAGTTTATTTCTCAGCAAGTAGGTTAAATAATTAAAGAACATGAAAGATTACCGTATTTACTCGAATCTAAGCTGCACTCGAATCCAAGCCGCACCTGAAAAATGAGACTCGAAATAAAGGGAAAAAAAATTTCCCGTAAGCCGCACCTGAAATCTGAGACTCGAAATTCAAGGGGAGAGAAAAGTTTTAGGCCGCACCTCCAAATCGAAACAAAGTTGGTCCATTCTAATATGAGACACAATTTAGGTTAATGAATGACGATACAGCTACAGTAGTTTGGTTCGAGTCGTAAGCTTAGCAGTTAAGCTTTACCACGTAGCCATTGCTATGCGTCAGGCGCTCTGTCCGTATTTATACGGGTACCCTTCCTTTTTCACGTGCTTCGTCTGGTTTGGATCGATTGCTTATTTTGCTTTGATCTGATAAGTGCCGTTTTCTTTGTTATAGGTGTTTACGTCACTCTAAGCTGAAAATGCAGTACTTCGCTGTGTCATACATTGTTTGTCGCATTCTGATAGTGCGTGTTTACGGCCTGTCGCCGCTCTCGGCATGGCTTACTTTTGTGCGCGCTACCGCCGCTTACAATTAAAAACAAGAGAGAGGAATCGTCTCATTAGCGAAACAATGGCAAGAGACTGCTATTTGTTGTTACTTACACTGCTGCTTCCTTTGATAATGATCAACAAGAACCACATAATAGACTGTGTATGATAGAACATGTTCTGAACGAGAGTTAGGCGAAAATTTTTCCCCGTTTGAAAATCTTTGCGGCCGCTTCTTTAGTACGTCAAATTCTGCACAGAAATTAGAGTCGTCTTAGATTTAAAAATCTAGTCAGTTGCCGTGCTTCATTTCTGACTGTATCACTATTAGGCATAAGAATAATATATAAACATGACACGATACGTATATTCTTCCGCGTTTGCTGTTGTCTCTAGTTTCGTAGTTTATTAGGCAGACAGGATTTAAATGAGATAGCAGGAAACACGAAAGAATACATGGTAAAATGTTTATATTCGTATTACTCTTATGGTGAAGAGAATACTGCATGTGATTCACATTTCATCAGGTTCCTATTAGCAACCATCTCTTCTCACAGGTAGGAAAAAATTCAGAACTTAGAGTTGGCCATATTGACAAACATCTCAAACAGTCTTGCCAGTCGGATTTTCGTAGTACATTGAAATTCTGCTACATTCGAAGATGAACAATTCGGAATTTGTATTATTTCGTTGGATAATGTATGAAAATGCAGTGGTCGAAACTCGGGGCGGAGAAAAAAAGCTCGGCTTCCATCTCTTTTTTTTTTTTTTTTTTTTTTTTTACTGACGCATTGGTTTTGGTGCCAATATGTACCTTTGTGCCTACACAGCATGCCTGTGTAGCGCTACATATATTCGACGGCAGAAGTTAGTTGTGGTGGCACCTACCAACATTTTTCAGAACTTCTGCTTGCTTTGCACTCGATTCTAAGCCACAGGCGGTTTTTTGGATTACAAAAACCGGAAAAAAAGTGCGGCTGAGATTCGAGTAAATACGGTAACATAATGGTGGGAAATAATATGAGGGCATGCTGCAAAGCAAAGCCTCCAAATTTATGTGAAAACTCTTAGAGCTTTTTAAATGAAATCAGAGTTATTAACATGCTACATATGAATTTTTCAACATAGTCACCCTTGTGACAAACACATTTCTCCCAATGAGAGACCAGTTAGTTGATACAATCACTGTAGAATGTTTGACTTTGTCGATGGGGCCACAACCTTATCTCTGCTTGCACCGCTTCATCACTATCAAAGTGAAGTCCTTAAAGGTGTTCTTAAAGTTTTGGAAACGTGTGAAAATAGAATGGGACCAAATCATGACTATATGGAGGATGATTGATGAGAGTGAACCCGAGGCATGGGATTGTTGCAGATGTTGCAGCGTTGGTGTGTGGTCTTGCATTACCATGCTGAAGAAGAAGGTGCCCCACATGTGGAAAAACTCTTCAAACTCAAAACTTGATTCACACACTGTTTCTCATTCACTAATATAATTACATTACGCACCACCATGTCACACACCACACAATTTCAAACCCTCCAGCAGTAAAGAGTTGCAACTTGCATCAGTGAAGTGGGTTAGTTGCCCAAGTAGCATGCATGACATGTTATACTTCAACCATTATTGAAAACAAAATAAAACATTCAGACATTACTTTTCAGCATGCCCTTTAAATAATTCTGAAATTTAGTAACAAGGCAGTGCTTCTCCTGTTAAATATAATTTGCTTGAAATAGTATGATGGAAATTTTAGGATGCAATCAAGAAACAACTTACCTGCAAACACTAGCAGGTGGTGCTTAAACATATGTTGTGTATGTGTTTGCTTACATACACTACCTGATAAAGAGTTTCCCAACACTCCACTGTAAGGTGGAATTACATGTACATCTACATCTACATGATTACTCTGCAATTCACATTTAAGTGCTTGGCAGAGGGTTCATCGAACCACAATCATACTATCTCTCTACCATTCCACTCCCGAACAGCGCGCGGGAAAAACGAACACCTAAACCTTTCTGTTCGAGCTCTGATTTCTCTTATTTTATTTTGATGATCATTCCTACCTATGTAGGTTGGGCTCAACAAAATATTTTCGCATTCAGAAGAGAAAGTTGGTGATCGAAATTTCGTAAATAGATCTCGCCGCGACAAAAAACCTCTTTGCTTTAATGACTTCCATCCCAACTTGCGTATCATATCTGCCACACTCTCTCCCCTATTACGTGATAATACAAAATGAGCTGCCCTTTTTTGCACCCTTTTGATGTCCTCCGTCAATCCCACCTGGTAAGGATCCCACACCGCGCAGCAATATTCCAACAGAGGCTAAGAGGTCAAGAGTGTTTCGCAACCATTTACAATTTGCGTGGGTTCGTGGACTAACTGCTCGAAATAATTTTCGGAGAAAGCATTTAGGACAATCTCGGAAGATGTTTTCTGCCTACCACCGGTTTTGAACAAGTATTTTTGCCAACATATCGAGGGAAGGTTGAAGTACCCACCAACTATAACTGTATGAGTGGGGTATTTATTTGTTACGAGACTCAAATTTTCTCTGAACTGTTCAGCAACTATATCATTGGAGTCTGGGGTTTGGTAGAAGGAGCCAATTATTAACTTAGTTCGGCTGTTAAGTATAACCTCCACCCATACCAATTCGCACGGAGTATCTACTTTGACTTCACTACAAGATAAACCACTACTGACAGACACAAACACTCCACCACCAATTCTGCCTAATCTATCTTTCCTGAACATCGTCTGAGACTTCGTAAAAATTTCTGCAGAACTTATTTCAGGCTTTAGCCAGCTTTCTGTACCTATAATGATTTCAGCTTCTGTGCTTTCTATTAGCGCTTGAAGCTCAGGGACTTTCCCAGCACAATTACAACAATTCACAACTACAATTTCGACTGTTCCTTGATCCAAGCACGTTCTGTATTTGCCATGCATCCTTTGATATTGCAGCCCACCCCGTACTTTCCCGAGGCCTTCTAACCTAATAAACCGCCCAGTCCACGCCACACAGCCTCCGCTACCTGTGTAGCCGCCAGCTGAGTGTAGTGAACTCCTGACCTATTCAGCGGAACCCGAAACCCCACCACCCTATGGCGCAAGTGAAGGAATCTGCAGCCAACACGGTCGCTACTAAATTTCACACGAGGTGAACCAGCCAGTATAAAAGGAGATGGAGAGTATTGAGTTATCAGTAGAAAAGCAGTAACAGCAGAGTGAGTCAGTCGGGAGAGCTCAGTGACTTTGAACATGGAATATTATTGTATGCCATCGAAGTAACAAATACTTTAGGGATATTTCAGCCTTTCTGAAACTGCCCAAGGTGTCTGTTTGTGATGTAACTAGAATTGAAAAACATAGAGGAACAATCACAGCTAAACCAAGACCAGGTAGATTTCATGTACTGACAGACAGGCACTGTCGAGGGTTGTGAGAGATGATTGTAACAAATTGCATGAAATCAGTGGAAAGGATCATTTTTGAGCTCCAAAGTGCTACCAGGAGATCAGATAGAATAATGAATGTATAGGGAGTTTAAAATAATGGGCTACAATGGACAAGCAGCTCCTTATAAGCCATACCTTTCTGTAGCTATCCCAAGCGACATTTGAGGTGGTGTATAGAGTGACACCACTGGACAGTGAATGACAGGAAATGAGTTATTTTGAGTAGTGAATCACATTATACCCTGTGGCAAAATGACTGAAGGGTTTGGGTTTGCTGAATGCTTGGAGAATGTTACCTGCCATCATATGTAGTGCCGACAAGTGGTGTCGCGGTATGGGGGTGTTTTTCATGGTTAAGGCGTGATCTCCTTATTGAGACCGAGCGAGGTGGCGCAGTGGTAGCACACTGGACTCGCATTCGGGAGGACGACGGTTAAATCCCGCGTCCGGCCATCCTGATTTAGGTTTTCCGTGATTTCCCTAAATCGCTCCAGGCAAATGCTGGGATGGTTCCTTTGAAAGGGCACGGCCGACTTCCTTCCCCACCCTTCCCTAATCCGATGAAACCGATGACCTCGCTGTTTGGTCTCTTCCCCCAAACAATCCATCCAATCCAAAGATGGAGAACTCGACTCTCATTATTGAGCTTAAGAAACTGCTAAATATGAGAGGATATGAATACCTTTTACGGCATTGTGTACTACGTACATGATGTAGAAACAGTTCAGAGACAATGAGTGATTGTTTTCAATGAGTGATTGTTTTACCCTGACTATGGGCCCTATCATCTGTGAGGCAATAGTTTCTGGACAATATCATTCTTGAAATGGACTGGCCTCCCCAGATTCCTGACCTGGATCCAATGAAACACTTTTGGAACGCATTAGAATGTTAACTTCGCTACAGACCCCAGTATCCAACATCACTATTTTCTCTGGTTTCAGTTTTTGAGGAAGAAAGGGCTACCATACTTACACTGACATTCAAATGATCCATCATAAATGTGAAGAATGGACACACCCTATATTAATCTCCACTAACAAATGTCTGGATACTTTTGATCAGATAGTGTATACTGTGAGGAAGAGTAGTAGCTCGGAAGTTAATAAGAATTGTTCACTGAAATATGTTTATGTGCCACCCATGAATTATTTGTTGATGAGCGCTTTCCTTACCTCAGTATTGTGTTCTTAAAAGAGTACAAAAATAATATGTAAGATAACATTGTAAGCATTATGAAATCAGTATAAAACATATAATGATCAAATCCATGTATTTACAAGTTTACTACCTCATTTATTTCTTTTACATAGTTTGTATCTTATCTACAAGAATTAATGCAATAATTAAATTGACAGTACATTTAACTTTTGTGTGAAAGCACATTATGAGTCTCGTATCATGTGTGAAAACTGCTAGTTATGTTTACTAATGACTGCTGTAAGTTGGGCAGCTCGAGTATCGTATTTTGTGTGACCTGGTCTTCTGGGGATATTCTGCTCACATCAGCAACATTTGAAGGTGTGGAAGAAGGCTTTTTAAGTGATTTATGTGGCTGATAATAATTATTCTGTCTGTACCAGATCTAAAATAGTCGTATTGTGAATGTTTATTTCTACAGTTTGATGAGGTGCTGGAGGAATTTCAACATCAGTGATATCTTTCCATAAAAGATCACTTTTTGCTTTTTTACACACAGTGGTAAAACTGTTTGTCAGAAATGCCTTTTATAGCATAACAGATATGTGTAATTTTGATGTTATTTCTTAAGATATTCACTGCACTGCTTGTTCTTCTTACTTTATAATTATCCCCTTCGTATTTCAAATTTTTATCTCAGAAATCCCAGCTCTAATCTGGATTATCTGAGCATTAGAGCCTGGCTTTTGTTTGTTTGTTTACAACAAGCTGCATTACACACTATTTGTAACCCTACAGGTATGCATTTTGTGTGTGTGTGTGTGTGTGTGTGTGTGTGTTTGTAGTGCAATGTTTTTGTTGAATTATGTTGATGGTGATGATGAGGAGAAAAGGAAGAGGGTGAAACCCAGTGCCGGGACATAGCTTGCTCCTCATGAATAGCACCAAGGGAGCCACCAAGCTTAACGTCCCCTTCCAAACGGATGGGTCACCATCAACAGTGTCACATGTGCTCAGTTCATGAGAGACTGTGGAGAGGTTTGGTATTTAAACCAGGGTGTTGGCACAGAGTCTAGTGATCAGGAACTTTATGCCAGTACCTCTTCTCGTCCCCTTGCCAGCCAAATACTGATAGTGAAAATTTTTTGCAGCACCAGGATTCGAACTGGCTTACCCTTGGGTCAAGCACCACCGCACAGGTGTGCTTTAGCAACCTTGGCCACACAGGGGGGAACTGGTTCCTGTTGTGGTTTAGATATATCAACTCAAAATATAAATTATTACTTTTTGTAATGTTGATTCCACAAGCTATCTGAGTATTCCTACTTGAACAAGCAATTCTGATTGAGTGAGAACTTTTCTGTATTCAACTGACAACAAACTACAATGTGTGTCACGTCTAAATTATTGTATCATGTTAGTGTTCTGTTTTTTTTTTTTTTCCTTGCAGAATTGTTGGTCACTAGTGGACACTGAAAAACTCGTATTTCCAAAACTATGGAATGTGCTGCGTGAAGGTGGCTATGGAAATGCAGTGACAATTTTCCCAAACCTGCTTCCTTTCCTTAGCAAGCTGCCTGCTTCTACATATGCAGATGATGGTGGCTTTTGTGAGCAGTTCTTTTCCAGTTTGCGGCAAGGGTAAAAGTTTTATTCTTACTTTGTTTTCTAATTTGAAATAAACTAATGTGCCCAGAAATAGTCTTTTGTTAAGTACCACCCTCACCTTTCTATAGTTTTAAGAGTATGAAACCCTTTTGTCCAGCTCTGCAATGAAGTTCACAACAATTTGACCCTTGCACATTGTCGTCTTATAAGACTTTCCATTTGTGCCTCTTTCTCACTCACTCATTTTGAGATCATCCTATATCATTTCCAAAATCTACAGAAAATGATGTTACGTATTGTTATTAAGTATAATTGCTTATGTAAAATGTATTAACATAGTGACATTTGTAACACATTAAGCTCCTATATCCACTGACTGTGAATTATTTTTGTTCCAATACTCTAAATAATATTTTACTTCCGCATTTGGTAGTCATATCTGGCAGACAGCTGTCACAAATGATGATTCCTGTCTTCCAGTAACGATGACACGTTGAGTTGCAGACAGGCACAACAAAAAGGCTGTTACAAATTTAGCTTTCTTCTAAAGCCTTTTCCAGAAAAGAAAACACACGCACATTCACACAAGCAAGTACACCTCATACACATATGACTGCCATCCTTGGCAGCTTGGACCGGACTGCATTGGTTGGCACTCCGGTCTGAGCTGCCAGAGGTAGCAGTCGTGTGCATACTTGCTTAGGTGAAAAAAAAAAAAAAAAAAAAATATATATATATATATATATATATATATATATATATATATATATATATATATATATATATATATATATAAAAAAAGAAAGATGATGAAACTTACCAAACAAAAGCGCTGGCAGGTCGATAGACACACAAACATACACACAAAATTCTAGCTTTCGCAACCAATGGTTGCCTCGTCAGGAAAGAGGGAAGGAGAAGGAAAGACAAAAGGATATGGGTTTTAAGGGAGAGGGTAAGGAGTCATTCCAATCCCGGGAGCGGAAAGACTTACCTTAGGGGGAAAAAAGGACAGGTATACACTCGCACACACACACATATCCATCCACACATACACAGACACAAGCAGACATTTGTAAAGGCAAAGAGTTTGGGCAGAGATGTCAGTCGGGGCGGATGTACAGAGGCAAAGATGAAGTTGAAAGACAGGTGAGGTATGAGCGGCGGCAAATTGAAATTAGAAATTAGCGGAGATTGAGGCCTGGCGGATAGCGAGAAGAAAGGATATGCTGAAGGGCAAGTTCCCATCTCCGGAGTTCTGACAGGTTGGTGTTAGTGGGAAGTATCCAGATAACCCGGACAGTGTAACACTGTGCCAAGATGTGCTGGCCGTGCACCAAGGCATGTTTAGCCACAGGGTGATCCTCATTACCAACAAACACTGTCTGCCTGTGTCCATTCATGCGAATGGACAGTTTGTTGCTGGTCATTCCCACATAGAACGCTTCACAGTGTAGGCAGGTCAGTTGGTAAATCACGTGGGTGCTTTCACACGTGGCTCTGCCTTTGATCGTGTACACCTTCCGGGTTACAGGACTGGAATAGGTGGTGGTGGGAGGGTGCATGGGACAGGTTTTACACCGGGGGCGGTTACAGGGGTAGGAGCCAGAGGGTAGGGAAGGTGGTTTGGGGATTTCATAGGGATGAACTAAGAGGTTGCGAAGGTTAGGTGGACGGCGGAAAGACACTCTTGGTGGAGTGGGGAGGATTTCATGAAGGATGGATCTCATTTCAGGGCAGGATTTGAGGAAGTCGTATCCCTGCTGGAGAGCCACATTCAGAATCTGATCCAGTCCCGGAAAGTATCCTGTCACAAGTGGGGCACTTTTGGGGTTCTTCTGTGGAAGGTTCCGGGTTTGAGGAGATGAGGATGTGGCTCTGGTTATTTGCTTCTGTACCAGGTCGGGAGGGTAGTTACGGGATGCAAAAGCTGTTTTCAGGTTGTTGGTGTAATGGTTCAAGGATTCCGGACTGGAGCCGATTCATTTGCCACGAAGACCTAGGCTGTAGGGAAGGGACCGTTTGATGTGGAATGGGTGGCAGCTGTCCTCCTCAAACCCGGAACCTTCCACAGAAGAACCCCAAAAGTGCCCCACTTGTGACAGGATACTTTCCGGGACTGGATCAGATTCTGAATGTGGCTCTCCAGCAGGGATACGACTTCCTCAAATCCTGCCCTGAAATGAGATCCATCCTTCATGAAATCCTCCCCACTCCACCAAGAGTGTCTTTCCGCCGTCCACCTAACCTTCGCAACCTCTTAGTTCATCCCTATGAAATCCCCAAACCACCTTCCCTACCCTCTGGCTCCTACCCCTGTAACCGCCCCCGGTGTAAAACCTGTCCCATGCACCCTCCCACCACCACCTATTCCAGTCCTGTAACCCGGAAGGTGTACACGATCAAAGGCAGAGCCACGTGTGAAAGCACCCACGTGATTTACCAACTGACCTGCCTACACTGTGAAGCGTTCTATGTGGGAATGACCAGCAACAAACTGTCCATTCGCATGAATGGACACAGGCAGACAGTGTTTGTTGGTAATGAGGATCACCCTGTGGCTAAACATGCCTTGGTGCACGGCCAGCACATCTTGGCACAGTGTTACACTGTCCGGGTTATCTGGATACTTCCCACTAACACCAACCTGTCAGCACTCCGGAGATGGGAACTTGCCCTTCAGCATATCCTTTCTTCTCGCTATCCGCCAGGCCTCAATCTCCGCTAATTTCTAATTTCAATTTGCCGCCGCTCATACCTCACCTGTCTTTCAACTTCATCTTTGCCTCTGTACATCCGCCCCGACTGACATCTCTGCCCAAACTCTTTGCCTTTACAAATGTCTGCTTGTGTCTGTGTATGTGTGGATGGATATGTGTGTGTGTGCGAGTGTATACCTGTCCTTTTTTCCCCCTAAGGTAAGTCTTTCCGCTCCCGGGATTGGAATGACTCCTTACCCTCTCCCTTAAAACCCATATCCTTTTGTCTTTCCTTCTCCTTCCCTCTTTCCTGACGAGGCAACCATTGGTTGCGAAAGCTAGAATTTTGTGTGTATGTTTGTGTGTCTATCAACCTGCCAGCGCTTTTGTTTGGTAAGTTATATATATATATAAAAAGAAAGATGATGAAACTTACCAGACAAAAGCGCTGGCAGGTCGATAGACACACAAACAAACACAAACATACACACAAAATTCTAGCTTTCGCAACCAATGGTTGCCTCGTCAGGAAAGAGGGAAGGAGAAGGAAAGACAAAAGGATATGGGTCTGCTTATGTCTGTGTATGTGTGGATGGATATGTGTGTGTGTGCGAGTGTATACCTGTCCTTTTTTCCCCCTAAGGTAAGTCTTTCCGCTCCCGGGATTGGAATGACTCCTTACCCTCTCCCTTAAAACCCATATCCTTTTGTCTTTCCTTCTCCTTCCCTCTTTCCTGACGAGGCAACCATTGGTTGCGAAAGCTAGAATTTTGTGTGTATGTTTGTGTTTGTTTGTGTGTCTATCAACCTGCCAGCGCTTTTGTTTGGTAAGTTTTATATATATATATATATATATATATATATATATATATATATATATATATATATATATATATAAAAAGAAAGATGATGAAACTTACCAGACAAAAGCGCTGGCAGGTCGATAGACACACAAACAAACACAAACATACACACAAAATTCTAGCTTTCGCAACCAATGGTTGCCTCGTCAGGAAAGAGGGAAGGAGAAGGAAAGACAAAAGGATATGGGTCTGCTTATGTCTGTGTATGTGTGGATGGATATGTGTGTGTGTGCGAGTGTATACCTGTCCTTTTTTCCCCCTAAGGTAAGTCTTTCCGCTCCCGGGATTGGAATGACTCCTTACCCTCTCCCTTAAAACCCATATCCTTTTGTCTTTCCTTCTCCTTCCCTCTTTCCTGACGAGGCAACCATTGGTTGCGAAAGCTAGAATTTTGTGTGTATGTTTGTGTTTGTTTGTGTGTCTATCGACCTGCCAGCGCTTTTGTCTGGTAAGTTTCATCATCTTTCTTTTTAGATATATTTTTCCCACGTGGAATGTTTCTCTCTATTATATATATATATATATATATATATATATATATATATATATATATATATATATGTGTGTGTGTGTGTGTGTGTGTGTGTGTGGGTGTGTGTTCTTTTCTGGAGAAGGCTTAGGCCAAGAGCTAAATGTCTAACAGTCATTTTGGTGTGACTGTCTGCAACTCAACATGTCATCTTTATGGTGAGTAGCAATCGTCATTTTCCTAATATTGTTGACATTCCAATCTGTAGTTTCCATAGTTTGATTATTCCTACCTTCCTGTAGGTTGATTAATCCTATCTTCCTGTTCTCACAAAAACCTCTTATCCATTGTAACTGATTCCTGTAGTTGTTTTTTCTGCTGTACGATAAGAATTTCTGTTATTTCTGTAGCACATTGCAAAATACTTGAAGATATTTGAGAAATATATGAGAAGCATAGTGAATGAAAATAGACACTAAGTCTCTTCCCCCAAACAACCCAACCCAACCCCTTGAATCCATTTAAGTTATTAAACACAATCAAATTTTGTTTCAAACAAATACCTGAATACTATCAGTTCATAGAAATTATACTAGATTTTACAGCATTATATTTATGAAGAAGTTTACAGGATAGATGGTTGTGTTTAATTATATGCATTAAATACTTAACAGTGACTCTTGTAATATTAACTAAAAGCAGTATTTTACCTCATCAGTTACTGTATGTCCTCATCCCAACAATTAACCCTCTCTCATTACTTTTTCCTCTTCCAAACCCTTCATTATCTTTTTTTGTACTGTGTAATATATAACGTAATCTTTATTTCCTTTCTTTCAGATTCAAGCAGAAAACAGTACAGCAGAGCATTTCAGAAAACCATGCTGTTGCCAAATGTTATATTGAATGTTTCCGCTACTTGATAAGCATGAAGAACAATGATATAGAATTTTGCAAATTGTTGCACAGGGAGCAGGTAAAGAACAATATAAACATATTAAGGACCTCAGATTAAAATAAAAAGTGTCTAAATGCACATTTTTTTCAAAATATACGCAGTCATCAATATTGTAGTTTGGATAATCAGTCAGTTTGAAATATTCTTGCACAAAAATTATCACTAATTTCTATGTAAAAGCATGTCCATTTTTCTGTATTAAACTACAACGGTAACAACATCATAAACAACAATTTGACATCCACTGTTACATAGGATTGTTCTGCAGACTTCTCCAGACATTCCAGTCTTAAGCTATACACATCTATTTTGCACCTGCATGTTTTCTGTTATCATCTACACATCTTCCATTAGTTCATTGGTTTGGTCTTTCCTTGTCTCGTGAAATCCAACGAAGTACTTCCTCGGCCCATTTCATTATCATTACAGTTATAATTACATTTTTCACTGCAGTTTGTTGCTTGTTATATTTGTTTGTCTTCCTTTGTCGCCCAGTAATGCTTCTAACACACAGTTCTGGTTTCTGAGACACTGTACTAACAATCAAGAGGATAGCAATCCAATTCCTTTTTTGGACATGCAAGTCTAGGTGTTCTGTGGTATCCCTAAATTGATTAAAGTGAAGACCAGTGAGGTTCCTTTAAAAAGGACACATCTAATTTTTGTATAAAATGATTAGTAAGGGACTAATATTGGCAGCTCATCTGGTGAACTAAGTTGCAGCCCTAGTTGCAGAGCATCAGTAATGTATAACCTTTTTGATATTATTGTTATGTTCTGTCAAGCACCGATGAAGAATTCAATGAATTTAATTAATTTGCTACCTAATGAACTGCCAGTGTTCACTAGAGAAACTGTTTGAATGTCCATTTTCTGTGAATTTGATGGGAATAGAAATTTTACGAACAATTGTCTCCCAGTTCTAAATTTGATGATGTAAAAAATTACTGTTGTTCTGTGATCAGATATATTGTACTGTAGACAGAAATTTTGTACAACAGTGTATAAATGTGTTCAGAGTTCTGAGTAACACTGTATGTGTAAATATGTTTTGACATTACCCATGCCCATGCATGTAGACTTACATATTATACACAGAAAATAATTCATCAAATGGAAGAATCACTCATAAATTGTAAAATTACAAGGAGGCAGGATGCCCAAGTACAGGGTTATTACAAATGATTAAAGAGATTTCACAGCTCTACAATAACTTTATTGTTTGAGATATTTTCACAATGCTTTGCACACACATACAAAAACTCAAAAAATTTTTTTAGGCATTCACAAATGTTCGATAAGTGCCCCTTTAGTGATTCAGCAGACATCAAGCCGATAATCATGTTCCTCCCACACTCGGCACAGCATGTCCCCATCAATGAGTTCGAAAGCATCGTTGATGCGAGCTCGCAGTTCTGGCACGTTTCTTGGTAGAGGGGGTTTAAACACTGAATCTTTCACATAACCCCACAGAAAGAAATCGCATGGGGTTAAGTCGGGAGAGCGTGGAGGCCATGACATGAATTGCTGATCATGATCTCCACCACAACCGATCCATCGGTTTTCCAATCTCCTGTTTAAGAAATGCCGAACATCATGATGGAAGTGCGGTGGAGCACCATCCTGTTGAAAGATGAAGTCGGCGCTGTCGGTCTCCAGTTGTGGCATGACCCAATTTTCCAGCATGTCCAGATACACGTGTCCTGTAACGTTTTTTTCGCAGAAGAAAAAGGAGCCGTAAACTTTAAACTGTGAGATTGCACAAAACACGTTAACTTTTGGTGAATTGCGAATTTGCTGCACGAATGCATGAGGATTCTCTACCGCCCAGCTTCGCACATTGTGTCTGTTCACTTCACCATTAAGAAAAAATGTTGCTTCATCACTGAAAACAAGTTTCGCACTGAACGCATCCTCTTCCATGAGCTGTTGCAACCGCGCTGAAAATTCAAAGCGTTTGACTTTGTCATCGGGTGTCAGGGCTTGTAGCAATTGTAAACAGTAAGGCTTCTGCTTTAGCCTTTTCCGTAAGATTTTCCAAACCATCGGCTGTGGTACGTTTAGCTCCATGCTTGCTTTATTCGTTGACTTCCGCGGGCTACGCGTGAAACTTGCCCGCACGCGTTCAACCGTTTCTTCGCTCACTGCAGGCCGACCCGTTGATTTCCCCTTACAGAGGCATCCAGAAGCTTTAAACTGCGCATACCATCGCCGAATGGAGTTAGCAATTGGTGGATCTTTGTTGAACTTCGTCCTGAAGTGTCGTTGCACTGTTATGACTGACTGATGTGAGTGCATTTCAAGCACGACATACGCTTTCTCGGCTCCTGTCGCCATTTTGTCTCACTGCGCTCTCGAGCGCTCTGGTGGCAGAAACCTGAAGTGCGGCTTCAGCCGAACAAAACTTTATGAGTTTTTCTACGTATCTGTAGTGTCTCGTGACCATATGTCAATGAATGGAGCTACAGTGAATTTATGAAATCGTTTCAATCATTTGTAATAGCCCTGTACTTAACTTTAAGGAGGCAAAATTCCAAGTATTGCTGACAGACATATTTAAAGGTTGTCTGCCTAGGGACACACAATACACAGTTGATGAGCATGCCCTACAGCAGAATGCCTGCAACACGCAAGGGCGTTTGCATCGTCTTACCCCCAGTACTAGTTTTCTGAATTCCAGAGATCAGAATTTGCTATGTGGTATATATCTTCGCCCCTCATCACCCTCTATATGTTAACCCTTTCACTGTGTGGCTATGTATATATGTCTTGCCACACTTCCCCACATGTTGAGGACGTGTATATGTGCCTCACTTGGGTTTTTCTTCAGTACTGTGAATGTCGGAATGCATCCTGAGTCACCACTGTTGCGGACGAGTTACTTCCATATCTGAGTGAATAGAAACGTTTTGAGTATTCATCATGCAACACATGTGCCTCATTGTGTGATGTCATTTGCAAAAAACTGATTTCGATATCTTGAATCATTTATGAGATATGACGATTGTTATGACCATATGATTCGTGACGTGACTGTCTTTTGGATATGAAATGTAATAATTCAGGAATGAAATGAAATATCCTACTCTCAGTTTTAAATAAAATTTAAATATCTTATCTACATTTCATTTGCTGAAATGTTTAAGCTAAAATCAGCCACACACACAAAGTTTACACAAAGCGTTATTGCCTCTGTTAAAATCTTTAAAATTTCACATATTATTTTACTTAATATGATGCAGCACAGTAAGTATGGCATATAACGAAAAGGAAATCAATCTTTTATTGAATGAAGATATCATACTGTAAGATGTGCAAAAATCAATTTTTTTCACCAAACAGTTTTCTTAAAGACCGGTGAGAAGTATTTCATAGCAGATGACAAGCCCGCATCAACAGAACTGAGCGCATCACACTTGACCATTCATGAGATATAAAACCCAATAACTCGAAAATGAAACAAAATATCATTCTGCTCTCAGTTTTAAATAAAATTCTGATATCTTGTGTATACTTCATTCACTGTAATGTGTGAGCTAAAATCAAACATATGTAAAGTTTATGCCGTGCGTTTTTACCTCTGCAAACTCTTTAACATTTCGTGCTGTATTTTACATAATTTGATGCAGTGCAGTAAGTATGGCAGTTAAAGAAAAGAAATTCAGTTCTTTATCGAGGTTCTGCATGGAATAGGACAGGAAAGGAATATGTGGAAAACACTGACAAGGAGAAGGAACAGGATGATAGGACATCTGTTAAGACATGAGGGAATGACTTCCGTGGTACTAGAGGGAGCTGTAGAGGGCTAAAGCTGTAGATCAAGACAGAGAATGGAATACATCCAGCAAATAATTGAGGACATAGGTTGCAATAGCTACTCTGAGACGAAGAGATTGACACAGGAGAGGAATTTGTGGTGGCCCACATCAAACCAGTCAGAAGACTGATGACACACACACACACACACAAAAGATATTAGACAGTAAGCTGTGAAAAAATAGTTTTTGAAAAATTGAATGATAAGTATTTCAAATCGGCCAGAATGCTGGCTCTCAGCACAGCACCAGCACTTGACGAGCGGTACAGCCATAATAAAATCTGCCTCACCATGGAATGCAAAGAGCATGTCAAGTAGCAAAAGGATTAATGAACTTAACCTGTGGTTAGTGTAGTTAAGTCCAGGAGGGTGATGGGGTTCGAAGATATACAGTGTACTGAATAGTGAATTTCCATCGCCAGAGTTCAAGAAAACTAGTATCCCTACTACTCCTTTTTTACATTTGGAGGATTCCATTAGTAATTACTTTTTTATTTTTTTATCGCTATTCCTGTCCCTCTTCCTTTCTCCTTTTCTCTCAATTTGGGTTTCTTCCCCCCTCCTTTCCTCTTCTTCGTTGTACTATTCATCCCTCTTATCATTTCTCATTGTCTTAATTGATCTTATTTTGCATTCTCTCCTCCATCACCTTTGAACTGAACCTCTCCCACTTCATCTTTTTCTCCCCTCGTCCTTGCAGCAAGTGAGACCCTCTCAGTACGGCATCTGAATGACCTGCTCTTCCTTGCCAACCCTCCCCAAGAAATCCATCTTTCCTTCCTGATAAAGTAACTGACCGTTTCGAAAGCTGAGTAGGTTGTTTCAACTTTAAAATACATTTAAATATACTGTTTAGGCACGTGTGCATATCACCGGTACTCAGTATTTCATCCTCTGAAGGTAAGTACTAGCCATTCATTCCATCCCCTTCAAATTTCACTAAAGTATACTTCAGTTAAGGAAGACACATGTACTTGTCATTGTGGACTGCTCAAGTCAGTGTTTAAGAAAATTGTAGGCCTTAATTGATATTTTTTGTGATTTTTGTTTTGCAGCTAATGTCTGTCATTGAACTTGCCTTAACAGAACGTACAGTTAACTGTGGAATGCTATTCAGAGAAGTTTCAAATCTCATTCATCACTGGAGCAGGAACAGGCATAATGCTTTGCATGCTGAACTGCTAAGTTTGTTTTGGTGTGGACTATCAGAAATGTGCATGAAGATACTGAAACCTCCAGGGCATGACTCAATGCAGCCACAGGAAACCCCGGCAGAATGGAAGGTGGACCGTGTTGTGGACTTGTGTGCTTTGTTAAAATGTCCCGCTTCTGAGATTCCAAAAAGTGCTTCAAAAGTTAGGTTTTCATCTAAAGAAATAATTGACAATGAAGTGAGTGAAAATGAAAATTGTGAAACTGACAATCAGGTATCATTAACTGTTTTCAGCGAAGATCATGCTGACGAATTTGCCAAAGAATTGAGTCGTTTGAGCTGTGAATTGGCAACTGTGTTTATTAATGAGTTGAAAGAATGTCACGTTTCTGCATATATTAAACCCCTGAAAAATTTGGTGAACTCTGCACTAAGCAGTAATGACTTACTGAATGCTGTGGGGAGCGCTGACCAAAGTGAAGAACAGAAAATACATGAACTGCAAAAGCTTTTGGATGAAACATTCTGTGCTTGGTTGCAGGACAAAGCCAGGTGCTCTGAAGCTGTTGTCGAATTAATATTTTCATTATTGATGCATGTTTCCACCGAAATGAAGGATCGAGTTATTCACCGTTTGTATGAGGTATGTTTTATTCCTAATTTTCTTACCATAATGTTTGAATTTGAAATTAAGGCTAAGATCAGACTTTACTCTTTCTTAATCTTGGGGACTAAAAAAAGTCACTAAAACAGAGTAAAATGTTACCACTTCAATTTATGGAAGCATCCGAATGCCACACAGGAATGGCCACATAAAACTAGACGTAGGAGAAGGAGATGCCACAGTGAGATTCATTGGAAGAATCTTAAGGAAATGTAATTAGACTATGTAAGAACGAGCTTACAAATCCCTCAGTCATTCAGTTCTCAAGTAATACTTGTCATTGTGGGACCCTTATTAGGCACAATTAATGGAGGAGGTAGGAAAAATTGAAGTAAGGGTGGCATGTTTTGTCACAGATTCATTTTCATTTAATTAGCACAAGAGTGTCAAATAGATGCTGTGGGAGAGGTGTTGTGCGTTGTGGAGAGATTTCCTGTTAAAAGTTCTAGAGCATACGTTCCAAGACAAGTTGGGAAATGTATTATTTGTTCTCACATACATGTTACTAAATGACTGTGATGATTCACCATTAGCAATATGAACAGGATAGGTGTGAAAGTGTAGTGCTAGCAGATGTAGCCTTCACTATACACTTTAAGATGGCATGTGGAGTATAGGTGTTGATGTAACTGTGTCCAAAAATAACATCCTGTGTGGCATCAGAGTACAATGTGGCTGATAGTTTTCTGCGGGATATCTCTGCAACTAACATGTACCAGGTTTGAAGTAACACTATTTTGTATGGCTGTTTTGTTTTGTTACTCTGTTTCAACTTTTTTATGTTCCATTTAGTATTCAAATTACATTCTTTCAGTACTTTATATATTGCTCCACAAATTTTATAACTATCCTTTAGTTATAAGTGGAAATAACAGTCCTGCCTAATACACCGTTCGATATATCTGGCAGATTTCTGAGTCCCACAGATCAGTGCTTCTGTGGCTCTTGAAGATGTGTGTCAAACACGTTGGTGATAAGGATGTAATTTACTTTATTCGTGGAGAGAAGATGAGTGGAGAACTTGTTGCACTTTCTGGAGAGGTTTCATCTTGTTCTGATTGTGATGGTGGGGATGCCCTTGAAATTCTTCGTTTCTGTCTCAAGACTCCAGCCATTGCAGGTACAATTACATTAATATTAGTTTATAAGTTATTTCAATTAATATATCTCTTTTTGTATGAGACAGTACACAACACTCAAATTAAATGTCACAAAGAAAAAGCCTTTTTAATATGAACAAAAATAAGCCAGTTTTCTTGATTGTATTTTTAAAGAGAAACCCATGTTTAGAATTATAGTAATCACACATTCTCTTTTCTTCGTGTAACATACAAACTTTGGTACGAATTGCTCAAATCATAGACAAAGCCAGTAAAAGAGAAATAATTGTCATTTGGCCACAAGATGTCACTTTAACCAAGCTGGTGCTGTGACGTTATTGTGGCAAACATGTGAATTTCCAGAGATACCTGCACCACACACAAGAATATCTGGATGAAATACCATTTTAGACTGTGTTGTTACTATAGGTGAAACATGACGTCACCATTTTTAGCAGCAGAATTGTCTTGAATATGTATGTCCAGGCAAGTACAGCATGCTGTTATTCAATTTTTGTTCAAAGAACATCTCTCGTAAAGTGAAATTCAAACTGTGTGTAAGAGTAATGTTCCCGATTTCAGAGTGGCTGACAAAGTAAAGTAGCATATTTTGTGTGCTGTCAAGCGCTGTGCAAAGACTTTGGATATTAGAAATTTTTTTCTGCAAAATGTACTTTGACACCTTTGTAATGAGCAGAAAGACTTGCATGCGGAAGCTCATACATCTGATGTGATACCTGTATGAAACAGCATTCTTGGACTGTGTTATGGGTATAGATCAAACATGACGTCACCATTTCCAACAGGTAACATAAAGTGTGTGTCAGTCATGTCAGTCATGGAGAGGTCCATTTCTGCCTAGGGCTGTGAAAGCGCAGTCAACTCCTGTGGCTGGAAGGGTCATGTTGAGTCAGGGACTATTGATTTTGGAGTGAATTCATGTCAGGACTACACACAACTTTCTAAGGATTGTTAAAAACAAGTGATCTGGCAAGTTGTTACAAGTTGCAATTTTGTTTCATGATAACCATGCACTAACAAGGCAAAACAGGATGGTCTACAGTCTTTCTAATGAAATGTATTGCATCACCCTCTATGTAGTATGAATCTCTCACTTTGCAATTACCATGTGTTTGATTCCTGGATGAAGGCCCTGGAAGGTCATCACTTCATCTGCTGTTGAGTAGCGTCTAATGGAGTAGAAAGTTTTTGCTTCTTCAGGCTTTGACATTCTTCAGAAAAGGTATACTACAGAAAAACAAGTACCATATTGGGACAATTGCTTAAGCAAGGGGAGTGATTATCTGTTGATTGAGTAATAAGTACACTGTTTTTGTTCCACTGATTTTTGTTTATTTCAAACTAGTTTTCAGCTTGTTGGGTCATCTTCAAGAAACAACTGACTAGCTTCCGGAAGGGACGTGAGTTCTTAGGTAACCAAACATTGTAAGCAAAGATACAATCCACTTGCATCGAGTGTTGTGAGTCAAACTTGTTTCTTAATGTTGAAATTACACTTTACCTAATGGCCAATATTAAGCACAATAAATTATTAAACTAAACATTATTACAGGTTAAATGGTTATAATGCTAAAGTCTGTGAGCTCTTGATATTGGCTGAGAAATTGTTAAATTGAGCTCTCTCCCGAATGAAGACAGCTCCATTGAATGATCTGTTGAGAGGTGCTTCGAAATTGAAGGATGAAATCTTATGGACTATCAAAGCAGAGGCAGCTTTCTGCTAAGTGAAAGCTGCCATCGCCGAAGCTACGCTGTTAGCACATCCTGTCACTCAGGCTCCCCCTCGCTTTGGTGATAGATGCATAGTTAACAGCGATAAGCACTGTACTACAGCAGCAAATAGAACAGTGTTGGCAACCTCCTGCCTCTTTTTTAGCCAGAAGATTTTACCAGCAGAATGAGGCTAGTCGACACACAATTGTGACCTACATGTGGCGCATCCTGCCATATGCTCGAAGGGCATCAGTTTATTGTGGTCGTCAACCACAAGCCACTGACATTTGCATTTCATCAGAAGCCAGACTAGGCATCACCTGACACCTACACCATTTAGATTACATAGGTCAATTTCAGATGCATGTAATCACGTGGGGTAGTCTGGATGTCCCAGTGGGTGCTCTCTCTTGTGTTGAAACACAGTGAAGCTCTTGCTAAGTCACACCACCTCGATCCATAGCTATGTGCATTACTGGAGTAACCAACTAACCTGCACCTCAGTATGTCCCAGTACCACCAGCAAACATGTGGGTGTATTGTGATGTTTCAGCAGCGAAGGCACAACTGTTGCCCCTACGGTTTTAACTCCAGGCCACTGCATCATTATATAACTTGGCACTTCCAGGGGCCTGGGTACATTGAATCTTGTAAAACATGCTTTTGTGTGGCTGATTATGGACAAAGCTTCACTTATCCTTATGCCTCTGGACTGCTTTTTGCCTCCCCTATGGGTGTTACAATGACTGAAACTATAACAACCAGATTCATTTCAGCATGCCTCTTCATGTTAACACAGATCAAGACCAAGAAGTTGAGTTGTATTTGTTTAAAACTCTCTCCACCCTGCTAGGTATGAAGTATATTGACACTACAGCTGACTACACTGCTGTTAGACTGTTAGACTTGTGAAATGACTGCGCTGGTAATTGAAGGCAGCACCAAAATGTCACAATTCACAACATTGGACAAAAACATTATCCATTGTGCTTCTAGGCCTCCATGCATCCATTAAGGAAAATCTTGAGGCTATATTAAGTGATCTCATATCTGGCCAAACAATACAACTACCAGATAAATTCCTTGAGCCATGTACCTAATGACTTCATCGATGCATCTGACTTTGTCTCCAGGCTGTGGCCGCTGATCCAATAACTCCACCTGTCGCACCACAGTGCCATCTCACTCATCATCATTTTATTTTCAAGGATCTAGCAATGTGTGACCAAGTCTTTGTCTGGTACGACACGGTATGCAAGCCACTCCAATCCCCGTAAATGGGCCTTACACAGTCCTCAGCAGCACTGGAAAGACTTTAAGACTGATATTATGTTTACTCCCACCACAGTCTCTGTGGATCATCTGAAGCCTGCATTTTGCAACTTCACCATTGGTACATGCAGTCCACCTACTCTGCCTACTGCAAATATAGCACTCTCAGTTACCATCAACCAACCTGTCATGAACTAGCCACAACAATCAGCAGACACCAAACTTACGGATGCTGCAGCAGACATGACTATGCTACAGTGTGCTGCAAACAGTAGTCCACAAAATACTGCAGTGGACTCCACAAAGCAAGGGATCATGTGAACAAGACACAATGTCTGTTTCAACACCAAATATCATTGACACTAGTGTGAGTGAGTTATTGATCGCACATTACACTGTCTGTAGTGACATCATGCAGTGTTAAACAATATTATGAAAAGGAAAATTGCTACTCACCATATAGCGGAGATGCTGAGTTGCAGATAGACTATCACTTATAAGCTTTTGGCCAGCAAGGCCTTCATCAAAAATAGACCACACACACACACACACACACACACACACACACACGGATGCGTGTGCGTACGTGTACGCGAACACAGCTCACACACATGACTGCAGTCTGTGGCAACTGAAGCCATACCACAGACTGCATTCGTGCATGTGATTTGCTCTTTTGTGTGTGTGTGTGTGTGTGTGTGTGTGTGTGTGTGTGTCAGTCATATATTTTTGACAAAAGCCTTGCTGGCCGAAAGCTTTGTGACAGTCGTTTTGTTGTGCCTCTCTGTGACTCAGCGTCTCCGCTATATGATGATTAGCAACTTTCCTTTTCATAATTTTATTACATTCCATCCTGGATTTTCCATTGATTTATTTTTGCCATGCAGTGTGAAAAGTATTTATGCTCATTGTTACATTCTATAATGTATGTTTAGTCTTTGTTTTGTAGTAGTTAGTTATTCCTTGCTCTTGTTGAATAAATGTTGTATGCTACTTGGATACAGTGCTTCAGTGGTATTAAAGCCTGCGGATAACTCTAATAACCAACAACATATTCCATCATTTTATGCCTTGCCACAAATTAGTGGATTAACAAAATTAAATACAATGTTAAATTCCATACCAGACTTCAGTTGCCACGCCATTTAATTTCAGATCGTGTTACTGCTGTGGCAGTGAAAGCAAAAATTATTGCTTGTTTGAATACACCAAAACTGAATGTCATTTGCGCCTTGCTTGCATTTGAACATTCAGTGATTTGTTAGTGTACTGCTATAGCAATAATATGATCTGAAGATGGTTGCTGTCACAACCAAAACAGGTAATGCAGTGCAATAGTTGGTTGATTGTGTCAGTTAAATAAGCTTTTTAAAAAAATACTAAAGCATATTATAGTTCTCAGTCATGCTCCTCAAAAATAAAATAAGCATAAAAATAATTTAACACCAGTTCTATTCTGTATTGTTTATATGGATAATACTGGATGTGAGTTTGTAAAAAGCGATCAGCTTCTACTCTTTACACATTAAGTCTAATGCTTCTTAACTAATACTTACAGACACAGCAGTGCCAGGCATACTCAGAGAGCTGGCAGTAGGCCTTCGAAGGACTCCACAACCTACAACGACATGCACAGTTTTGGCTTGTGAAGCAGCGGCAATGGCAGTGAACTTTGGCTCTGCTGGCATTGACCTCCTGGCAGGCGTATTCGCTCTGGCAGTATTGCACAAAGCTGAGGAGCCGGAGGTTGTCGAAGCGTGGCACGGTGTAGCACCTGAAGTTGACATCTTTATAGTTACATCATTGGTTGCAGAGATCAGGGCCTTGCTTCATAACTGGTGAGTGTAAGATCTCATGTCAATATTTATCTGTTTACTGTATAAGGAAAGATATCCAGGGCAAGTAGAACACAGGAAAAAGCTCTGTAGCAGAACTGATGGCATCAGTTAGCTCCTAGCTACTGTGCCAAGACCTAATTAATAGTGGGTTTTTTATTTAGCAAATGGCGTAGCAAGTTACAAATCATACACAACAATTGAACATGAATCACATGCGTATAGTTAGATGGTGTTAATTTGATTGCGTCTTTTGTCACTGTGAAGAAGTCAGACCAATGACCACACTTAGACCAAAAGGACATTCTTCTGTAATTTGGTAGATTGCTTGTGTATTGGCATCACATTAACCTCTTGTGAAGCTGCCTTTTCCCAGTCATTTGAGGTGCATGTCAGCTGTAGTTTATTCTTATTCTGCTGGGATTGGTGTAGATTTTCCAGTTGTAATTTTTGCTGATCTGTCAGTCATGTTCCTTGGTAGTCTTTTTCTCAAAGTTCATTCATCAGTTACACAGAGCTTTAGGTGATATCTAAATAATTGTATATAAAATGGTCAGAATACTTTATGCACATTTATTATTACTTTATAGTACAGAAGAAATCAGCTGTATTGCAATCTTCATACTTTTTCACAGCAAGTCAATAAACTTCAAGAAGCCTAACAACACTTAATATGTGGCAATAATACTGTATTTACATACAACAACTGTTCCATACAAGTGACAGTATGTACATAATTCAGCCTGCTGACATGGAATTTTACATGACTGAATGCTAAACACAAACTGATTGCATGAAACTTAGCTGATGATTACGTAGTGTGGACTCATTTGAAACAATGCAGACTGACGTGGAACTTTATGTGATGGCTGCTATGTGCAGAGTGACTGATACTGTTTGTAGTCTTTGAATACTGGACATGGACTGACAGTGGCTTATGTAGCAAAGTCATCAGAAGGGAAAAACCAATTGCAAAATGATTGACGAAATGTATGATGTGAAAAGTGTCAATTGACCCTAAATAATGAAAAATGTGGGGTCATCTACATTTAGCACTCAATGGAATCTGTTAAATTTCGGTTACACAATAAATCATATGAATATAAAGTTTTTCAGTTCAACTAAATACAAGGGCTAACAATTACAAACAACTTAAATTCTGACAGTCACAAAGATAATGTTGTGAGGAAGATGAACCAAACACTGTGATTTATTGGCAGCATGCTTAGAAAATGCAACAGGTCTACTAAAGAGACTGTCTACACTACAGTTGTCCTTCCTCTTCTTGAGTACTGATGCCTTGTATGGGATCCATGACAGAGGGCATTGAAGAAGTTCAAAAAAGGGCAGCTCATTTGGAATTACCATGAAATGGGTCAGAGAGTGCCACAGATACGGTACACAAGTTGGGATGCCAGTCATTAAAACGAAGGTGATCTTGATTGCAGTGAGGTTTTCTTATGAAATTTCAATTGCCAGCTCTCTGCTGGAGGTGAAAATATTTTGTTGATGATCACTGAATTGGAAGAATGATCACCATAATAAAATAAGAGAAATACGAGCTCACATGTATAAAGTTAAGTGTTCATTTTTGCCATGCATTATTCTAGAGAAATAGTGTGAAAGTGGTTTGATGAACCCTCTGCGAGACACTTGATTGTGAATTGCAGAGGGGTCATGTAGTGTAGATGTAGATACAAAACCGTCTGCCCTCCTTTGAACTGTTTCAGTGTGCTCTGTCAGTCTTCTCTGGTAAGGATCCTGTACTGCACAATAATACTCCAGAAGAGGACAACATTTTCTATTGATGACTCCAATTTAAGTTGTTTGTAATCCCTAGGTATTTAGTTGCATTGACAACTTAAAATTTGTGTGATTTATCGTGTAACTGAAATTGCATTCTAAAATAAACTTATGTTGAAATTGTGTTGTAAAGGAATATGGAAAACATATGTTTCTTTGTAGCACAACTGGTAGAGTGCTGCATGTATAACATGGAGTTCGTAAGATCAGTCATCATAGAATGCAAGTTTTTCACATAAAATGTCGAGTCATCCAAATACTTGGATGTAACACTTTGTAGGGATATGAAATGGAATGATCACATAGACTCAGTTGTAGGTAAAGCAGGAGGTAGACTTTGGTTTATTGGTAGAATACTGGGGAAGTGCAATCTGTCTACCTTTGTAGACTGATTGCTTACAAATCACTTGTGTGATCCATTTAAGAATATTACTCAAATGTATGGGACCCTTACCAAACAGGACCAACAGGGGCTATTGAACGTATACATTGAAGGGCAGCACAAATGTCACAGGTTTGTTTGGTCCATGGGAAAGTGTCACGGAGATGCTGAAGAAACTGAGCTGGAAGACTCTTGAAGATAGGCAAAGCTACCCTGAGAAAGTCTACTTGCAAAGTTTCAAAAACCAGCTTTAAATGATGACTCTCGAAATATACTACAACCCACTACGTATCACTCACATAGAGATTGTGAGGCCAAGATTAGAATGTAATTACAGCATGCCCAGAGGCATTTCAATCATTCTTCCCACACTCCTTATGTGAATGGAATGGTGAGAATCCCTAATAACTGGTACAGTGGGCCGTACCCTCTGCCATGCACTTCACAGTGGTTTTCAGAGTATGGATGTAGACGTATACAAGACCTAATTGTTGTGATGATGAGAAAAAAAAAAAAATGTTGTCACGTACCCTTCATACCCTGCCAAAAAAAATGATATTTGGAATGGCCTTGTACCTTAGTTCAGCTCCTGCATATGCAGTTCTGCTACATCCCAAGAGAGAATGTAATCCCTAGGTATTTAGTTGCATTGACAGCTTAAAATTTGTGTGATTTATCGTTTAACTGAAATTGCATTATAAAATAAACTTTTGTGGAAATTGTGTTGCAAAGGAACTCGGTAAATTCTGCTCATCAAGTAACTTCTGTGAATATCATATAACTGCTTTTCAGTTAATTTATGGAATAAACAACTACTAAATACCTTATAAACAAATTCAGCTGTGTGAACCGCTTATAAACTGCCACAGGACAGTGCTGTAGTTGTTTCATGCAAATATCATGTCAGTGCTGAATTTGTAAATCAAAATGAGGTGTTAGACAAGCTTTTGTAGGATAGTTTCACTTCTGAGCAGTGATGCTCTGTAAGCCAATATGTATGTGACCTTGTTACATTTTCCACTTACATTATTTGCAGAGAAACATTAACTTCAGATCTGTTTGTGTAATATAGGCATTTTGTCACAATCGAAGGTAATCCAGTTCTGTAGATAAATGTTACTTTGTTTACATGTGTTTCCCTGTTCTTATTCTATGTTGTCTTCCTTCAGTGAGGTTGCAGAAATAACAGAACAGCTGCAGCCTCTGCCCACAGAAGTCAAAGCCGAACTGTTAACAGAATTGAAGTCTGCTCGCCGTGATGACGGTATGTGGATGTCGTGGGCATGTCACCTGGCTCATCGGCTACTCGGAGAGCTGACAGGCGATGCTGTCACACCTCCGCCTCTTCCAGGTCCTTCCCATGACACTCACAGCTTTGCTGCACTCACTTTGCTGTCGGTTCAGCTACTACTTTCTCAAAAATCACAAAAAGAAAGCCAGTCTTCTTCTGATGATGATGATGGAGATACTGATAAACTACTTGAGCACATGCCAGAGCTGACACATGCCCTGGCTATCGCTGATGATTTTCTTACCTGCTATGTTAATGTAAGTACCACAATCTGTTAGGCATGTGGTCTATACTTAAACTTATGGTACTTCAGAACAATATATGTAGGTTGTTACCAGTGACTGAATAAGTACATGTCTAACAAGGAGAAGACATTGACTCAGGATCATAGAATATAAGGTAATGTATTTTTGCGTTTGTTTTGTTTTACTGCAGGCTAGTAACTCAGTATTGAGTATAAAATAACAGCAAAGAGACGCATGAAAAGTAACATTTTGCATAAATGTTTTATAAGCAATGTGAGAAATGAAATCTGGCATAGCTGAGTCGTAAAATTGTTCACATTAATAAAGCTGCCTTGGGTCAGAGTCCAACATGTATCATATACAGGGTGGTCAGAAATTCTCATTACAGACTTCTAGAACTTGTGGCGGGGAGTGAGTACATCGTATTTTGAATAGGAACCCATGTCCAGAAACGTCATCCAACAAGACTACAGAGCATCAAAGTTACAGGCGCGGGTGTCTGTAAATGTACATATGCACGGGGTGATTCCATGATGATGTTACATACTTTCTAAGATGATGGAGAACGATAAATGTATTAATTTGAAGTCAGGATCCCTGTACTGGAAACGAACGAGTCGAAAGTTATAAACAAAAACTGTTCTGATACCTCTGACAGTTGAATACATGTACCGGTTCTTGTGTTGCGAAGAGTGTAGGTTGGTAATTTTCAGTGGTGGTAGAAACGAGAAGAAATGTCCAGTAAACGTATGCTCTAAATTGCATACCTGAGGAGCTATGACCATTTGCTCATCTTCGCTAATGTGAAACACATCTCCTCTACTGAGCAAGTGTTCATAGCTGTTAAGATACGCCCTTTAGAGCCCACATTTATTGGACATTTTTTCTCGTTTTTGTCCACAGTACCATCACTTAAAGTTACCAACCCTACACTCTTTGCAACACAAGAACCGGTATACGTATTCAACTGTCAGAGGAATCAGAATGGTTTTTGTTTATAACTTTCGACTCGTTCATTTCTAGTACAGGAATCCTTACTTCAAATTAATACATTTATCGTTCTCCATCATCCTAGAAAATCCGTAACACCATCACGGAATCACCCCGTGTATACATACGTTTACAGACACCCGTGCCTATAACTTTGATGTTTGTAGTCTCATTGGATGACGTTTCTGGACATGGGTTCCTATTCAAAATACGATGTACTCACTCCCCTCTACAAGTCCTAGTAGTCTGTAACAGGAATTTCCGACCACCCTGTATGTGCGTTTTTTGTGCTACTTATTAATGTTTGTTTTTACAATACTTCAGATTCTCTTTGAGGGAAACTGTAAAAACTTTGTTATTTGTAATATTTATTGTACTAATCTTATACTTTTGTTTTTTATTATTTTGCTAAAAATGAAAAAACAAAACTTATGGAAAGCTTAAAGAAAATATTCTCGTAGACTATCATGAAATATTGTCACATGTGAGTGACAGAAGGGATGGTTTTCTTTCAGTAAGACTGACTGGTTTTTTGGTTGTTCTGTCATTTTTAAATAGCTTGTGGTAGACTAGTTTCTCTTATCAGAATATACATGCTCCTAAAGAGTGACTTTACAGACACTTGGCTTGATTGGGTTTTAGTTGCAGACTATATTCCTTGGAAAGTTGAGTGTTTACTTCTCTCTGAAATAAAAAATTATTCTAAGTGTTTGTGACAAACCTCCTAAAACCATTGCTACAGTACTATGCCTCGTACCCTAGTAACTCTTATGTGGATCATCTATATTCCTCCATTACTCCTACTTATTCCATGTGCCCACCACTGCCAACCCCAAGTTGGAATCACCAAGATAAGCATGTTGTCACTTGTTTGTCATCATCATCAAATGACTCTGAGCACTATGGGACTTAACTTCTGAGGTCATCAGTCCCCTAGAACTTAGAACTACTTAAACCTAACTAACCTAAGGACATCACACACATCCATGCCTGAGGCAGGATTCGAATTTGCGACCGTAGCAGTCGCGCGGATCCAGACTGTAGCGCCTAGAACCGCTCGTCCACCCCGGCCGGCATCATCGTCGTCATTATCATCATCATCATACGGTGCTGATGACACTGCCAAATACCATCTTCAGTCTCTGCCCTAAATCTCATTGCGAAGCAGTAATGGAAATTCCTGGGTAGAACAATGCATAAAATTAGGGAATGGTAACCACACTTATAGCAGGCTGATGTACAACACATAGACACATGTAACAGAAAACATTGTTACTAGCTTTTTGAGTCCTGGCTCTTTTTCAGTAGCAAGTACATGCATTTGGCCACAGCAACACTTATTATTGATTACACATTATTGAGAGCACTTGCCTTGGCTGATAGATGTGGGGAGAGGGTAGAGAACGACATGCAAGGAAGGAGCGGTAGTGTGAGGCAGGAGTGGAAAGACTCAGTGTCTGCACAATAAGATGAAAGGAATTATGAGGGTGTAGAACATATAAAAGAAAGAGCAAGAGGGAGAGGGGGCAGAGACAAAAAGAGAAACAGGGAAGAGAAAAACAAAAAAGGGGGAGAAGGGCAGAAATGGGGCTGGGGGTGGAAGAGCTCACATATAGAGGTGAGGGGGAGGATGTAGGGTGGTTGGAGAAGGTAGTACATTATCTGGACAGGGAAGGAGTGGTATGGATGACGACAGAAGAGAAAAATGAAACGGTATGCTGAGACAGTGGGAAACAAACATAGGGTATGCTGGAGAGAGGATTTAGAGGTTTAGTGAAAAGGGAGCTGTGGAATTAAACTGGAAAATTTAGATTTTGTTGTTTCTAGTATACTTCTATCATATATTGTCTGTCATGTGAACTAGAATGGCAAGGCTCCCACCTTTTCTGCAGTAGATTCTGTTAAGTTCAGGAATATGTTCCCCTCAGAATTTTGAGTGAGAGGAGAAGTTATGTCACTTACTGATGTTTGCTGTGTCAGTGGCAGAGTTACCAACATAGGAATGTTACAGACTGTTACATAAATTTTATCATATTAGAAGGGCATGTTGTTTATTTTTTACATCTCCCTTTTTAAATGCACATTACACACAAACAGTTATTTTTCCCCAGTTTGTAACAGATGTTTGTCTTTCTTTTGATGGTGAAAGTGATATCTCTGGTACCCCTGCTATGCAGTATTTCAGAGAAACATGGCTGCTTGTGTATCAGAGAATGTTGAAAGGGCTTGCAGAAATTGTATTTGTAACTCCGAGAAATAGAAGAGAGAGAATGTGAAGAAGAAAAGTTACGGTGGATGTGAACATTAGTGATAAAACCAGTAAAAAAAGTAGGAGCTAAGCAACAAGGACCTGGGTATGGCTACAAAAGCAAATCAGACAGTTCTAATCTCAATTGGTGTAGCTATTCAGTGTTAGACAAAGATTTGTGATTTTTACTAACTGCTAGAGTACTACATTCAAAATGCCCGCCTCAGTGGCCTTTTTGAGCATAAGGATTGCGGTCAGGGCTGTGACGTGGGAGTGAGCAGAAGAAAGAACTCATTTACTGATCATGTGACAGTGGCTACTGGCACAAAACTTAGAGTATGTTTGATAGCTTTTTGCAGTATACTTGCAGTTTTGCGGAAAAGAGTTTCAGCAGCAAGAGGAACAGGAAAGTGTATAATGTTGGGGGAGAGTTAGATGGTGATGAAGTTAGCAATGAACGTAATTCAATGCACCTTGGCATGTCACATGTAGGTAGATGTGAAAGACATGCCAATGTTAAGCATAAAATCAGTGAAGCCTCATTGGATTGTGTTTGAGACCATATTAAAAAGTTTACTGAAATACTAAAGTCATTACTCAAGGAATGACAATTCAGTAAAGGTGGCTGAAGTGCACTATCTGTGTGGATAAGGATACCAAGGTTCAGGAGTTTTACTCCGCAACATATGAAGTCTGTGAAAGTTTTCAAAACTGAGCTTTAAGTTATCACACATCACATGTGAAACTTGTGATGAGTGTGCTGTTTATATGATAGATACTGTTTCTTTCTGTGTTAAAACTGAAGAAGCATACTCTCTCTTGATGGAATACTCAATGACGTGTTCCAGTGATGGTTGTGACTACTGTATAATCACCTATGATTTACAACAGGCACTGCCGGCACCAAAAATTCCAACAGATACGTTTTTCTACCAAAGGCAGTTGTGAATGTACAACTTTGGCCTCCACAAATCCAACTCCAATTCAGTTATTATGTTATATCACGAGAAGATAGTGACTCAAGGGGTTTGTGAGAATTGTATCCTGTATCATGAAAATGTTCCGTGATCCCTTGAATGTTCATTTTGCAATAATTTTTGTTAGACTCTCGTATTTGACAAAACAGAAACAATACAATGATTGATGTGGGTTATTCTGCCATTGCTAAAGAACTCTGTGATTTCATTCAACATTATTTCCTTGTTCTTGGACATACCTATTTACCTTAGTGATCGAGATTTAGCACAATGAAAGACTCTGAAAGACAAGTCATATTTACACTCTTGACCAATTGTACGAAGTTGTGGAAAATGCCAGAGTCAAACAACAGTTAAACAGTGTAAACAGTGGAATTTTAATACCTAGTGCAAGCTTTAATATCAGGAAAATAACTGCTGTTAAATTTGATAGACAACCAGGTGTGCTCTTTTTTAAAGACATCTATTCTGAAGTTGAAAAGTGGCACAGATTGGAACTCTTCAAGCAGATGTAATGTCAACACTCAGAAACCAGAAAAGAAACCATGCTTGATAATCCTTACATGACTAAACTTCTTGTAGAAATATAATTATTCTATCCATACAGACTGCCCATATCATCGTTCCTTCAATATTATCATGTATCTCCCCCCCCCCCCCCCCCCATTTTCTCATGGTGTTTACAAAAAACTGAAATCCACAGGAACTTGGACTGGGAAAATGCGCCAGAGTAGATGTAAAATAGTTTTATGTTCTTGATATGTAAGCCTCTTAACATGGTTTAATTCAACAAAAAGTATTTACACCAGTATAAAGCTCTCTGACACGACAGTATAAAATTCTTCATTTTCCGTACAAAAACTATGTATCATACATTGATGTTCAATATAAGTGCTTTTTACGTTGACATTTATGTTTTTGATTTTGCATTATCTACCTAATAATCAGATAAGCAGTGAAAACTTAACCTTTATTGTACAAATAATGCCTCAATTTATCTCCTTTTATTGTGAAAGTGGCATGACTCCCCCTCTCAGCAGAGCCCTTAATTCCCATCTGCGTAGTTCAGAGAAATTATTGATAATCAATTATTTAGAGCACTTGCCTGGACTGATAGAATTATTGCTTATCAATCATGGAGAGCAGTAGCCAGGGCTTAAGGATTATTAATTATTGAAAGCAGTTGCCTGAGCTGATGGGTGCTACACTGCAGTAGAAATTCTTCCCCAGCAGTTGGAACAGCATTCCTAGCACTACTTGAGGAGGTAATCCAAGCTGCTCCTGTCTTTTGCTCGCATTGGATTACCTCTAGCCACTCGTGTCAACCCCTCAAAGCTCTCTAATCATACTTTTCTAGCTCACTCTACCTTCCATACCCCTGAAAACTTTCTTCAGCCTCCATGAAACACACTGTTCGTTCCTTATCTTTGTTGTCAACCTATCTGCCAAAACTCTGACCCCTGCAGAAGTTTCAGTGCTTTCTAAAGGCCTCATATGTAGCCCAAAACGTAACTTCATCCATGCTGGACTGCTAAAGTACTTGGTTTCCTTCACTCATTCTTGGCAGTGGAAACATTTCTTCACCAGGCACCACACCAACAACAGCCAACCAAAACTACTAACATAAAACCTTCTTTAAAACATATATGAAGATGCTATCTGTTGTTTCGGACATGTCCAAAAGAACAGATACCATCTTCATATAGTTAAGGCCAACTGGCCATTGACCTCCTTCTTCTGCACGGGATGCATACGCATTGGCCGAACTCTTACAGCACTCGGTAAGATTGTGTGCCGTGAGTAATGAGTGTAATGAGCAGGGGCACTACGAATATAGTGTGTGGACATTAAGTTGAGAATGTGGGTCTCGCAAGGAGCGTGTAAAGGATACATCCCTGCAGTTGCACTATCCTCTGTGCCCTCGGTGGCTCACATGGATAGTGTGTATGCCATGTAAGCAGGAGATCCCAGATTCGAGTCCCCGTCGAGGCACAAATTTTCAGCTGTCCCCATTGATGTATATCAATGCCTGTTGATAGCTTAGGGTCTTGATTTCATTATCATTTCATTCTTTAAAATAGTTAGAACCTTTTTCCAACCATGCTCCTCCTCTCCATCCACACAATCGTATCCAGGCTATCTTTCCAAGAATTCCTCGCTTCTAACCTGGTTTCACCTTTCTTTCCTAAATCTCTCCCTAGTGAGTCCAACATCACTCGTATGGAACACACAGCTACCTGAAAACCTGTCCAGACTGTATCATCCTTCCTGCAGACAGAGCCTCCACCACTGTGGTCATTAATCGTGCTGACTAAGCAGCTGAAGTTCTCCACCAACTTTCCAACACCTCTGCATACATACCTCACAACCATAATTCCATCCCAGAAGTCCAGCAAAACCTCCAGCAGCTCCTCAAGGCCTAGATCCATCCCAAAACCTAATACCTGACTCCATCTCACTCCTCACACCTGCAACCTCCTGCACTCCTTTCTATTACCTACTCTGCAAACTCCACAAACCCAACCCCACAGTTTTTCCTACTAGTCATCCCATTGTGGCCAGTTACAATATTCTCACATGAAAAGAAAAAAAGAAAAAAATCTCTGCCTTTATTGACCAGCACCTCAAAATTATTGTCCCTATCCTCCCATCCTATGTTGAAGTCACTTCTCACTTCCTTCACTATCTTTCCACAGTTCCTGTCTTGTAAATGCCAGACTCCTTGTTGGTAACTGAGGATGCAATGTCCTTATATACTACGTCCTCGATGCCAATGGCTGCACTGTTCCCAGTATCTTCTGATACCAAACCCACCATCTTTTTCCTAATCCTCCTGCCCAACAACATTCTGACCTACAGTTATTTTACTTTTGAAGGCTAAGTCTATAAACAAATCTGTGACACTGCCATGAGTACTGATTAGGAATCATTCCTATCTCAACAACACCTAAAACCCATTGTCTTGCTCAGGTTCATTAATGACATTTTCATGATCTAGACTTATGACAGGGACAACTTTCGCTCTTTTTTCAATATTCTCAACACCTACTCCCAAATCTGCTTCACCTGGTCCTTCTCAACTCAATGAACAACCTTCCTAGCCATTGATCTCTGATACCTGTCACCCATTCCATGTCAAAAAGTTTCTTCCTTACAGCCTTGCCATCTGTGGATGTTGCATCTGCAGTGAAAAACAGGAATTGTCAAAATATACTGACAACATTATCAGAACTTTTGTTGGCAGATGATTTCCTATCCAGCTCATCTTAAACAGGTCTCCCATGCCATCTCCTCTGACATCAATAAACCTCTTAACCAGCCACTGACTAGCACTCCTCTGATCATCCAGTTTCACTCTGGCTTTGAGAAGCTCAGTTACATCATTCATCAAAGCTTCAACCACCTCTCATCATTGTGCTCTGAGGTAAGAGTTATCCTACCCAAAATCCTAACCACATCACCCAGAGTAGTGTTCTGCCACCCACCAAATGTACAGAATTTCCTTGTCCATCCTTATTCCAATCCTGCACACCATCAGTCATTCCCTTGTGGAAAACCCAGGCGCAAGACCTGGCCCATACAGCCGCTTACTACCTCTTACTGCAGTCCAGCCACAAGCCGTTTCTGCCCTACAAATGATGTGGCCATGTGTGAAAGCAGCAATGTTATGTATCAGCTATGCAGCAATTGATGTGCAGCAGTCTGTGTGGGCATGATAGGTAATCAACTGTTTACTCATATAAATGGCCACTACCGAACTGTAGCCAACCACAAATTTGACCATCCACTTGCTGAACATGCTACACATCACAACACAAATGACTTTAACAGCTGTTTCAGTACTTGTGCCACTTGGATACTCCCTTCTACCTCAAGTTTCTTTGAACTGCGCAAGTGGGAATTGTCTATCCAATATATCCAGCATTCTTGCGAATCCTGGCCTAATCCTCTACTAATGTATCCCTGTGCCTCATGTTATCTCTCCCCTTTTTGGTATGTTGTCCATGCCACTCCTTCCCTCTCTCGATTGTGTACTGGCTTCTTCTACAAACTCTTCCTCCCTTCACTCCCATGTGGGCACTCCCTCTCCCCCTCTCCCTCTCCCTCCCCCTTCCTTGCCCCCTCACCCTTCCTTGCCCCCTCCACCTCCCTCCCCGCCCTCCTCTCACATCCTGTTTCTCTTCCCACTCCCTCTTTCTGTATCATGCACATACCTTACCCCCTCAGAATTCCTTTTGTCTTATTCAGCCGGCTGTCTTTCCCACTTCTGCCTCTCACTACCCTGTTACCCAATCCATGCCTCATACTTCCTCCCTTACCTTCTCCCCACATTCATCAGCCCCGCCAACTGCTCTCAATAATGGAAAATCAGTAACAATCATTATTGTAATGGTAGTGTGCATTTGGGTACCTGTGTTGTTGTGTGTGAGCATGTATAATTTGTATTTATCTATTTTCAGCTGCAGGATCAGCTACTATTTTCAAAGTGCAGTTTACCCATGACAAAATTAAATTTGAATTTTTATTATTGTTGCTTTGTAAAACCACGATGTAAATTAACATTTTTATTTAATTTGTTGATGATAACATCACACATCCAGTATTGTATTTTCAAACAGTGGAAACTCCTGGTAAGAATGTCAACAATGTAGGAAAAGACAGATTGCTACTTGCCTTAAAGAAGTCACATCATGTTGCAGGCAGTCGCGATTAAAAGACACTCACATATAGTTTTCGGCCACAGCCTTCATCCGAAAAAAACACACACACACACACACACACACACACACACACACACAAAAGGAAGCAAACCTCATGCACATATGAGTGTGAGTGTCTCCTAATTGCACCTGTCTGCAACTTGATGTGTCTTCTTTACAGTAAGTAGCAATCTATCTTTTCCTACATTGTCAGCATTATATTTTATTGGATGTGATTGACTAAAACCTTTTCATCAAACGTTTACCATTACTATACATTAACAAATCTGTTGTTGAGATCAAAGTGTGGTGGTTGTGAGCTGCCTTGATGTTCCATCTTCTTAGGATCTTTGACTAGTGGCAGGCACAATAAGTATCTGTTTCAACTGTTCCACACTGACCAGTGCTGGACGAATTTCACAACATCCACTAGTTCTACATAAAAAAACAACAAAATGGAATAAATATCCATGAAAATTGAAATTAAATATATTAATTTCATAACATATAAAATTGAAATATGTAATTAAAATTTGAGATTGCCAGTGATTGCACAAGCAGCATGAGTACGTGTAACATTATAGTGTCAACACTTTTGTTATACTACAGTGGGATACTCATATTGACTTCTCTGCTGTCCATAAAAATGATTTTCACTTTGGTTACTCTTCTTTAATTGTTGTACGAAAAGATACCGTAGGCATTTCCTTGCAGATTCTGTTTTCTGTAGATTTTCAACAGAAATGGAGGTGTGTGAGCAATAAAAATCAGATTTTCAAATCCAAGCCATAAATCTTCCTTGCAGCAAACTCCTTTGGTATCATTGAGGATGTCCTAGCAGCGGATGAGAACTATCCTGGGAAATGCAGTACATATGTTGAAACAAATCTACCTTCTTTTTATAAATTTTCTTTTAGTTTGGTCCTTTGTAATCGATCATTACATTAATAAAGAATGCAAATTTTGTATCTCTATTACAGATTATTAATTATATTAGGAAAAGGATGGATTGCTACTCATTGCAAAGGCAGCACATTGAGTTGCAGACAGGCACAATAAAAAGACTTTTACACATTTACTTTCAGTCAAGTCTGAGCTACCAGAGATAGTGGTCACATGTGCATGAGGTGTGCTTGCTTGTGTGAACATGTGTGCATTTTCTTTTCTAATTAAGGTGTTGGCCGAAAGCTAAATGTGTGAAGTCTTTTCAGTGTGCCTTTCCTCAACTCACTGTGTCATCTTTACTGTGAGTAGCAATCTATCCTTTTCCTAATGTTGTTGACATTCCAAACTGTGGTTTGTATTGTTTGAATTTACTAATTGTATTAATTTAAAACTCGTATAGCCAAGCTGTACGTGCATTTGATTATTCTTTCTGTAGCAGGCTCCAATAACATGGTTAATAGTCTATCATCAATGGCAGACACGTGGGGAATGTAACAAAGCACAATGATTCTCAGAAAACACAGTGAAGAAAGTAGACTTACGTTTTCACCAGATAGCAACACTGTGTGGCTGTCTTGTGTCAGAGAATTTGCCAGCGTATAATGGTGTGGTGTTGCTTTCATCTTCAGGCTTCTCCCTTTGTATATAATTTTTCCATTATCATCTGTACTACATAGTGTGACTGTCATATCAATGTTGTACTGTGATTTGAGACTGAGAAAGTATGTAAAATAAAAATTAAATCACATGTTAAATGTCTGAGGCTTGAAACAGCTGTGTTTTATTTGTCAAAAATAATCTAGTTGTCTGAGTTCGATAGAGAGACAACTCCTTCCCAGTTCATGCAGGTTGTTCGACCTGACTTTGTTAATTGCAACTATTGCACAATGCTTACACTGAACATTATGTGGAAGTAGTGAAACATCCTGCAACTTCGAAAGTGTACCTCTGTACATTCTACAAGTACTCTTCTTGAATTTGTATGCAATAGTGTATCTGTAACTCGTTGACAGTGGTAAATTGCAGAATCTATTCTGACAACAGCCTCTTCCTACTAAAATGTTCATGAAAGATATTGAATATCCATTTACTTGAGATGTTCATAGTCATTTCAGACTCAAGAATCTTCAATTAGTAGTCATACAACACTCTGTCAGATTTTGTCTCTTCATTTGTAGGCTCCACTAGACTTTTGAATGCTTGACTTCACTAATTCTTGTATGGATTAAATAAACTTTAATGGCACAATTTTTTAGTGTACCATAAGATGGAGGAACAAGAATCCCCATAATACTTCTTAAACTTTTCTCTTTCTTCTTTTCTCATATCCCAATCCAACACTGCATGTTTCATCAACTGTTGGAACTCACTTTTTTTTTATTTAAGAAACATCCATATATCTGTTATTGATCTTACTCAACATAGTTCTAAGAAATAGATCAAACCAGTTTTTTGGGATATACTTGAAAGGAAAAGATGTTTCACATCAGAGGTAAACAAAAGAGATTGAGTAGTAAATAGTCTTCACGGGTGTGCCGCCGGATGACGCTGTGCAAATCCCACAATATTTCCTCGGAGCAACTGTCCGACATCATCAGGTGGTTGAACTTCGCTGGTGGCTAGGTACAACTAGCTAGGTACCTAGCCACCAGGGAATATTGAATACCCATTTACTTGAGATGTTCATAGTCATTTAAAACTCAAGAATCTTCAATTAGTAGTCGTACAACACTCTGTCAGATTTTGTTTCTTCATTTGTAGGCTCCACTAGACCCGTGAAGACTATTTACAACATATCCGCCGGGAAGGCCTGAAGAGTCACAAAAGAGATTTATATTATTCAGAATTTTTATACCTCTTGTACACACTGGATTTGGTTTGTTTCCATAATGTATCATCATATTCGGAATGTGTTCCCTCAATTCATCTACATCACTAGCCTGCAATTCACCTTCAGGTGCTTGGCACAGGATTCACAGAATCATTTTCAGAATATCGCTTGAAGGAGAAAGTTGGTGACTGAAATTTTGTGAAAAAATCTTACAATGAAAAATGCCTTTGTTTTAATGATCACCAAATCAGCTTGCATATCATAACTGTGACACTTGCTTCGCTATTTCATGAAATACAAAACAAGCTGCCTTTCTTTGAACTTTTTGAGGTCCTCTGTCAATCATATATGGTATGGATCCCATACTGCACAGCAATACTGTGGCAGAGGATGGACAGGCGTAGTGTAGGCTGTTTCTTTAGTAGATTTGTTGCATCTTTTAAGAGTTCTGCCAATAAAATGGAGTCTTTGGTTCACCTTCCTCACAACATTTACTGTATGATGATTTCAGGTTAAGTTGTTTGAAATTTTAATCCCTAGATATTTAATTGTACCAACTACTTTTAAATTTGTATTATTTGTTGTGCAACCGAAGTTTAACAGATTCTTTGTAGTACTCATGTGGAGCACCACACAATTTTAAATTTAACAATTTTTTTTATTACTCATGAGGGGGACCTTACATTTTTATTGTCTGTGGTTGATTTTCTGATAACTTTACTAGATGGTAAAACATCGTCATCTGCAAACAGTCTTAAGAGGGCTGCTCATACTATCTCATAAATTTATCGAATGAAGTTTACAATTACAACTGCACAGAGAGTTCCCATTCATTGTTAAAGAAATGCTTATATTCTGTTCTGTTTTGTTTCAGACACCTCAAGCAAATGGAATGTCTGCATGTGTTACAGATTTAAAATCAGGATACAAAAAAATTATTCAGCAGCTCAGTAAGAAAGAGATTCAGAAAGTTTCAGATGCAATTACTGAAAGGTAAGCTACTTTCACTTCGTAACTAAATACAAAAGCTTTGGACAGTGTTTTTTAAAGAAAGATTTATTGAATGTTTCCTTTCATACCAGCTGCTTCAGTCACCTACAGAACTTACTGAAGATTACACCAGAAGTACCAGTAGGGTATTTCAGACCTTTATCTTCACATTCTCAAAATAGTGCTTAGGTAATTATGAAGTAGGGATGGTTTTGAAAATATTTCCTAAAGAATTACAAAAAAAAAAAAAAACAGGAGGCTTGGGATTTTACATGTAGTGAGAGTATGTTCAACTGGCTGCAGCAGGTTCACTTTATGTCTTTTCTACTATTCGTTTACTGTTGGGTTGAGTAACTAGGTTAAGGAGAGGCGAGATTGTTGCCATGATTAATAACCTTGACAAGCTGCTACAATATGAAGCAAAATTGGAAATATACACTGAACTGCGAAAGAAACTGGTATGGGCATGCATATTCGAATACAGGGAGAGGAAAACAGGCAAAATATGGCACTGCAGTTGCCAATGCCTATACAAAACAACAAGTGTCTGGTGCAGTTGATAGATCAGTTACTGCTGCTACAATGGCAGGTTATCAAGATTTAAGTGAGTTTGACGGTGGTGTTATAGTCAGCATATGAGTGATGGGACACAGCATCTCAAGGTAGCGATGAAGTAGGGATTTGCCCATACAACCATTTCATGAATATCAGGGATCCAGTAAAACATCAGATCTCTGACATTGCTGCTCCTGGAAAAAGGTCCTGCAAAAACAATATTAACGACAAATGGAGAGAATCGTTCAACATGACAGAAATGCAACCTTTCCCCAAAGTTGCTGCGTATTTCGATGCTGTTCTGTCATTAAGTGTCAGCATGTGAACCATTAAATGAAACATCATAGGTATGGGCTTTTGGAGCTGAAGGCCCACTCATGTACCCTTGATGACTGCACGACACAAAGCTTTATGCCTCGCCTCGGCCCGTCAACACCGACATTGGACTGTTGATGACTGGAAACATGTTGCCTGGTCGGACAACTCTTGTTTCAAATTGTATCGAGCAGATGGACGTGTTTGGGTATGGAGATAACCTCATAAATCCTTGGACCCTGCATGTCAGCAGGGGACTGTTCAAGCTAGTGGAGGCTCTGTGATGGTGTGGGGTGTGTGCTATTGGAATGGTACCCCTTATACGTCTAGATACGACTCTAACAGATGACATGTACATAAGCATCCTGTCTGATCACCATCATCCATTCATGTCCATTGTGCATGATTTTTCTGTAGAACTAATTGACCTTGATGTCTGGTTGGGGGCAGCCACTTTGCCCAAGACCGAGTCTCGACCCATTATGGGCCCCCCTGCCTGGAGGAAAGACTGGGTGAAAGTGCAACTGATCATAGATGGCTACCATATTACAATGGAACATCATTGTGTTCAGGACACATGTGGAGGAATTGAAACTGCTAGCACAGGAACACCCCCTGTGCCTGTGCTTACAAGAAAAACATTTTAAAGCCACTGGTGTCCCTGGTCTATGGGGCTATACCCTTCACTGAAAGAACTGAAAGAATGACTTGACTGGGGACAGAGTCAAGAGAGGGATTGCTGTCTTTGTCAGTAATACACACCACTCCTCTGCTCTCGCCTTGATTACTGACCTACAAATGCAACTGTTGCTGTCCTTGTGGTTCAGAAGATCACTATCTGTTCCCTGTATTTACCTCCATGGGATGCAATAGACTCTGGAGCTCTTGCAGGCCTTACTACACAACTCCCCTGCCCATTTCTCCTAATGGGTGACTTCAGTGCTCATAATGTATTATGGGGCTTGAACTATACTTGCCACAGGATTTGAGTCATGGAGAACCTCATGATGTCTCAGGAGCTGTACATCCTCAACATATGCAGTTCTACACATTTCTCAGCTGTCACTGGATCATACTCAACCATCAACCTCTCTTTATGCTCTCTAACGCATGCAGACTCACCGCAGTGGGAAGCAACTGGTGACCTTCGTTCCAGTATCCTCTTACCACTGTAGATCCACTTCCTGGATGGAGGACTGCTTGATTGGAAGCCACCAAAATGGATGATCAGTGGGGCTGACTGGATGCTGCTCAACCAGCAGGCCGTGTTTGAACACTGCGACAGTGTCTAGGAATGAGTGGACCACATCGCATGAGTGATCCATCATGTTGCTGATTTATCCATCCCAAAGTCTTCAGGTCATCTTAGAAGGCAAAATGTACGTTGGTGGACTGATGAGTGCCTTTCAGCAATCTGGAACAGGAGTGCAGTTATTTGATGGTTTAAACGCTGCCCAATAGCAGACAGCCTCACAGAATAGAGTCGTGAGAGCCAAAGCTTGACACGTAATTAAGGAGGGCAAAAAAGGGTCTTGGCAAGTGTTCCTAGACTCTATCATCTGTTCCGTTTGTTCTACAAAAGTATGAGAAGCTATTCGGAAGATTTCCAGTAAACACAGTCGTTTATCAGTAGCAGCAATGCTGAAACAGGGTTGTCTCCAACAGTGCCCAGGGACACCACTCAGATAATGGCACAGCATTTTGCAGCAACTACTGCCAATGTCCTACCCCCATGAACCATGGACCTTGTTGTTGGTGGGGAGGCTTGCGTGCCTCAGCGATACAGATGGCCGTACTGTAGGTGCAACCACAACGGAGGGGTATTTGTTGAGAGGCCAGACAAACGTGTGGTTCCTGAAGAGGGGCAGCAGCCTTTTCAGTAGTTGCAGGGGCAACAGTCTGTATGATTGACTGATCTGGCCTTGCAACACTAACCAAAACAACCTTGCTGTGCTGGTACTGCGAACGGCTGAAAGCAAGGGGAAACTACAGACGTAATTTTTCCCGAGGGCATGCAGCTTTACTGTATGGTTAAATGATGATGGCGTCCTCTTGGGTAAAATATTCCTGAGGTAAAATAGTCCCCCATTCGGATCTCTGGGCGGGGACTACTCAAGAGGACGTCCTTATCAGGAGAAAGGAGACTGGCGTTCTACGGATCGGAGCGTGGAATGTCAGATCCCTTAATCGGGCAGGTTGGTTAGAAAATTTAAAAAGGGAAATGGATAGGTTGAAGTTAGATATAGTGGAAATTAGTGAAGTTCGGTGGCAGGAGGAACAAGACTTTTGGTCAGGCAAATACAGGGTTATAAATACAAAATCAAATAGGGGTAATGCAGGAGTAGGTTTAATAATGAATAAAAAAATAGGAGTGCGGGTAAGCTACTACCAACAGCATAGTGAATGCATTATTATGGCCAAGATAGACACGAAGCCCATGCCTACTACAGTAGTACAAGTTTATATGCCAACTAGCTCTGCAGATGATGAAGAAATTGATGAAATGTATGATGAGATAAAAGAAATTATTCAGGTAGTGAAGGGAGACGAAAATTTAATAGTCATGGGTGACTGGAATTTGAGAGTAGGAAACGGGAGAGAAGGAAACATAGTGGGTGAATATGGATTGGGGGAGAGAAATGAAAGAGGAAGCCGCCTGGTAGAATTTTCACACAGCTTAACTTAATGATAGCTAACACTTGGTTCAAGAATCATAAAAGAAGGTTGTATACATGGAAGAATCCTGGAGATACTAGAAGGTATCAGATAGATTATATAATGGTAAGACAGAGATTTAGGAACCAGGTTTTAAATTGTAAGACATTTCCAGGGGTAGATGTGGACTCTGACCACAATCTATTGGTTATGAACTGTAGATTACAGTAGAAGAAGAATGGGTAGCTCTGAGGGATGAGGTAGTGAAGGCAGCAGACAATCAAGTAGGTAAAAAGATGAGGGCTAGTAGAAATTCTTGGGTAACAGAAGAAATATTGAATTTAATTGATGAAAGGAGAAAATATAAAAATGCAGTAAATGAAGCAGGCAAAAGGGAATACAAACGTCACAAAAATGAGATCGACAGGAAGTGCAAAATGGCTAAGCAGGGATGGCTAGAGGACAAATGTAAGGATGTAGAGGCTTATCTCACTGGGGGTAAGATAGATACTGCCTACAGGAAAATTGAAGAGACCTTTGGAGAAAAGAGAGCCACTTGTATGAATATCAAGAGCTCAGACGGAAACCCAGTTCTAAGCAAAGAAGGGAAAGCAGAAAGGTGGAAGTAGTATATAGAGGGTCTATTCAAGGGTGATGTACTTGAGGACAATATTATGGAAATGGAAGAGGATGTAGATGAAGATGAAATGGGAGATACGATACTGCGTGAAGAGTTTGACAGAGCACTGAAAGACCTGAGTCGAAGCAAGGCCCCGGGAGTAGACAACATTCCATTGGAACTACTGACGGCCTTGGGAGAGCCAGTCATGACAAAACTCTACCATCTGGTGAGCAAGATGTATGAGACAGGCGAAATACCCTCAGACTTCAAGAAGAATATAATAATTCCAATCCCAAAGAAAGCAGGTGTTGACAGATGTGAAAATTACCGAACTATCAGTTTAATAAGTCACGTCTGCAAAATGCTAACGCGAATTCTTTACAGACGAATGGAAAAACTGGTAGAAGCCGACCTCGGCGAAGATCAGTTTGGATTCCGCAGAAATGTTGGAACACGTGAGGCAATACTTACCCTACGACTTATCTTAGAAAATAGATTAAGGAAAGGTAAACCTATGTTTCTAGCACCTGTAGATTTAGAGAAAGCTTTTGACAATGTTGACTGGAATACTCTCTTTCAAATTCTAAAGGTGGCAGGGGTAAAATACAGGGAGCGAAAGGCTATTTACAATTTGTATAGAAACCAGATGGCAGTTATAAGAGTCGAGGGGCATGAAAGGGAAGCAGTGGTTGGGAAGGTAGTGAGACAGGGTTGTAGCCTCTCCCCGATGTTATTCAATCTGTACATTGAGCAAGCAGCAAAGGAAACAAAAGAAAAATTCAGAGTAGGTATTAAAGTCCATGGAGAAGAAATAAAGACGTTGAGGTTCGCCGATGACATTGTAATTCTGTCAGAGACAGCAAAGGACCTGGAAGAGCAGTTGAATGGAATGGACAGTGTCTTGAAAGGAGGATATAAGATGAACATCAGCAAAAGCAAAACGAGGATGTAGTCGAATTAAGTCGAGTGATGCTGAGGGAATTCGATTAGGAAATGAGGCACTTAAAGTAGTAAAGGAGTTTTGCTATTTGGGGAGCAAAATAGCTGATGATGGTCGAAGTAGAGAGGATGTAAAATGTAGACTGGCAATGGCAAGTAAAGTGTTTCTGAAGAAGAGAAATTTGTTAACATCGAGTATAGATTTAAGTGCCAGGAAGTCGTTTCTGAAACTATTTTTTATGGTGTGTAACCATGTATGGAAGTGAAACATGGACGATAAATAGTTTGGACAAGAAGAGAGTAGAAGCTTTCGAAATGTAGTGCTACAGAAGAATGCTGAAGATTAGATGGGTAGATCACATAACTAATGAGGAGGTATTGAATAGAATTGGGGAGAAGAGGAGTTTGTGGCACAACTTGACAAGAAGAAGGGACCGGTTGGTAGGACATGTTCTGAGGCATCAAGGGATCACAAATTTAGCTTTGGAGGGCAGCGTGGAGGGTAAAAATCGTAGAAGGAGACCAAGAGATGAATACACTAAGCAGATTCAGATGGATGTAGGTTGCAGTAAGTACTGGGAGATGAAAAATCTTGCACAGGATAGAGTAGCGTGGAGAGCTGCATCAAACCAGTCTCAGGATTGAAGACAACAACAACAACTGCCAATGTCAGCCAGGATCCGATGTTTCACCACTACCATGCAACTGCAGAGAGGGACAAGTTGGACTTCTGATCACACAATTCTGAGTTTTACACCTGCCCTTTCTCCATATAGAAGTGTCTGAGACTCATGATACTGCATCTGGTCATGACCAAATCCAGTACTGCATGCTTCAACACTTGCCACCAGTGTCAAAGGAAATCCTCTTCGAATGTTTTAATTTGATATGGCAGACAGATCACTTCCCCAACTCATGGAGAAAGGCAATTTTGATGCCTCTCCCCCAACCAGGAAAGGACTGCACGCATCCCAGTAGTTACCAGAGTGTTGCCTTAACAAGATGTCCAGGAAAGACTCTGGATTTAATGGTTAGCCATTGTCTGGTCTTGTTGTTAGAGACCAGGCAATTCTTTAGCTGCTCTCAATGTGTATTATGGAGATTTCAGTCCACTGTCAACAACCTGAACCTGCGGCGATTCAGCAGACTTTCCTACATAAACATTACTATCTCGTCAAATTCTTTGATATCAGTAAGGCTTACGACACTACTTGGAGATGCAGTATCGTCATGCAGCTCTTATCTGCGGGGCTTTCATTCCCATCTTCGTATGACCTTTCTTGTTTTGGCGATTTTTTAGATCACTCTTGGTGGCATGCTGTCTTGCAGTACCGGATTTGCTCATGACCAGGTATCATTTTGAACAGGCGTATGAAGTTCATCAGAGCAGTGTTTTAAGTGTTACCCTCTTTGCCATAGCCATAAACAGTATCACATTTATGGTAAGGAATCATGTGCAGTGCTCCTTGTTTGTAGACAATTTTGCTGTTTTCCATTCGTCCTCCAGTGTTGCAACGATGACACATCAGTTTCAGGTTACAGTACAGAGGTTAGAGGAGTGGGCTGCAAAGATGAGTTTACAGCTTGTTGCAGATAAGTGTGTGTGTGTGTGTTTTGTTTTTGTGTTTTCATTTTAATCATTGTTGTCGTACTTTTAATTTACCTGACTAACATATGAGGGACACCATTCTACATTTAAAGACTCAGTGAGCGTTCTGGGACCTAATTTTGACTCCAAACTGTTGTGGTTACCACATCTGAGAGACCTGAATTCAAAACTCAGAAGACACTGAATGTCATAAAGTGCCTTATCCACAGGTCTTGGGGAGCAAACAGGGCATGTCTGCTTCAATTTTATAGGCTTTTGTGTTTGTGGCTAAGCTATAGATGCACAGAGTACAGGTCAGTAAGGCCTTCTTACCTGAAGATTAGTGACGCTATCCACCTTGATGGGTTTAGGCTGACCATGGGTGCTTACATGAACAGTGTCATACCCAGGCTGTGGGCAGAGCCACTCACCATCCCGTGACAGCTCCTCATGGTGCATTAGGCATGTGAGTTCCTTGCAGCTCCAACTTCACCTACATACTGTACCGTTATTTGTCCGTCTCTGGAATGCCTTTTCTCCTATCGTCCATGAGCAGCAAGGCCATTTGGGATCTGCATGAAGCGAATGCTGGAGTCAGTTGGTGTGAAGCATGTACAACCCCAAATCTATGCTCTTAGCTGCTTGCCACCATGGTTACTGCAGAGGGCCCTGGGTAATTTTAGATTTGGTGCAGCACAGGAGAGATTGCACTCATGCATATGTTTTTAATACATTATTTTATGACATTTTAACTGTGCACCACAACTCTACAGCCATCTCTATGGATGGGTTTAAAGAGGGGGGACTCCGTTGGTTGCTCTGTTGTTTTCCATAATAATGTCCTCAATGTCAGAATGCATCGAGACTTTTATTGTCCTTGAAGCAGAATTATAAGCGATCTAACAGGCACTGAAGGAGGTGAGATGTGCTTCAAGTGCTAAATTCCTTATGTATTCCAATTCTCTGGGTGGTCTTTACTCTCCATCCATGACGCTAGTACCCAGCAGATAAAATAGTCCAGAATATCCAGGACATCCCCCTACAACTACAATGGCTGGGGGGAAATGTCTTTCTGCTGGGTACCAGGGCACATGGATATTGCGGGAACGAAAGGACAGATGTAGCAACCAAGGAGGTGTGTCGTGATCCTCAGTTATTTTAGTGTGCCATTCCCCTGCACGATATTGCCTCACTGTTGAGGTACAGAGTTTGGTGTCAACAGGAAGACAAGTGGCTGGACATGACAGATAATAAACTACATCTAGTAAAGCCCACTACACAGCCGTGGTGTACCTCCTTTTAGCCACAAAGATGGGTTGAGATCCTTCTTACTCATCTTCGCAAAGGCCACAGTCCTGTGACGCATGGCTTCTTGCTCCAGCATGATGACCCTCCAATGTGTGTACAGATCACTGTGCACCACATTTTACTAGGCTGTGTTTTGTTTTTGGACCAGAGGGCAGCAACAGATTTGCTGACAGATCTCTCCTCTATTTTAAGTGACATTCAAACGAATGTGATGTCACTTTTAAGGTTTTGTGGTTTGTCCAAATTATTTTCAAAAATTTTAGAGGTATTTTGTAAGTGGTCAGCCAGTCACATATACCTGTATCATTGTTTTAGCTCCCCTGTTGTTTTCCTTCTGTTTTCTTCCCAGGTGTAGTACCGTTCATTATTTCCCCTTTGTTTTACGTATTATGATATAGAGTGATTCTGTGGATCACCATGACTGGATAGGAGTGAGCGAGTGTGCCAACATTTTTATCCCCTTTAACCATATTCATTTGTTTTAATATTTATAAGGGTTATGATAACATCACCCTCGAGTGCTCGTAGACCCCAAAACTGCAACAGGAACAACAACAACAAAAATATAGTGTAGTTTACTGAAGCTACTGCCGAATCCAGTCTGCTCAATGGGATGAGTTGCAGAAAGGGTGACACTTATACGATTTAACAATATTCTTGTAAAAACTTTTTACAAAATGCAGATTAAGCTTATGGAACAATAGATTTTTATGCTATGATTGCTTCTCTTCTTGAGGAGCAGTATTATCATTACTTGGTTCCTAAATTTCTGAAAGATTTTCAGCACTGTACTACATCACAGCTACTAACCAACTAGCCAAGACACAATCATATGAAGTATCTTAGCAAAAATGTGATTGGCTCAAGGAATATGTGACTAATGGAACCCAGTATGTTACACTGGAACACTAATGAGAGAGTAATAGGGCATCTAATGTTTTCAGTGTGACCAGAGAATATCATCATTTGATGATCATATGGAATTCCAAAAAGATCTGGAAAGAAATTTCTGATGGCAACCCTCTTTAAACATGGATAAGTATAAGATAATGCGTATAACACAAGAGGTATCTGACTACATGATTAGTGGTTAACTATTGAACATGTCATATCATACAAGTATTTGGGGGGTAATACTAAGAATCAGTGTTCTGGGACAATCACAAAATCAGCAACAGAAAGTGAATGGAACACACAGATTGTGTTTGGAAAACTTTTGGCAAAATGCAATTCATCTGTAAAGGAAATTACATAAAAGACTGTAGTGAAAGACTTCTGTAGTACTGTTCTGGTGTTTGGAGCCCTTATCATGTAGACACAGCAGCAGACTTAGTGCTAGAATTGAAACAGGTTGGTATAGGAGTAAGTAACTGTAACAGAAATGCTCAGGAAAGTAGTTGGGAATCCTTGTAAGAAAGACGTCAATGTTCTTGAGTCAGTGGTGGCTGAATTTAGAGAACCTATACACGTAAAAGACTGTGCGAACATTATGTGTCACCAACATATATCTTGTGCAGGGATCGCGAGAATAAGAGATTAAGGTTTGTACATGAGCATATATATATAGTCATTTTTCCCCAGCTCAATACATGAATGGAATAGTAAAGAAAGTCGATAATAATGATATGATATACTCTTCACTGTGCACTGTACAATGACTTGCGGCGTATATGTGGATGTATATACAAAGAAGGGCAGCACAAATGATTACAGGTTTGTTCGATTCACAGGAGAACGTCGCAGAAATGCTGAAAGCCTGCATTGGCAGATGTTTGAAGAAGGTGACAATTATCCCATGAAAGCATACTCATAAAGATTCAAGAACCAGAATCAAATGAAGAATCTAGGACTATGTTACAGCTCGCAAGGTATTACTCCTGTAGAGACCACAAGACAGGCTTACACTAATTAGAGTGTGCACAGAAGTACTTACACAGGCATTCGTTCTGTTATGCATACACGTACGAATCGGAAAAGAAGTCCTAATATGTGGTACAGTAGGAAATACCCTCTGCCATGCACACGACAATGGTTTGTATAGTATTGATGTAGGTGTAAAAATGGTTTGTGTGGGTCAGTGCACTGTCTTCGTGAAAAACATATGGAGTTCCAGATGTCACGATTTCAATCCACAGCTTCACAACACTTGAAATAATGTCAAATAAACTTCTTCTATTATGTTCAGACTGGTGGAAAATTTTGTTCTGGCCCCTTGGTATAATTTTTCAGTCAACACAGAAGCAAATCACTTTGACTTACTCACTTTGCCATACCAGTCTCCGACAGCATTTGTGTTCACTTCAGTGTGTAGGTTTCTATCAAAGAGCCAATTGTACACGTTACTGGCTCACTTACACGAGTAATGTTTGCCAATAATAGCAGTTATTTCCTTGAATTCTCCAAAAGCAGCACTTGAGCTCTTTCAGAGACCTCAGGTGTCCTCCAAGTGTTGTCAAGGAACAACTTCTCACCAGTGCACTGGACTCTTCATGCAACTATTATGAACCAGAGTATTTTGCCACATCATTAACTGTGATTTATTTGTACAAATGTTCATAATTATGTGGAATGATTAATTTGACATTCATATTACACATTCCAGCCTGGAGGTCCCAGGTTCAGTCCCAGGTAGGATGGGAATTTTTTGTCTTTCCAGTCCCTCCAGGACAGCCGCAGGTCCACTCAGCATACAATCAAATGAATACCAAGAATCTCTCCTGGGGGATATAAAGGCTGCCCTCTCATCTGAATACAAAATACAGTCTACTAAAATGTGGTGCATTATGATCAGTATGCCACAAGCACCACACATAGGATGGTCCTCTCAGCAGAGCTAGAAGCCATGCATTTAGGGCTGTGTCCAATGCGAAGAAGGGTTAGAAGGACCTCATCCCATCTGATTGGCTAGAAGGAGGTATGCCACAACCTCATTGTGGACTTTACTAGATGCAGCTTATTTTCCTGTCGCTTCCAGCCACTCTTCTCATTGGCGCATGGCTCTGTATCCCAACAGTCAGGCAATAGCATTTAGGCAGATCACTTTCAGCTATTAATATATTACACTTTACATATCATTAATGTAAAGTTTAATATTTTAATAGCTGAAAGTAATGTATTGAGTTGTGTCAGAATAAGTTGAGGTGGGAGCTGACAGCACAGTACAGTGATAGAATAAAGTAAATCATAATTGCCCTCTTTAATATACACCATCTGACATCTAAGCGGTATCAGATGTATTTAGTTTCTGTATGCAGTTTAGCTATATAGGTCAAGTGATACTTTTGATATCACATTTTGTTCATTTCTGCAGTTTTTGGCTGTCTCTATTGGGATTGCCTTTTGGCTTTCTGTTCTGGTATCGCTTTTTGTATTGGTATCGTGAGTCCCACTTGAGCTGAATGGTTCACGTAACCTTTTCAAATACTGTGTTTTGTGAATTACTGTAAATTTTGACTGCCTGGGTTAATCTCACTTTTTGGCTTTGTAGGTCTCGAGATATTATTGTTGGTTCACACTAATTTTGATTCCCGCCCTCCTCATCTTTGATACCAGTTATTTTTTGTGTTTACCTGGTGGTTTTTGTTTGTATATTTTAGTATTTCTGTAAGGTTGTGATCGTTATTTTAGATTTTAGTTTGTTCCTACCCAGAACGGCCAGTTTACAGCACTTAATCTGAGTAGATTCACTATTTATAATTAAGAATTTGTAAAATTCCATAATTGAGGCTTATATTTTCACACCGTAGGAATGGGTGATTGTGATGTCTTGGTCTCCATTTTGGAATAATTTTTACCTTCGGTCAAAGTCAGTTGGTGATACTGAAGGCTGTAGTTAATTCGTTTAATGCCCTTTCTGATTAGTTTATGAGGGAAGTTATTTTCAAATTTAAAAAAAAAAAAAAAAAAGTGAAGCAGTCATCAACCTGAAGATTGCTTTGAATGCCTCAGTGCTTTGCGGGGCATGGTTCTGTGGAGTTGGTTTACTGTTGTCTTCCTCAGACCTTTGAACTGACTTACCCAGCCAGTACACAGGAGGGCCGTCAGTTTAACATGGATTCCGAACCATGGTGCAACTCGCCAATTTTCACATCAACAAACATTTTCAGAGGTGACAGAAGCCATAAGTGACAGATAAAAAACCTAAGATTGAGTGTCATCATTATGTGAATTTTTCATGAAATAGATTAAATTTTAAGTCAGCATTTGGTTTGCTAAAAATTTCATCCCACACCATATCCTGAAAAATATTCTTAAAAACTTTTGTCCTGGAGCTATTAATTATTCTAACTGATTTCCAATGAGGGGACTTAAGTCTGCAAAGCAATAGCTCGTTTCTCCTAACTAAACATTGGTATTTAAAGAAACAATTTATATTTTTTGCCGAACACCTGTTTCATGACCTTTGACCACTGTGGCTCTCTAACCATACTTTGCACTTCATTTGAACATTTTGGATATTTTGAGATTACAGCTGTTTACTAGGAAAAACTGACAGTGCAGAGCTCAACACTGACATCTGACAGAAGAATAATGTAATGGTAAATTTAAATTTGTCCATGTTGTGGTGACACACTTGTGTATTTCATACACATTAATAGTTAATAATCTTTTCTTAAATAAAGACAGGACTGTAACACAGGTATGTTGCCATTTTGCAGGGCAGAAGTGGAGGGTAATACATGGATATGGGCAATATACAACCTACACAAATACGCGTTTGGCATAGAAGATGGAGCAGCAATATTCTCTTGTCTTATTAAAGAATCCAGACTCTTTGGCCTGCCCAGAATGCATACTGAACAGGTGAGAATTTATGACCATTAGTGTATCTCTGTGATAAACAACTTTGAAACACAAAATGATGGAAATTAGGAAGTTCTGTATGAGCAAATTATTATTGGTGCTATTTAAGGCTGGCGTGACAAGGTAGTTACCAGAAAGACCCCAGTGTTCTGCAAGGTCCCCTCTGACCTGGCATTCCGAGTAATGTTTTACTTGATCCTTGAATATTCCTGCTTTATTCACCCCTCTTTCCTCTGTTGTTCCAATGGAGGAATGTGTGGAAGCTAGTGTTAATGTCAGCTTCTGTTTACGTGTGTGTTTGCTATGACCTGCTAAGCAAAAATTTCTTTTGCATTTTTGTAGTTCTTGGTTTCTTTTGCAGGGGCTGGTATAATTTCAAAAAGTAGAAATTTTTTAACATTTCTTTTTATCTGTGTTCAGTTTTGCCTATTGAATTACCACTATTGATCAAAATACATTGGTCTGTTCCTTGATATTAATTATTTAATTAATTAATTCACACATTATGTTCCATAAACCTTAGAGTGCATTTATGTTTGTGTGCCTTTTTCTTAATACAAGTATCAAATGGATTGGTAGCCATAGGAGCAGAGGCAAGAGGCTCTTCTTGATTCTTGTTGTTTTTGTACAGATACAAAATAATGTGTCATGTGCTCTTTTAACCATATTGCAATCTGAAATCTGTTTCTCTAGTTCTCTGCAAAATTAGTTGTTACCTCTTTTTCTTGAGCAGATTGAAAGAGTTTCTTTTTAAGAAATCATGACTAGTTTGCTCAGGTCAGGTGGAGTGGTGTGAGGGGTGAGGTGTGGAGGGTGAGAGGAGGTAGGAGGGAAGGTTGATTGACAACTGATAGGGAGAGGCAGGCAGGAAATGGGATAGGAATGTGGCACCAGTGAGCTCAAGTTGTGTAACACGAAATGTTGGACTGACTTGGGAGGAGGGGGAGGGGGTGACAGTGAGGGATGACGTGGAGAGGAAGGAATGAGTAAGTGAAGTTGGTGGAGGAGAGGGAGCATGGGGACAGGGACTAGTTGAGATTGAGGCCACGAGGATTGTGGGAACAAAGGATGTGTTTTTAAGGACAATTCCAGTCTACTTAACTCAAAGAAGCTGCAATTGAGAGAGGAAGAACCAGATGACATGGCTTCTAAAGCAGCCATTGAAGTCAAGTGTGTTTCTTGCAGCAACATTTTCTGCCACTGGGTGTCAAAGGAAACAAATTATTTTGCGTCAGTGCAGTAGGAAAGAGAAAGATACAGTATTACTTTCCACTGTAACACCAAGAACTTTCACTTTGCCTTCCTGTCTAAGTGATTGCTAAGAATATCTTGTATATTATTGTATTTTCTAGTTAGAACAGTACTTCATTGGTAATTTTTACTGTAATTATTTTGCTCAGGTTGCTGTCTCCCTTGGTAAGTTGTGTCACATAGTATAAAAACTTTACCCAGTACTTTATCAATTTCAGATTTATTATGGCCTTAACGCCTCAAAGAACTGCGATGTGGATTTTGCGGAAACAGAACTGTCAAAAACTTTGCCCACCATTACTTGCTGGCTGAATAATGTGACACGCCCCTTTCATAAAAGTGGTAACATTGTAGTGAGGCATTTCATGGAGCATATTCCAGCATACTGGAAAACAGTTGAAGCACGAATTCCCACAAGGTAAGTACCTCTTGTAAACTTCAGATATAAATGCATGATGAAATGAATTGTTACAATCTGTTTTAAAAACTTTAGAACTCTAAGCATTTATTAGATATGTCACATGGACAGTGAGGAGTGATTTTCTATAATGATAAGGATGCAAGGCAAACTTTGAGAATCAGTAGATAATTCAGATGGGCTTGCATGTAAAACTGAAAACTGGATTGATGCCCAATGTGAATTTACACTTATGAGTTGCTGATTGATGTGCAGTTGACAAGTGAGCACATGTTAGGCTGTGAGCAGGATCAGATAATGAGCTGAAGCCAGTGGGAATTGTTACCACTTAGAATAAATGTGGTAGCATGAGTGAGTGCAGCTCAAGCTGAAGCACAAGTGGAGACAGACAAATATGTTGTAATAATTTCATTTTTTTTAAATTCCTTTTTTGAGTCTTCTGTAATATCGCAAGAGTCAGGTTCTCTACATTCATTTAGATATTGTGTAGAACTGAGACTCAGTAACCCCCCCACCCCAACCCACGTCACCCCACCCCAATCCTCCACCCCTCTCTCTAAATCTTGCAAATATTTCAAAGACAGCTATTGGACAGCTACACATTCTTCTATTATAACCACTTGATGGCCATCTGTCAACAATGGATGACTTTCTTACTGGACAGCCCTTTTCCAACATTGTCATTGTCGTGAGGCCTTTTCTTGGTATTGTGCAGGTATTCGTCACAGATGACACTGACAGTAATTTCATCGTCTGTCACTACTTGATAGCCAGGGTCATCAACATAACATTCAAGCCAGTTCTGAGTATTTTCCTGATCACATTCTTCAAATCTTGAACATTATGTAACTGGTTCTCCAAGTTCAGAAACAAATTGGCTGTTTGGTGTCTCTTTAGATGCAATTGATCAACTCATCTGAAGGAAGGAGCGTATTCTAAGTTTTTGCTAATATAATGCCCTTGAAGTTGCTTAAGTTTCTGCTGTCATATACACGTAATCCTTAAAATGAATCCCTTTTTACCAATGCCAATTCTGCACCCCCGACTCCATATTCTTTTCCAATTAGTACCATATACAGCAATGTATTTCTGTAATAACATCTGAAGCTGTCACTGATGCCCTGGTCCATCAATTCAGGACACAGAACAGCAAAAATGACGGTTGGCAGGGAGGGGGAAACTAGCCAGCCCAGCACCAACAAAACTTCTACATGACTTGCATATAAATTTGAATTTGATGATTTGAACACTTTTACTTAACTGATGTTTCAGTTGATCTTTTTTCAGGTAATAACTTCTTTCTTTTATTCTATTCAATAGTAGAAATATGTATTAATTATTGGTTTCTAGTGTCTAAGGAAAATATAATTGAAAGGATAGGTCACCACTCACTTTAAAGCCAAAGTGACGAATGAGTCACAGGCACATATTGTGATTACTGCTATGCTATTAAACTACAGTCCTTCATTGGAGTTGAAAAGAAGTTTTGCACACATATACACATATAGTTCTGTTCTGAATTATGTCACTGCATCAGGACTGTACAAATGATTGTAAAACATCATATCTGCTCCAATGCAGGATCATATTATGTATTTCACTATCAGTCACTTGCTCTATTTATCTGGGTCAATCTGCAGCTCGTAACTCTGCCTTTGAGTTGTAATGTTACCTGCCTTCTCAGTCGTGTCCAATATTATCTTAATAACACATTGTATCTTCAGAATACTGATTACAGTGATTTTATGTGTTACAGTGAATTGTCAAATGTTGACTGGGAAGAAGTACATAAGTTGATAGAGAAAATACACTTTCTTGCTGCAGTCACGAAAAATGCGTGGCATGTCCTTCCAGTGCGCATGTGGGATTTCATTCTTTTGGCTCTTGTACACCTTGTAAAGAATTTACAGAGTGCTGTTAAGACTCTCCTGCAAGAAACAAATGCACAACGCACACACAGCACTAGTAGGAGAAACCTAACCTCCTTTGCAGTTGCAACATGCCTCTTGTTTCGAGCTGTTGACAATTTCTTCAAAGAAGTCGCCAAAGAAGACAACAAAGAACTGGACAAAAAAATGTTTAAAGACTTACTGGAAGAATGGAAGTTGGTTTATGTAGGAGAAATTTACAAGACCTTCACAGATATTGTCAAACTCTTAGCAGGTATAACTCTTCATTAAATCTTTTAGTGATGAGCATTAATTAGAATATAGCATACTGAGGAATTAGCATACCTTGACTTTAATGTACTGCTTGCTGTATTCCTTAATCTGTGTGCATTATGCATGTAGTTCTCAGTTGATGACTTTTACCTTTTATTCTGAGATTGATGTGTATTTTATGATACAGTAACATTACATTGTTATTACCTGTACATGATCCTCCAGGAAAAATATAATGTGATAGTCCAGACATTTCTGGTAAATAGTTTATGAAAATTAATGCTGTGCTACCTGTTGTTCAGCTGAGTTGTTGTTTCCATTTGATGTTCATTATTTTGACAACTGGCCCAGTCATCTTCTTCAGGTGCTGCAAGTTGTGCTGTTTTATATACTAGCTGGCTGGACTCCAACCAGACTATGAATTATTGTTGGTCCAGTTAGAGTACAGGCAGTGAGTACATGTAACAGCACAACTCGCAGCACTTGAAGACAACTGAGTCGGTTATCGAAATATTGTGCATAAAATGGGAATCACAGCTAAGCTGAATATCTAGAATCACATCAGTAATCAATCATGCTGAAAAAGACCTGAAAGGTTACTGTTAGTATCAAGTTCCTCCATGTATTTAATTCCTCCCATCCAGTCCTGATTTGAGTTTTTGTCACCTATAAATTACTTACTCCACTGTCACCGGTACCATCACCACAAGAGCTCAGATTTAGATGTACTACAAAGTATGATATATTCAATCATCTCCATTCAAAAAATCTGGTAAATATGCTCTAAAAACTTTAAAATATGCATAAAAATAAAGTACCATATTTCAACTTTCCCACATTTATTAAGCTAGACGAAGTAATCAGATTTGCAAATTTATTCCTAAACTTAGTCATTAACAAAATTAATATTTCTCTCTCTCTCTCTCTCTCTCTCTCTCTCTCTCTCTCTCTCTATCTCTATCTCTCTCTCTCTCTCTCTCTCTCTCTCTCTCTCTCTCTCTCTCTCTCTCTCTCTCTCCCTGAATCTATTTCAGCATTTCTATTGAAAAAAAATAAATAAATAAAGGCTTTTCACAGTTTTCCGGAAGAAATAGTTTCCTTCTGTCACTTAAATTGCTTTTATAAGAAGATAAAGGTCTCTCTGCTTCACATGAAGTCAGAGCACAGTACTGAAAAGAGGCTATGCCACTTCCAGACTAAGCATTAGGCTGTTTTTCACTTTCTCCGATAGCACCTTATTCATATCCTGCACTAAATTTAAACGTGGATTCATTTCATCAGTTTTCTCAATTTTGTTGTAAAGATACTTTCGTATTTCTCCTGCTATGTCTCCAGTGACATCTGTTTCTTACACTTGCAGTGTAGTGGATAGAGGCATCTCTTTTCCTTCCAGACATGTGATTTCAGATGAGAATTTACTAAAATATGTGTTAATAAATACCAATTTACTCTGTTGACTCTGCTTACTGCAAGCACTAAACTAAGCAGGGTACTCGTTGCTTCATTTTTATGCGTTACGTCAAGCACCTTTTCACATTTTCTAATTGATCACTGTAATATGGAATTGCTTCAATCCATGTACCCCATCTCATGAGGATTGGCTTAGGGTGGTAAACAAGTACCTTTCATCATATCAGCAAATAATTTCACTTTTGATGGCACATTCACAGATACTTCATCGCAAAGGAAATTAAGGCTGCCAGCCAGTGAAGAGCATGTGTTAAACATGTCATATGAAATGCCTTAGGATAAAATACCTTCAAAGCTTTCGCAGCCTTAATCATGTATTCTGCTGCATCTGTAACTATCAGCAAGAATTACATTACATTACATTAATACTTGTTCCACAGATCATGAATACGATATGTCGTAATGATGTGGAATGTATCAGTTTAACATAAGTTTTCATTACATGTTTTTTTTTTTTATTATTATTTTTAGTTACTGCTTCATATCTAAAAAGTCATTTATTGAGTAGAAAAGTTGTCATTCATAAATTGTTTTAATTTGTTTTTAAATGTTGGTTGGCCATCTGTCAGACTTTTAATGCTAATTGGCAAATGACCAAAGATTGTTGTCGCAGCATAATTCACACCTTTCTGTGCTATAGTCAGATTTAACCCATAATAGTGAAGATCATCCTTTCTTCTAATGTTGTAGCTATGCATGTGCTATTATTCCTGAATTGGAATGTGTTATTAGTAAGAAATTTCATAAGTGAATATATGTATTGTGAAGGTACTGTGAATATCCACAGTTCCTTAAATCAATGTCTGCAAGGTGATCTTGGGTGGGCTCCAGCTTTTATTCTGATTACACACTTTTGTGTAGTGAATACTTTTTCTCTTAATGATGTATTGCCCCAAAATATGGTGCCAAATGAAAGCAATGGATGAAAATAGGCATAGTATGCTAATTTAGTGACATATTTATCACCAAAATTTGCTATAACCCTAATAGCATAATTAGCTGTATCTAACCGTTTCAGCAGATCATCGATGTGTTTCTTCCAATTCAATTCCTCATCAATGCACACACCCTGAAATTTTGAATATTCTGCCTTAGCAACAGACTTCTGTTCATTCTATACTTATCAATGGTGTTATGCTTTTTACTGTACAGAACTGTGGATACTGTGTTTTCTCAAAATTTAGTGAGAGTCCATTTGCAGAGAACTACTTAATAATTTTCTGAAATACATTATTTACAATTTCCTCAGCTAATTCTTGTTAACTGGGAGTGATTACTATATATGCATCATCAGCAAAACAATTACCGTTGTGTCTTCATGAATGTAGTGGCAAGTCATTAATATAAACAATAAGGGAACCAAGACTGAACCCTGTGGGATACCATTCTTGATACCTACTTAGCTTGTCTGGAAGAACTTCATGATTCACACAGTCCAAAGCCTATGAGAGGTCACAAAATATCCCAATGGATGATGTTCAGTTATTCAGAGTATTAACGTATAGGATGTCAAATCAAACACCTTTCAGCCCTCTAAGGTGTTTGATTTGACATCCTGTAGTGAACAGCTGAATTCCGCAACCACCTCTGAAAATACGGACACACAGAGACATTTAATATATGATCAGTGAAAGCATATACAGGGTGTACAGAAAGTCTGGGAACACTTTCAATTATTTATTGCACAAGAACTAAACATTGTACAGATGTCATACATATTGCATTTTGAAGAGAAACTCTGAAAGCTTTTTTTACAAACATTTGATATGCGAACCATGAGTCACCTGGCAGACGTCAATACGGTAATCAAATTCTTGCCATACCCATCCCAGTATGGCATCATCGACTGTGGCAGTAGCTTCCCTTATTCTCTCCCGGAGCTCTGCTACATCATATAGTACAGGCGGTACATACATCAGATCTTTAATGTGTCCCCACAGAAAAAAGTCACACGGAGTGAGATCTGGTGACCGGGGAGATCATTTCATGAAACAGCTGTCCCCTTCTGTAGCATGGCCGATCCATCGATGCAGCGCTGACTATCAGCAAATTACCAAACTATGCTGTGGCAGTATACAGGAAAAAGAAAAAAAAAACTTTCATGGTTTCTCTTCAAAATTACATATGTATGATTCTGCACAATGTTTGGTGTGCAGTAAATAATTGACAGTGTTCCTGGACTTTATGTACACTCTGTATAGCATTTTCTGGTGAAGAGCCTTTCTATAAACTAAACTGACAATTTGTTAGTACATCATTTTCACAAATACATGTAGCTGATCCAATTTACATTATTTTTTCAAGAATTTTGGATTAAGCTGTCAGAAGTAGATTGGGCAGTAATTGTTAGCATCAGACCTATCGCCTGTATTATGCAATGGTTTAACAATAGCATATGTCAGTCTATGTGGGAAAATGTCGCATTTCAGTGAGCTGCTAATGTTTTCTCATTTTTTTAGCAGTCCACAAAATAGGTAATGCATAATGAACTACTCTAGCAGTTGTTGCGACATTGCCAATAAATGTCCCTTACGAGTTGATTGTTTCATTTACAGATAAAAACAAGATTAAGTAGCTGATATCATCTCTTATTTCTTGTATTGCATGAAAATAATTATTTTATTGAAAATTAGTAAAGAACAGGGTTGTAATTTGGGGTCTCACTTTTGCGGCAAACAAGTATAAGAAATTTATAAAAATATGTTTCTTCATAATAAACTAAACTAAATGAAAATCTGTGGAACTACAGATCTACATAATTTTATGTTCTCAGTTTAAAATATTTTTGTATTATATATTTAAAAGTTACAGGGAGGGGGTGTTAGTTGACATACACAAACTAATTCCATTAAATAAATTTTTAACTTACCTCTTCATAAACTTTGCCAAGGTAGTTTTTATTTATTGTTGATTCATCAGGAACTTTTCATTCAGAATATTTTTCCAGGAACGTTCAAAATTCTACATTATTTAACTTATTCAGAGGGCCGTTGTCTGAAACTAATGCTTTGCTTATATCTTCCGAAAAACTGTCATTGACATGATTTCCACACCTGCTTGCAGAAAATACTGCTGGTGAGGTTGTTTAGCTCTTGGAGACATTTCTATTAACAGCATTTCTATGAGCAGCTGCTTGCAAATGATGTGCAATCTGGAATTTTTTGTCATTGGGTAACTGTAACAGTGGTATAAAAATAGTGTTAGTTTAAAATAGAGCAATACACTTATGTGTTTTTCACATATGTGGCACAGTACCATATTTCTGTCTGTTCTTAGTCAAAACAAATAAGTTTTACTGCTCTTTTCCTTCAGCAGTGTACTGTTCTGTCACCTCTTGCTCACACTTCAGAAATTATAAGTAACAGCACACTAGTTAGAAATTAAAAGTTAACTGAAAATGACACTTTTTAATTCATGGAAATGTTATCGTCACAGCAGATGGCTTCATTTGAAACATAATAATGATGTGAAGACCACACCAAACTTTAAATGTTTGTCACATGATTATTGAGCACAGTTTTGTTTATGGTAAGCTGTTGAGCGGCATATTTTTGTGCTATATCAGGAACCAGTCATTGTTGATACCTATGATCTCATTCCCCCACCCTGTATGGATTTAGAAACATAATAAATTACAGTCCTTGTACAAAAAAGAGCAATAAAAGAGAAATTTGCTCACGTCTTCCTCTTCTTCTTAAAGTATCTTGGTGAACTATTTATATTTGAAGAATCATTGTTGAAGAGGTAAAATATATCCATAAATATTCACATATTAGTTAAATATGCAGTAGCCCCTTATATATGCACTATCAAGAAAATATGCAAAAATGTGAGCTCTAGTCATCATTTCTTCACTGCATTGTGCTGGTTGTGATTGCATGTTTGTCCTTCTTGTTTATGTTGTTCATTGACAGCCATTGTTTGTATATTTTATTCCATGATTTCTGGAGTTTCAAGGTCCTTGAAGATCTGGTTCTGAGGAAGGTAAGGCAGTGGTAAGACATTGGACTCACATTTAGGAGCGTAGAGGTACAAATTCCCGTTCGCCCATCCAGACTTTTCCTGTGGTTTCCCTAAATTGCTGAAGATAAATGCTTTGGTGGTCTCTTTAAAAAAGAGACAGCTGATTTTCTTCTCCAGCCCTCTGCACATGCACTACATCTCCAGTGACCTTGAAGTCAGTGGGACACTAAACCTTGATCGCCGTTCGTGGACATCTGCTTGTTCCAGCCATCGTGATCTTCCCTCGTGAACTCTTTTGAGAGCTTTTCCAGTTCAAATGTCCTCGAGAATCCTAATGGAAGCCATTCTTTTCCTATGACCATACTACCACAATTGCTTCAGTCTTCTGAAGACTCCATTCCAGTGCTAGCTGTTGCTGAATATTCTTATTTATTACTTGATGCATATTTGTCTTTTGTAGGAAGGAACAAAGGAACTTCATCTCTCTTTTCTGGAGACAACTATCAGTTTGTGTAGCAATTGAGCATCTGTTACTACAAGCAATCAATATGTCAGTACATATACAAGATATGGTAGATACTGCTTAGTTTTAGAAGTGTGTGAAAATGTTCTGTCCCTATCACCACAGAACACCTTTAATGAGGTAAACAACCATGAGTCTGCTCGAGTATTATTTGGAGATTGTATCTATCAGTTCGTATGGAGGTCAAGTTACATAACTTCTTTCAAGTCTAGAAAGAAAGAAAAGAAAAATAGTAGCTAAAAAAATACTGAGATGAACAGGAAAGTGAACTGAAATCCACATTTATTGCAACTGACTCACATGACAATAGAAATCTCACACAAATTGTGGTATTTAAAGAGCAAAAAATGAACCCACAAGAAGAATAGTCATAAAACAGCATGAATATCCTACAGTAGCCACAAAAATAATTGGAGCATTTTTAATTATTGTCCTCTTGAATATTCTGGGACTGGCTCATGAAATAATATAAAGTTTGTTTATAGTTTGATCAAATTCACATGTTTTCATAAGTAATGCCAGAAAGCAAAAATGTGTATCTGTAATAACACTGAACTAATTGTTGTTGTAACAGCTGTCATCACAAGGGAAATTTCAATGTTATCTAATTACTACTAGCTTTAGTCGTTACTCATTAATTGAAGTTCTCCCCAAAAGATCCAGGAAAACTTATGATAGTTGATTTATGAAGAGCCAGTTATCAAACAATGGATGTTACCTCATGAGTTCAACTTGAAAGCTGGAGTGTTGTTCCAGTATTAGATCCATTGTGAAGTGCAAACCAAAATCTAGATTGCAGTATTAATTTCATTGGGCAACAAAAACACATGAACGATATCTGTTCAGAACAAGATGTAAATTTAATGTTCTACACTTGTACACTATGTGATCAAAAGTATCCAGACACCCATCAGAAACATACGTTTTTCATATTAGGTGCATTGTGCTGCCACCTACTGCCAGGTACTCCATTATCAGCGACCTCAGTAGTCATTAGACCTCGTGAGAGAGCAGAATGGTGCACTCCGTGGAACTCACAGACTTCAAATGTGATCAGGTGTTTGGCTGTCACTTGTGTCATACATTTGTATGTGGGATTTCCACACTCCTAAACATCCCTAGGTCCACTGTTTCTGATGTGGTAGTGAAGGGGAAACGTGAAGGGACATGTACATCACGAAAGCGCACGGGCCGACCTCATCTGTTGACTGACAGAGACCTCCGACAGTTGAAGAGGGTCATAATGTGTAATAGGCAGACATCTATCCAGACCATCACACAGGAATTCCAAACTGCATCAGGATCCACTGCAAGTACTATGACAGTTAGGAGGGAGGTGAGAAAACTTGGATTTCATGGTCGAGCGGCTGCTCATAAGCCACACATCATGCAGGTAAATGCCAGATGACGCCTTGCTCAGTGTAAGGAGCATAAACATTGGACTATTGAACCGTGGAAAAACGTTGTGTGGAGCGACGAATCACGGTGCACAATGTGGCAATCCTATGGCAGGGTGTGGGTATGGCGAATGCCTGGTGGACATCATCTGCCAGAGTGTGTAGTGCCAACAGTAAAATTCTGAGGTGGTGGTGTTATGACGTGGTCATGTTTTTCATGGAGGAGGCTTGCACTCCTTGTTGCTTTGCATGGCACTATCACAGCACAAGCCTACATTGACATTTTAAGCATCTTCTTGCTTCCCCCCTGTTGAAGAGCAATTCAGGGATGGCGTTTGCACCTTTCAACATGATCGAGCACCTGTTCATAATGCACGGCCTGTGGCGGAGTGGTTGCATGACAATAACATCCCTGTAATGGACTTGCCTGCACCTATAGAACACTTTTGGGATGTTTTGGAACGCTTACTTCATGCCAGGCCTCACCGACTGACATCGATACCTCTCCTCAGTGCAACTTTTCGTGAAGAATGAGCTGCCATTCCCAAAGAAACCTCCGCATCTGATGGAACATATGTCTGCGAGAGTGGAAGCTGTCATTAAGGCAAAGGGTGGGCCATCACCATATTGAATTCCAACATTGCCGATGGAGGGTTCCACGAGATTGTAAGTCATTTTCAGACAGGTGTCCGTATACTTTTGATCACATAGTGTATATCAGGAGAAAGAAAACTGGCGTTCTACGGATCGGAGCATGGAATGTCAGATCCCTTAATCGGGCAGGTAGGTTAGAAAATTTAAAAAGGGAAATGGATAGGTTGAAGTTAGATACAGTGGGAATTAGTGAAGTTCGGTGGCAGGAGGAACAAGACTTCTGGTCAGGTGACTACAGGGTTATAAACACAAAATCAAATAGGGGTAATGCAGGAGTAGGTTTAATAATGAATAGGAAAATAGGAATGCGGGTAAGCTACTACAAACAACATAGTGAACGCATTATTGTGGCCAAGATAGATACGAAGCCCACGCCTACTACAGTAGTACAAGTTTATATGCCAACTAGCTCTGCAGATGACGAAGAAATTGAAGAAATGTATGATGAAATAAAAGCAATTATTCAGATTGTGAAGGGAGACGAAAATTTAATAGTCATGGGTGACTGGAATTCGAGTGTAGGAAATGGGAGAGAAGGAAACATAGTAGGTGAATATGGATTGGGGGACAGAAATGAAAGAGGAAGCCGCCTGGTCGAATTTAGCACAGAGCACAACATAATCATAACTAACACTTGGTTTAAGAATCATGAAAGAAGGTTGTATACATGGAAGAACCCTGGAGATACTAAAAGGTATCAGATAGATTATATAATGGTAAGACAGAGATTTAGGAACCAGGTTTTAAATTGTAAGACATTTCCAGGGGCAGATGTGGACTCTGACCACAATCTATTGGTTATGACCTGTAGATTAAAACTGAAGAAACTGCAAAAAGGTGGGAATTTAAGGAGATGGGACCTGGATAAACTAAAAGAACCAGAGGTTGTACAGAGATTCAGGGAGAGCATAAGGGAGCAATTGACAGGAATGGGGGAAATAAATACAGTAGAAGAAGAATGGGTAGCTTTGAGGGATGAAGTAGTGAAGGCAGCAGAGGATCAAGTAGGTAAAAAGACAAGGGCTAGTAGAAATCCTTGGGTAACAGAAGAAATATTGAATTTAATTGATGAAAGGAGAAAATATAAAAATGCAGTAAGTGAAACAGGCAAAAAGGAATACAAATGTCTCAAAAATGAGACCGACAGGAAGTGCAAAAGGGCTAAGCAGGGATGGCTAGAGGACAAATGTAAGGATGTAGAGGCCTATCTCACTAGGGGTAAGATAGATACCACCTACAGGAAAATTAAAGAGACCTTTGGAGATAAGAGAACGACTTGTATGAATATCAAGAGCTCAGATGGAAACCCAGTTCTAAGCAAAGAATGGAAAGCAGAAAGGTGGAAGGAGTATATAGAGGGTCTATACAAGGGCGATGTACTTGAGGACAATATTATGGAAATGGAAGAGGATGTAGATGAAGATGAAATGGGAGATATGATACTGCGTGAAGAGTTTGACAGAGCACTGAAAGACCTGAGTCGAAACAAGGCCCCCGGAATAGACAATATTCCATTGGAACTACTGACGGCCGTGGGAGAGCCAGTCCTGACAAAACTCTACCATCTGGTGAGCAAGATGTATGAAACAGGCGAAATACCCTCAGACTTCAAGAAGAATATAATAATTCCAATCCCAAAGAAAGCAGGTGTTGACAGATGTGAAAATTACCGAACTATCAGCTTAATAAGTCACAGCTGCAAAATACTAACGCGAATTCTTTACAGACGAATGGAAAAACTGGTAGAAGCCGACCTCGGCGAAGATCAGTTTGGATTCCGCAGAAATGTTGGAACACGTGAGGCAATACTGACCTTACGACTTATCTTAGAAGAAAGATTAAGGAAAGGCAAACCTACGTTTCTAGCATTTGTAGACTTAGAGAAAGCTTTTGACAATGTTGACTGGAATACTCTCTTTCAAATTCTAAAGGTGGCAGGGGTAAAATACAGGGAGCGAAAGGCTATTTACAATTTGTACAGAAAGCATATGGCAGTTATAAGAGTCGAGGGACATGAAAGGGAAGCAGTGGTTGGGAAGGGAGTAAGACAGGGTTGTAGCCTCTCCCCGATGTTGTTCAATCTGTATATTGAGCAAGCAGTAAAGGAAACAAAAGAAAAATTCGGAGTAGATATTAAAATTCATGGAGAAGAAATAAAAACTTTGAGGTTCGCCGATGACATTGTAATTCTTTCAGAGACAGCAAAGGACTTGGAAAAGCAGTTGAATGGAATGGACAGTGTCTTGAAAGGAGGATATAAGATGAACATCAACAAAAGCAAAACAAGGATAATGGAATGTAGTCGAATTAAGTCGGGTGATGCTGAGGGAATTAGATTAGGAAATGAGACACTTAAAGTAGTAAAGGAGTTTTGCTATTTGGGGAGCAAAATAACTGATGATGGTCGAAGTAGAGAGGATATAAAATGTAGACTGGCAATGGCAAGGAAAGCTTTTCTGAAGAAGAGAAATTTGTTAACATCCAGTAAGTGTCAGGAAGTCATTTCTGAAAGTATTCGTATGGAGTTTAGCCATGTATGGAAGTGAAACATGGACGATAAATAGTTTGGAGAAGAAGAGAATAGAAGCTTTCGAAATGTGGTGCTACAGAAGAATGCTGAAGATTAGATGGGTAGATCACATAACTAATGAGGAAGTATTGAATAGGATTGGGGAGAAGAGAAGTTTGTGGCACAACTTGACCAGAAGAAGGGATCGGTTGGTAGGACATGTTCTGAGGCATCAAGGGATCACCAATTTAGTATTGGAGGGCAGCGTGGAGGGTAAAAATCGTAGAGGGAGACCAAGAGATGAATACACTAAGCAGATTCAGAAGGATGTAGGTTGCAGTAGGTACTGGGAGATGAAAAAGCTTGCACAGGATAGAGTAGCATGGAGGGCTGCTACAAACCAGTCTCAGGACTGAAGACCACAACAACAGTGTATATACTCACATGTCCCAGGAGGAATGGTCAATATTCAGGGGTATGAGAGGAATGCTCATTTGAAACAAAATACTTCATATGGACATATGCCCTATTCCGAATGGTTTCTGGGATAGAAAACATTTTATGTATATTTGTTTTTTGGGCTCATGGCATGCACACGTAGTCTGTTTGGCGTTTTAATTCTAGCCCAACCTACTTGATTGCTTTCAGCCTCTTTGACCGGAATATCTTTCTGCCATTAAACAAGCCTGCGCAGTTATACATGGTGTGTTGTGACGGAAGTAGTGTGAAGGATTGAGAGTGTATCAGAGAGAAGCATTGGTTACCCGTGTTCGTACAAAATGCTGGCTAAAATGCCGCAAATCTGTGCCAATGAAGAATGTGCAGATAGTGCATGTTTATTGCTTCTGCGATTGTAGTGCTCCTGCTGCTGTTGAAAAATACCGTCGGCACTTTCTGTCATGTCGAGTTACTGATCTGGAAAGCTTACCAGAGTTTTCAGCACATTACATGAAACAGATATTCTTTAAAGTTTCCATTTTTCTTCTGAATCTGTAGTTCAACAAGCTGTGCAGTAACAACAACATGCTGAAATTGTGCACTGTAGTCCTACCAAGAGCATGTGGCAACTTTCTGCATATATCTACCTCCAACGAACACTTTTATGGCAAATATTACATGCAAAAAACTTGTACCAATGCAGAGACAGCATGTTCAAAACTGTCACATTGGTGACAATATGAGATGATTTGAATTTTGTCACTGGCAATCATCGTTTGCTACCATTAATACTATTCACTGGTGAAGTCACATTTACACGGAATGGAATCAATAAGTATGCAAATCACTGATGGTTGTAGGAATAACCACACACTACAGTGGAAACCAATTTCCAAGTTTGTTTTGCGATCAGTGTTTGGTGGGATATGAGTGATAAAATGTTGATAGGTCCTATCATTTAAGAAGAGCGAATGATGGAACAGAATTACTTGCATTTTTGGAAAATTCATTTGTTGAACATCTTGAGGAGATTTATTTGGCGATGCAGATTGTAACGTCAGGGTGTATACGACCCAGGACAACCGGGAGATCCGGGAAAGACCCGGGAATTGTTTAGAATTCTAGGGATTTTTCATCGTTTTAGTTTTCAATTAAATTTTTGTGATTTTGATTGGTAAGAACCAATACTCTAACAAAGGATATTACTGTATCCCACTACTGCAGAATAATACTGCAGCAACAAAACATGAACAAGAAGAAACGAAAATAAAACTTAAGTTGCAAAGGAAATGCGTCACATACAACAACAAAACACAGTGCTCATATAAGCGTCTGCCAACAGCAAAGTTTGTCAAAGGCTTTAGGAAGACTGTGCAATTCTTCTCTGATGAGCCTGATGTGACAACTGTTTAAATTAGATTCGTCTGAGCAGTTGTGGGCGGGCTCTTGCGCATGCGCAGTTGAGTCGTGTATGAGTAGTACCTTCTCCCGCTTCTGGTTACAGAAGTGTGGCTGGGCGCCACTATCTAATATTGCTCCAGTTCAGAAATACAGTAAATCCGGGGCTGATGCTTAGAGCAGTCTGAGTTGTGGTGGGGAGGTGTGTCGTCTCGACGTGACCTGCGTATACATCAGTGATTTTATTGTTTCCTCTTCGTTTATGGCTCTCACGTTAAATGAAAACAAAAAGGATTTTTGTGACTGGGAGCTATCAAATGAATTAAAATATGTTCGCATAATTACAGAAGGCTAAAATATGTTATTAGTTTCAGATTTTATTTCCACCTTTCTGACAGTCAAGCATAATTGCCTTACAGAGCAATGAAGTTATTTTTGAAGGTTTGCTAAAGAGATTTGGCTTTTATTAATCTTTTCTGCTGAGGCAGTCAATTTATTTGAAACAAAGTGTTTAGTTTCACACTATTGGCTAGTTTCAACTGTTCACTATATTTCAAGTACACTTATGGCATTATTCCATAATAAAGAACCGAACATGAGGTAATACAGTACTGGTGCTCCAAGAGAATTTACATCTGAACCTGGACCAACAAATGTGCACTTTAAACCGAATTATGCATTTTAGTATGATGCACGAAATTCCGATGCTCTTGAAGTATCCTCTGATGTCTTGTTTCTTTTATGACATAATGTAAGATCTTTTAATGTTTTACACGTAGGAACATCGGGCTTCCTGCGTCATCTTAGTTTCGCAAGCGTGGTGACGCCTGTTATCTGGCGCTCTCTGCCAACTGCCAAAATGAACCTATATCTAACAGGACACGGGAAAATATTGCAAATGGTGGTTTGAAAAGCGTTACATTCAAAGCAAATTTCCTTTTACTCAAGATGAACTATGTGCGAGAAAGTACGATGAATTTCTTAAATCACAAAGCATTTGACTCTCATTTAAAAATCAACTCTTTGAGGAGGACCATTTAGAAGAATTTTTAGCCCAGAAAATCAGACATTTAGGTCATTATTAAAAATTTTACTGGCACATTTATGTGATGTGTCTTAAAGTGTAACACGCGCAAAGAAGATCAGCATTATATGTGCAAGCTTAGCTTCTCTTGCAGCTTATTAATCTTCGAGACCAATATTATATGTGAATGCTATGTATATTAATTTAAACCATTAACTTTTCTTATTTGTGTGTTCGCACTACTTAAGAGTGATGTTGCTATTGGCTGATAACATGCGGTGTTTGGTGGAATCCGAATTTATACCTCTGTAATACAAACATATGCAGCGTACATGTTGCTGAACATCAAAGATCTTTCAAAGAGTCCATCCCCCCCCCCCCCCCCCCCTCCCGAGTTTCGTTTTCTAAAGTACCAGGAAATTCTACGTCGGTATATGAAACCGTAAACAATCGAAGGATTGATGAGTTTTAGAGTGGCAAGGAAGAGGGAAGAGTATACTGTCACTTACCACGGAAAAAGTATATTTTGACCTGGGAGAAACTGTATTTTTAACCGGGAAATCCGGGAAAAATCCGGGAATTTTTTTTTCCTTGCCCACGTATACACCCTGAATGTACTTCCAGCATGATGGCGCCCATCCACATGTTACCTGACGTATGAGAGGACATCTCAACCATACTTACCTTAATTGCTTTATTGGCTGTGATAGTACAGTTGATTGGCCACCACGTTTGCCAGACCTTACACCATTAAATTTTTGTTTACGGAGTTGGATGAAATCTGAATTGTACAAGTGAAAGGTGAATACATGAGATGAAGTGCTTTTTCGCATCATGAACACTGTTGCCCTCATTAGGAAATGTGCAGAGGCACCCAGACAAGCAACACTACATGTTCTTCCAAGTTGGTGGTGTATTCCAACATTTATTGTGAACTGTACAACAGCTTTAATGTGAAATGTATGACAATGGTTAGAGGTAAATTTGTTAAAAATACATATTTTTCAATTAAATCTAACAGTGGAAAATCCAGGATGGAATGTAACAATATTATGAAAAGGAAAATTGCTACTCACCATATAGCACAGGTTCTGAGCCACAGATAGGCACAACAAAAAGACACTTACAGTTAAAGCTTTTGGCCGCTAAGGCCTTCGTCAACAGTAGACGACGCGCGCGCGCGCCCACACACACACACACACACACACACACACACACACACACACACACACAACTGCAGTCTCAGGTAACTGAAAACACACTGCAAGCAGCAGCAGCAGTGCGTGATTGGAGTGGCGACTGGGTGGGTGTAAGGAGGAGGCTGGGATGGGGAGGGGCAGGGATAGTATGTAGTACGATGGGGGTGGCAGACAGTGAAGTGCTGCAAGCTACACGGAGAGGTGGGGAGGGGAGGAAATTGCGGAAAAGGAGATAAATAAAAAGATTGGGTGTGATTATACTTGTAAAATGCATGTTGTAGTGCTTACTGTAGTTGAGTTGGTGTAAATTAATCCCTGACAGCTGTTGTGGGCTGGGTGCGGCAGCTTCACAGTCGTACCTCAACCAATAACATAACGCAATTTTTTAAACGTAAGGCAACGTCTTGATGTTGTCACATCTCTATAGACAGCTGTTGTTTGACCTGCTGCTGTTAGCACTTCACATTCGAAAGCTGGCAACAGTGGTACAAACTGTCAGTCGTTATCTAATGTCAACCCATTTAGAACTGTCGCACATGTGGAGTGTCTTTTAATTGTGCCAGTCTGCAACTTAGCGTGTCTCTTTTACGTTACGTAGCAATATGTCTTTTCCTGCATTGTTAAACTTGACAATGTACTGAATAAAACAGAAAATAAATGACAATGCGCATTAAATGTGTTCTATCTTGGAAACTGTTTGGAATAGGGTATATGTCCACCCATATGAAGTTTTTTGCTTCAAATGAGCATTCCTGTCATATCCCAGAATACTGACTGTTCCTTCCTGAGACACCCTGTATACTTCACTATTTACAAGATACTGTAGCTAACTTAGGTACAGATCTTCCTACCACATTTCTTTTGTGTAGCACGTTTAACATGGTAAATAGTTTGCGCAGCACACTGACAGAAGTCACCAGTTACAAATCTTAAATACAAATGTTATTAATTTTGGAGATAATAAAAATTTATGTCTTTGAAATTATTTCGCCTGAATGCACATACTTCTCTGATCACTCCAAGGTGGCGCTAGGTGTTTACTCATGGTGCGATCAATTTAAAAAAGGTGTCCTGTGCAGATGCTAAATAAGTAAATAAGAAAACATTTAAATGCTAAGTGCGCAATACCAGTACGTCGCAGTATCCCTGTGCTACATGATAGAGCTTGGAAGCTATTTGTATGGTACATAGCTTGGAAGCTATTTGTATGGTACAGGTTGAGAAAAGAATTCTACCTGCATACTAAAAGCTGTACATTATATCTCTCTTGTCACCTACAGTTCTTGATATTGACACACAGTTCCAATATGAGCCCAAGTCTGCAACATATGACTGTCTCACATTAATCCTTAGTTCCGGCCTTTCAGTCAGTGCCAATACAAGAATGCCTACCAGTGTCACACATGTTTACATGTGTTGAAATGTTGGTATTATATTTCCAGAATAAATCTTATAGTCTGTAATTGAGTATCCACTGTTTCAAACCTTCCTGGCAGATTAAAACTGTGTGTAAGATGTGGAACCTATATTTCATAGACAATGCTCTTACCAACTGAGCTTAAGCCATTTATTTTTGAAACAGTGTCCCTTCTTGACCATTTTACAACCTCTCAGTATGAAAGTCTTAAGCAAAGATTGAGGCTCTACACAATACTTCTCCTCTTTACCACTAACTGCAAATGGGAAAGCCACAACAAAGATATTCTATTCTTGATTATCAGCCTTTTTTCATCATGTTCCCATATTTTCCTTTAATTTCCTGTTATGTTGTAGTTCTTATTATTTTGAAGTCCTGCACCACATAGCTATTATTTGGGAATGTGAATCTCAACTATTGTAGTCTGTTGTTACTTCCATTCTGCAGCTATTTGGTCTTATCTCATGTGGAAAGCAGATTGTCCTACCTCCCTCCCCATCACTCCTCACCTGAACCTTATATATTTCCATTGCCTTTTCCATGTGCCCGTTCTCTTTGTTTACAGGTGAAGCACTGGAGAGGGATACAAGTTAGCGGTCCAAGAAGATTTTGTACTCTTAATTAACATCCTTACTTGCTCTGCTTCAGATGCTGCTAAAGAAACAGTTGTGACCCTAGATCGACAGATATTACTCCAAGAAATTGGCAAGTCTCTTATGTGTGCTGATGTTGGGCAGTATCTCCAAGGAAGTCAGCATGAAGCATTCATAGAAAGCTGTGAAAAATTAATTTACTCACCACTAAATGTGCTCCAGCTAACTGGTTTTCAAATGCTGAAAAAGTAAGTTTGATGTAATTTGCATCATTACTATTGGGGTAGCTTTATCTGTCAGTTTGTTGTATTAACTTTATCATTAGTAACTGACTAAACTTTCATAACAGCGGCTATTTCATCAAAGATATTTTTTGTTTTGTGCGTGCCTAATGTTGATCAGTTAGATAATAATTTCGTACCTCAAAGCTCTCTCTCTCTCTCTCTCTCTCTCTCTCTCTCTCTCTCTCTCTCACACACACACACACACACACACACACACATACATACACTTCATAGTTGTAAACATCCAAAACTGTGTCTATGGAGTAATCTCAGTTTGAAGTTAATTTTGTGTCTGTAAGATTCTTAAAACTATCAGGTAAGTGGTGAAAGTTTTTTATGGCTGAATATCTCACTCTTTTCGGTATTGCTCTAAGATCAAGTGATGACTAGTTTAAACTATTCCTCATTGTGTTGTTAAATTATTGATGTTACTGTAATGGTCTAGTACATATTACGTAGGCTGTACATCCACAACAACTTAATTCACTGGTGTGCATTCATTCTGCATGATAATACTCAAATATTGCACAAATTCAGGGCAATAAAGTATGTACGTATGTGTATGTCTGGAATCTTATCCCAAACCCCTGGATTGATTTTAACCAACTTTGACACAGAAACAGCCGACATCATGAGTATCAGCACTGTGGGGATTTTAAATTACAAATCCAAAGGTTCGGGATTTGATCCCAAGTCAGTATAGGTGCTGTGACATTTATCATGTTAACCTCTGAGTTTGTAAAACATGTATTTTACACCATGGTTAAGATTTCGTGTTAAATTGTAATTTCCACCTTGTTAAGGAGCAATTTTCAGTCAAAATGCAGTAGAGGCTACAATTTTCAGTGAGAGCATACATATTAAGTCACTATGATGCTGAAACAAACCCTTTCTAAATGTCAGCATCTGACTTATATTGCACTGTAATATTAAGTAGTGTGTGTTATGATCTGTTACTTGGTATTATTATATTAACATCAACACCCAACACCTTGAAGAATGAAATGCTGAGTGTGTGTGGGGAAGGGGGGGGGGGGGGGGGGGGGATGGGTGCGTTCACATAAAGTGCATCATTGTAATTGTAAAAGTAACTCTTGCTAACTTTTATTTCAGATCTCATTTGATAGATCTGTTGTGTGGAGGTAATTTTTCATTTCATATCACTTCATATATTATATTTGCTACTTATTATTGCACCAGATTATCTCGGTTTCTGTACTTTCAGGTTGGTGCCATTCTTTTCTGCGAAAGATTCAAGCATGGGACAAGTGACTGGCGAGGAGATGCCCACTCCGGGCCTCAGCCTCCTGACCAGTTTGCTGGACAGAGGTGAAGCCGCGACCGGTGCTCTGCTTAGTGAGCTGCGTATGGGCGAGAGCTGCACTCTTGAGCCGTTCACAGAGTCACATGCCTACTGCAGTGCCTATCTGCTGCTGTGGTCACTGACCCTGGAGCTCTGTGCTCATGCATCGCCACAGCTAAGATACCAATATGCAGCTAAACTCAGGTACTGCATTGTTTTTTATCTCCCATGTTCTTCTCCTTCCTCATTTACTTTACCACACAAGTCTCACTTTTAGCACAATGTAACGAAACAGGCTGTATTGGGTCATGCGGTGTACCCGATACAGCAGATTTCGCAGTTTGCGGTACACACTAAAACAGATGTGGGTAGTGTATAAAGACGGTTAGTGAATAAGGTCACTTAGTGCAACTTTGTGAAATAGTGTAACACACCAATTACTGTAAATTAATGTACAATTAGGATAAGTCATTATCACTTTGATATGAATTTCGGGATGTTTTGAAGAGAAAGAACAAGATCAGGAGTCAGTGTTAATAGTGTATAAATGTTAATAACCTTTTTCATTCAGTTTTGTTATAATAGTTCAATTTGTAAAATTCATTGTTCACCACAACATAAATTAACTCTGTAAACCATTAATTTTGGAAAAGCCTAACATTTATGTATCTTTGCAAGTCAGGACAACATATTCGTATGGAAATCACCAACTAAAAAAAAATCTGTAACTAAACTCGTAATTAAAGTTTCTGGAACATTCTATAGAGAAATTCAGCGCATTGTCCACATATTACGAAAACTAGAGAAGATTCATTTAAATTGGAGACCTAACCTGGTTCAGAAAGACAGTTTGTATCATAAATAATGTTAGAAGAACGATTCATTAATCTTTTGTAACACAATTTAAAGATTTTGCATTGTATGTAATTATTCCGCATTTTAGCCTTCAAATGTTGTAAAAAAGTCATAACGTAATAATGTCAAATACCGTAATTGTTAAAAGATGTATAAATTCACATTGTCCAAAAAGCCAGAGAAGAGCGGTTGGAGGATTAGCTGGTGTGTTGCAGTGCCTCTTAAGTTATGACAAATAACCAAGTGTTCCTAACAGATTAATTGCTGTACGTCTGGTAGTGACCCAAGACTTTCTGCAGTGAAGCTATCACCTCCAAAAATGTAAAACATGCTGTGCTTCTGGATCTGGTTACATTTTAACATGTACTGTTTCCACTGTTACTGCTGAAATATAATGTTACTCATAGTACCACAGCATGTTGTTGTTGTTGTTGCAGTCTTCAGTCTGAAGACTGGTTTGAGGCAGCTCTCCATGTCAGAGTACCCTGTGCAAGCCTCTTCGTCTCTGCATAACTATTATAACCACCATCCACTTTAACTTGCTTGTCTCCCACAACAGTTTTTACACCCCCCCCCCCCCCACCACCACTTCCTTCTGTTTCATTTACATCCATACTCTGCCAGCCACCTTACAGTGTGTAACGGATGTAACGGAGAGTACTTTGTGTTCCAGTGTCACAACCCCCTTTTTCCTGTTCCAGACACAAATGGTTTGTAGGAAGAAAGATTGGTTGTAGGGAAGAATGATTACTGTTAATCTTGTGTGTGGGCTCGGAACTCTCTAATTTTATCTTCATGGTCCTTTTGTGAGTTATACGTAGAAGGAAGCAATATATTGTTTGACTCCAAGAAGACACTCTCGGAATGACCACTATGTGACACAGAATGCCTGTCTTGCAACATCTGCCACTGGAGCTGATGAGCATTTCTATGATGTCCCCACACCCACCAAGTGAACCTGTGACAAAATTTGCTGCTCTTCTTTGGATCTTCTCAGTTTCCTCTTATCAATCCTGTCTGGTACGAATCCCAGATGGACAAGCAATATTCAAGTATCGGTTGAACAAGTGTGTTGAAGTTACTTTCTTTTTTTCGTTGACTACATTCACTGAGGATTCTTCCAATGAATCTGTCTGGCATCTGCCTTGTTTACAAATAATTTTATTTGGGTGTTACACTTCAGATCACTCAGTATGCATACTCTTAGGTATTTTATGGACGTAACTGCTTCCAGTGATTGTTCTACAATTTTGTAATTGTACAATAAAGGGTCTTTCTGTGTATGTAGTCACAATATGTTACATTTGTTTATGTTGAGGGTCAAATGCCACTCCCTGCACCAATTGTCGATCCTCTGCAAGTCTTTCTGCATTTCACTGCATTTTTTTACTGTTGTGACATTTATGTGTACAATGGCATAATCTGCAAAAAGCCTTGTGGACTTTATCTACTAGGTAATTTATATATGTTGTGAAAAGCAGTAATCCTATAACACTCCTTGGGGCATGCCCGAAGTTACTTTTACCTCTGAAGACTTCTCTCCTTTGAGAGTGACGTGCTGTGTTCCATGTGCTAGAAACTCTTCAATCCACACACATGTTTGAACTGATATTCCATATGCTCACATTTTGTTCGTTAGGCGGCAGTGTGGAAATGTATTGAACACCTTCAAGGAACGTAGTATTTACCTGAGTGCCTGTATCTACTGTTTGCTGGGCCTCCTGGGCGAACAGAACGAGATGGGTTTCACACAATCATTGTTTTTGGAACCCATGTTGATTCCTACAAATTTTCAGGCTTCGCAACTGTTGTAATTCGTGAGCATGAAATATGTTCCAAAATTCTACAGCAGACCAATGTCAGATATACAGGCCATAATTTTGTGCGCTATTCAAGACCCTTCTTGAAAAAAGTGACAATTCCTTGATGCTTCTGGATGTAGCCTGTCAACCAAACCCTTCTATTTGTGTAGTTGTGCCACAAATTTCTTTTTTCCTTATTTGAGTCAGTACATCTTCGTTAAGTAAACTGTCAAATCTTCAACATTCTTCTGTAGCACCACATTTCAAAAGCTTCTATTCTCTTCTTATCATACAAGTTTCACTTCAGTACAAGGCTATATTCCAGAAAAATGCTTTAATTCCTAACATTTAAATTTATATTTAATGTTAACAGTTTTATTTTACAGACACATATTTCATACTGTTGCTAATCTCCATACTTGCAATTTTTCCAATAGAGAAAAACGCTTCTGTTGAATTTAGGGCTCCAGTAAAGATGGCTTGGAGCTGCCAACCTGTAATGCTACTGACATTTCTTTATTCATAAAATGTATTTCCCATTAACAGCTATGTTCTCAATGATTATATACTCAGATGTGATTGATTTCAGAGTTACTAAACTCCATCATTGGGCCCCATACCAGATGCCTTTGAATCACAGATATCACAATTTGTTGCTCAGAAGCTCACTTGTATCTAACATCCAGCATGTAGATGTGCTGATAAGTCAGTGCAGTGATGCCACAATACAGGTCAAGTTGGATAATGCTGACAGAGACAGAGACAGATACAGAGAGAGAGAGAGAGAGAGAGAGAGACAGAGACAGAGACAAATGCGTTTACATCTCATTAGCAAAATTGAAGTATCTTTCTTATATAATGATGTTTTTCTCTCACTAAATAGATACTCTTCAATTTGTATAAAAATAAAACTACGAGAGGCATTCAATAAGTAATGCAGCCCTTTTCTTCTTCTTCTTCTTCTTCTTCTTCTTCTTTTCTTTTCTTTAAGCGCGGAATTTGTTGTGGGAGATTGTGGAATACTCCTGCTACAGCTCTTATAGTTTCATGAAGTTTTGGTAGATTGGTAGATGACGGCATTATATATAGCTTCAAAATGGCATCTGTAATAGAGGTGCATTCCAAGCAGAGAGCTGTCACTGAGCTTTTTTTTGGCAGAAAACCAGAGCATTGCAGATACTCATAGGCACTTCCAGAATGTCTACAGGGACCTGGCAGTGAACAAAAGCATCGTGAGTCGTTCGGTAAAGCATCTGTTATTGAACAAGGATGCGCCAACCTATCTGATCTGTGTGCCTACCAACCACACACAGCTTCAGGAAGTTGAAGAACTGACTTCAGTGTGTTCATTGGCAGAAAAACGCAAATGAACATCTCCTCCTCCATGGCAATGCAAGGCATCATACGAGTCTGCACCGAGCGAGGTGGCGCAGTGGTTAGCACACTGGACCCGCATTCGGGAGGACGACGGTTCAATCCTGCGCCCACCCATCCTGATTTAGGTTTTCCGTGATTTCCCTAAATTGCTCCAAAAAATGCCGGGATGGTTCTTTCGAAAGGGCACGGCCGACTTCCTTCCCCATCCTTCCCTAATCCGATGAGACCGATGACCTCGCTGTTTGTCTCTTCCCCCAAGCAACCAAACCCAACGAGTCTGCATGTCCGAGAGGAGCTCACAAAACTTCATTGGATTATTGTTCCTCATCCACCCTATAGCCCGGATTTCACAGCTTCTGACTTCCATCTGTTTGGTCCAATGAAGGATGCACTCCACAGGAAGCAGTACTTGGATAATGAGGAGGTTACTGACGTAGCAAGACATTGCCTCTGATGTTGATCAGTAGAGTGGTGCCTTGCAGGTATACAGGCCCTACCAGAAAGGTAATGTAAGGCCATCGCGCTGGAGATTAAGTTGAAAAATGGGGTTTTGGAGCCAAAAAAAGAGTGGAGAATCATATGATGTATTGGAATCTTGAATAACACCAACCTACCTTCAGAAAAAAAAGTGCTGCGTTACTTACTGAACTGTTTCTCATAATAACTGAAGACAATTAATTAAAAAGAAGTATTAATTAAATCATAGGGAGTTGAATATGTGACATTATTTCTTTTCTCTGTTACAGAATAAATCTGTTTTGTGTTACTTCTCTTATACATTTTCAGTATCTGTGAAAAAATTGTTTTAGTGAAAATGGTAGTCTGAGGTGTCTGCTGCAGAACCTGTTTTGCCTAATGCCAGCAGAAGTTCTCAAGGTGTCTGATATAAAGCCAAAACCACCGAAGGCCTTTATGTTTAGTGCGGAACCATCACTTCAGTTTTCAGAACCATGTGACAGGCAGTATTTACAGCATCTGGCATGTTGGGTATGTTTTCAGTTTTTTTCTATAATTTCAGATAAAAGAATGCAGCATTTTATTAAATCTCTCCTGAAGCCTTGTTCTTTTATCGACTTTTACTCCAGAAGTATCCTATTAACTGGAGTTCTGCATTAATTCTGTAATTCCTTCAAATTATCAGTCACTGTTAATGTCCCAGTTGCAACATAAGTTTATTAAGGAATACATTGAATAAATCTCCCCACAGCTACTGTGAGGACTATCTTTAGTTATAGACATGAGCAGTTTTGAGACATTAAATCTTATTATCAAATTATGGTAAAAAATTGAACAGTGTGATTCAGTGCACAGCCAGGTGTGTGTGTGTGTGTGTGTGTGTGTGTGTGTGTGTGTGTGTGTAGACAGAATTCTGCTAGGTATGCAATATCGTGGAAAATAATTTTTTAAAAAATCCATCATAACATTTCCATCAGTTCAGCTGCTTCCAGTGACTTCCACCAGATTCATGAACAGCGTGCATATTCTTAGCGTGGATATCTCATTACAACTGAACTGAATGTATTTTACCGAACATTTTCTAGACGTTATTGATGAAGTTCAAAGTTGTCTTATTCAAGGCACTCTATCAACATCTGCAATGTTGGAAGCTCCTTGACATACTTGTCATGTAAAAGCGTCTACTGGCGAACTCCAGTTATCGCATGCCACGCATGGAGCACCTCAAACAGAATAATAATACCACTCAAACAGATATATGTACTCACATAATACCACATGCAAAATGTAGACCTGTGTGCTGTTGTAATATTAAAAACTCCACAATTAATTTATTTATAGGAGACAACAAGAGTACAGAAAACTTTGCACTTTTTGTCTTAAAAGGGCAAATTCCCCAAATTAATTATATGAAATTGTGTACCCTCACAGTGTGTGTGTGTGTGTGTGTGTGTGTGTGTGTGTGTGTGTGTGTGTGTGTGTGTGTGTGTGTGTACAAAACTCCATGTAATAAAATGAACTGCATCCCTACTTGAAGCATGCATGGGAAACGCTGAATTTATTGTCTATATCCCACAAAACGTGACTGTGGGAGAGTTCAGATGTATGCTTCAAGAAGGGATGGAGTTCGTTTTAATGCATGGTGTTTTGGTGATGGCCAGACATACAAGAAAAGCTTGTCTGATTGTTGCGTATCCTACAATTTAATAATTAGCCATCCACTTAATGATCTACTTAACATCATGTAATAATGAGGTTGAATGTCTATAAACAGGTCATGTCAATAGACAAGCAAAAGAGTGTTAACAATGCTTGTGGTAGGATTATTCGATGTATTCCTGTTCCACTTCAGCCACAGATCATCAAAAAAGTCAGGGTGAACTAAGCCTTGTGCAAGCTTTTTAATTTTAATCTTTATTCAGATTTCAAAATACTTTATTTTGGGGTCGACAAAAAAAAAAAATCAGCTTTACTTGTGGCACTGTCAATGTTTGAAAAGAGACATAAAGTCTTGAAAGATATCAGTGAGCATGGTCAATTAATATTCACAAATTGCAGATAGTAGCGATGTTGTGATCAACACTGTACTTAGACATCAATTCTAGTTTGAATATGATCTGAGGATGGTTGCTATTGAACCAGAGCTGGAAATCATTGTATCATAATTACATTTTATCTTGATCTAGACCATTAAAATTTATAATGGAGCATGGTGCTCTTACACAGTGAAAGAATGGCTGGATAGTACTTTATTATTTATCCATGCATTAGTTGACCCTTTTACATGGGACAATTCAATTAATGTATTCATTTTTTTTCCTCAAATCTAATGGTGATATCTGTCTAAATGTGTAATTTACAGTTGATGATGTTCTGAACAATTCTCTTATTGTGTAACTAAGTTTTGTTGAGCTGCTTTTTCTGGTACAGCTTTCCTTGGTAAGCACTGTTGTCTGTTTGTTTGTTAGGTATTCGTGTGCTGTTGCAGGTATACTTTTCTACTTTAAGGCGGCTGCCTGCTATGGTGCGCCAGTGGTGGGGAGAGGTGGAGCCCCGTGTTGCTAATATGGTTGACAAAGTGACGTCTTGTTACGTATCGCCATTGCTTTGTATACAGGAGATGCAGGCTGTTCAGCAGCAGGATGTCAAATACAACAACATGCAGGTACTTAAAAACAGTTTAAATTGGCTTGCAGTATTCCATTTTATCAGGCATCACTGTAGGACTGTGGAGGTTATAATGATGGTGTATTTGTCTGTGAGACAGTTTTACTAATCTATTTTATTTGCTGTATCTCACTAACATATTTTAACTGCTATAATGTTTTTCAAGGTTAACACACTCATCATCAGCCGTTAAATTCTAGAATTTTGCACAAAATATTTGCTTTGTTCATATATTAATTAATAGTAAATTATAGTTATAATACATATAACAAATTGTACAAAAGAACACCCATGATGGAAATATATGATGACTAGTAGCAACAAACAGAGCTTATCTCTTTGAGGATGTCCATGTTGAAATTGGTACCAGTGATAACAAGGCAGTGGCAGCAACAATGACTACCGAAGTACAAAGGATGACTAAAACGAGTAGAAAGATTTACATGCTCAGTAGGTAACGGGCAGTCGTATCGTATTTCACAGAGAAACTCAGTACATTCACCTCTGTGCTGGAGCATGTAGAGGAATTGTGGATCAAGTTCAGAAAAATAGTTGATCATTCACTGGATATATACACAGTAGAAAAGTTTGTGTTGGAAAGGAGTTTGTATGTTCAGTAAATAAGCTTATAAATAAATAGCAGTTCATCAAATTACTCTCAATTAGGAATGTGGGTGCACTCAGTGACTGTGATATGATGTACAAATGATAGAGCACAGCAATCGGTCATACTCTTTTTTTTTTTTTTTTTGCTCAAATCTGGATTTTGGCTATTGCCTGGCCATTATCAATGCACTATTTCATAGTATCAATGCATGTCAGTCCGCTGTTGTTCAGGTATCTGTCGCAGTTCTTTCGGTGCATGATAATGGCTAGGCACTAGCCGAAATCTGGATTTGCCCAATAAAACTTGCAAAAAGGGTCGACGGATTGCTGTGGTCTGTCATTTGTAAACAGCAAATACTAGACAGTTGGGTTACATATAAATGTGGATTACATATAGATCTTAAATTAAGCACATGTCTGTCAAAAGTGAAATGCATGAAGACTTCGACAATTACTACAGAAAGATATTATCTAAATAACTCTTAAAACCCAAAGAAATTCTGTTCATATGTGAAGGCACCATAATTAGTGTCCAGGCACTTGTACATGACAGGAAGTGCAATTGAGGGCATCAAAGCAAAAACAGAGACACTGGATTCGAAAAACAGAGACAATGAACTCCGTTTTGCTTTACAAAGGAAGATACAAAAGCATCCCCAGTTCAGTTCTCGCTCCACTGCAAAGATGAATGATAGATAGAAGTTTCACTGGTACAGAAGAATTGTTGCTGCAACAGGCAAAAGATGCATTTTCTTGGTGCTGCACAGTTTCGCAATTTTTACTGAAATAAGCTCCTGCTGTGGTCTTCTTCTTGGGCACACCATTGTAGAAATTGGCCCAAAAACAGCTAATTAAAACAGCTGTACAATATGTGTGTTTATTAATATGTAAAAGCCAACTTCAGAATTTTCCTTTGTGCGAGCAAGGTGTGAGCAAGATTAATGTACTGATTTGAAATTCTAGATCCGCGTATTTTACCATCTGTGTTGCTTCTGCATAATCTTTCATTGATTGTATCAGTACCCATTTGTATTGTGGTATATTGTAAAATTTTGAATATTCACGAGTGCCACGATAAACCCATACTGTTATCATCAATTGTAGGCTTAAACTTACTTGTGCACTTTTAAAATTTTTGAGAGCAGCAGGCCTATCTTTGTTCAGAACAGTCATTCTCTAATTTCATTGTATAATTATGTAAGAAATAGATTATTTTTGAGAATTTTCAGATGCAAAGAATGGTCCACCCAAATTTCATAGTACTCAAAACTGATCCAAACATCAATCAAAAACAAAAACAGTAAAAATCCAGGCAAAGCTGCATACACAATTGCAACAGAGCAATGTACAATGCAGGTGTGGTTGTGAAGGGAAAAATTCATTTTATTATTATTATTATTATTATTATTATATTCCCACCCACCACCACCAGTCATGTCACAGATTCCAGTGTTACTGCCTAGACTGAGGATAGTATACAGGCTTAAAGAGTTTTCACACCAATGAAAAACATTTAAATGGTTTTATTGAATTTTCAGTGTTAGGCAAAGTGCACATTATGTACCAAGTAGATATTGCTTGCCACATTAATATAAAGACAGTGTGTCAAAGATTCGGTATAGTGAGTAAACTTATAGACTAAATTAAGTTGTGCAGCAAATTTGAGCTTGCCTTAAGGGGCCCTGATGAAATAGGAAAATCCAAAAACCCAATAATTTTTTGGGGGCTACTTGGTCTAATGTCAGAACTGAATGCATCTTGAAGGAGCACATTGAAAAATTGGGTTTTCTTAGGTCGGTCCAGAACAGTTCCAAATGAACTCCTTTAACCAATTATGAGATATACCTGAATCTCTGACTGTGCAAATTGTTGTAACTGATCCTAATAATTTGGCATTTGCTACTGGGGAAAATAAATGAAATATTTATTTTTTTTGTACAGCGAAAAAGTCAAACTGAAGATGTTGGTATAGTAACTGTCTCAGCAAGCTAGGCAAAAGAAAAGTAAATGAAACACCAGGAAAACTGATAGCTCAACGTTACAACAGTGCTCCTGTTATAAGTGGCCACATAACTGGAGCTTAAGTCAGAATTGAAGAGAAGTGTAAAAATAATTGAAAAGATACCAAGAGTAAGATTTCTTCTTCTGGTTTCATTTTTTTAATAGGGTCGTACCTCAATGTGACGTTCTGTTTGATGAATTACTGCAAAGGAATATTGATGCAGATAAAAACTGTTGAATGTGTATCTCACTTGGCAGTATGTGTTCAGCATGTTAGGCCCATACTTGACATTGACTATAACTGGGAAGAAGAGGAACCAAGTGCAAAATGAGGATGTTTCATGGAATGAAGAATGGTTTCTGCACGATACATCTGTGACCCCAACTTGACTCAAAATCAGTGACCGATTAAGATTTAATGATCACTTGTCAGTTGCAGTGCTCTTTGAATTGTAGCTGTTTTTGGAACATCATATTGTTTTCCCAGAAAAAAGAATTGAAAATAGCTGTTAATTCATGAACTGAATGTATTGTACAGCCAAAAGGATTTAGTGAAAGCATCAGGTGCTTTGACCTTATTAGGTTTTCTGCATGAGAAGCGGTGACATTTGTCAAATATCTGGGTGTGACTATTCGAAATGATCTCATATTAAACAAGTAACGGGTAAGGCGAAGTCTAGATTGTGGTTTATTGGTAGAATCCTGAAGCAATGCAGTCCTTCAACAAAGGAAATTGCTTACAATACTTTAGTTCGTCCAGTCTTGGAGTATTGTTCGTCTGTATGGGACCCTTACCAGTTGGGTCTGATTCAAGAGACTGAGAAGGTCCAAAGAAGAGCGGCAAGATTCGTAACAGGTACATTTAGCTATCGCGAGAGCATTACAAATCTCATAGAAAGTGTGAAGTGGGACACACTTGCAGATAGACACATTAAACGAAAGGGGCTGCTCACTAAATTCCAAAATCCAATCTTTGCCGAGCATGTAGAGCATATATTATTGCCACCAACTTTCATATCGCGCAATGATCACAATTCAAATATAAGGGAAATTAGAGCTCGTATTGAGGCTTTCGAACAGTTATTTTTCCCTCGCGCAATCCGTGAGTGGAACAGAGGGGGGGAAATATGACTTTGTCATGAATAGTTCCCCTCCGCCACACACCACTTGATGGATAGCGGAATATATATGTAGATGTAGAGAACAACTTGGCAAAAGATTTCCCTAAAAGTTTTAAACTACTACAGATAATGTGATCTTCCCAGTGGTGACTGGTGAGGCAGAACACTGCTTCACAATGCTAAAGCAGATGAAAATATTCATGCAAAATGCTATGACAGAGAACAGACATTGTGCACTTGCGATTGGTTCTTTTGAAAAAGAAACATTGATCATAAAAATTGCAATGAAACAGTCATAGATCATTTTGCAGTGCAGAAAGGTGTTAAGAAGCAATTCTTTTGTTATAAATACCTATTTAGCATACTAAATGAAGTCTATAAAAAGTGTGATTACATGTTTATCCACCAGTCACATTCTCCGACACTTTAGCACAGCAGTCCTTGCTAAAAATGACACATTTTGAAGATATCTTTAATGCGGTAGTACATAAACTGTATGTTTGTGTAATGCACAACTATAAATATGAAAACCAACAAATATGGTATGTTATAAATGAAAATAATCAGTTTTTGAAAATGTAATGTAATTACATGGATAAAAAATCTACATATCAAGCAGCGGCAGAAGAACACACATATAAAAGGTATTACAGTTTGCAAGCTTTTGGAGCCCTTGGCTCTTTCTTCTGGGAGAAGGGTTGAAGGGGAAGGAAGAGGGGTGAAGGAAAATGACTGGTGAGGTTTACGAAAAGGGGTGGAGTTCAGAGAAGCTACCCAGAACCCTGGATCAGGAGAGGCTTACCGGACGGGATGAGAAGAAAAGATTTATTGTTGGGGAATGTACCGGATGATATTTGAAAACCTGAGAGCTTAAAGGTGGAAGATACGGTAAAATGCAAGACAGAGATTAGCTAAAACATTGTGGATAAGTTAATAAAAGCAAAGTGTATTCTATGTGGTGGATGGGGATGGCAAAACATAGGTCAAAAAGTGAAAGCTTTAGAAAACTAAAAGGAAGTCAAGAAATGAATAGTTATTGTGAAGAAATTTTAAGACTGAAGGTATTAACGTAATTAAGGCCAGATGGATGGCAAGAACCAAAGACATGTTGTAGCGCCAGTTCCCACCTGCGGTGTTCTGAGAAACTGGTGTTTGGGGAAAGAATCCAAATGGCACTTGTGCTGAAACAGGCACCAAGGTGACAACTGTCAACCCCTGGTACCGCCCCTGCTGCAAGACTTGCTCGATGCATCCTCCTACCACCACCTATACCAACTCTGTAACTGGCAAAACATATATTATCAAACGGAGGACCACCTGTGAAGTGACACATCATACATTACCTGTTGGTTGTGTTAACACTGTTCAGCCTTTTACATTGGCAGGACTACCAACAAGTTATCAGTTATCGTGAATGATCATAGGCAGAGGGTGTACCCTGGCAACACATACATGTTGCAGAACATGCTCTAGAAGAGGACAGTCTTGTGATGTTCAGTTAATTGTGGACACCACAAAATCTTGAAGAAGATCCCAGCACAGGGGTCAAAATGTCAATCTCATAGAAGAAATACGATTCAGCCTAACAACCCAGAAGATTTTATCTTCAGTAACAACAGCCACGCCGGCCAGAGTGGCCGATCGGTTAAAGGCGCTACAGTCTGGAACCGCACGACCGCTACGGTCGCAGGTTCGAATCCTGCCTCGGGCATGGATGTGTGTGATGTCCTTAGGTTAGTTAGGTTTAAGTAGTTCTAAGTTCTAGGGGACTTATGACCACAGCAGTTGAGTCCCATAGTGCTCAGAGCCATTTGAACAACAGCCACGAATGTCTGCAGACTTACATTAATTTACCGTTCTCACATTCACATGGAGAATCCACATGTGGTGTACAAAGACAATCAGCTAAGTAAATTCCATTCGGCTATAAATAAAATCCTGCAATAATGTTACAAAAAATGGTAGTCATAACTAAAGATGGAAAGAATATGGTACAGCTTTTGGATGACCCCACACCGAGGACTACTGCCACCACATTAGTATAGGAAACCAATGTCTTTTCACCTGTCATGATCCTGCTCCATAGGTCATCTCCTTCTGCTTCATAATGGGAAGTTAAATCGAGAAAAATAGTCATTTGTTGAGTTTTGTACTTCTCAGAAAGTTTGGACACCATGGTAAGCTCAAAACTTGTGGTACCTCAGTTGTTTATTGTCAAACTTAAATAAAACATTGAGAAATCCAAGGAAATTTTTCACTATTTTTTCATCAATTTTCTGTAACATTTGGGTGGTGGCTGCAGTTGCATATCCACTTCTGCCAACATCATTCATCCCACTTCTGTCATCATCATTCATCCAGTCTTCATGTTCCATAGATTCTGTAAAAACAGAAAACTTTAAGGGGTGTGGAAAAGTCATGGTATATGTCAGCAGAAGGTAGGCAAATATAGAAATGTAATATGTATATTATAGTGCTTAATACTATTTGTGGTTGTGTCAGCTTTATTAATCCTAGAAAATTCGAAAGAAAGCTGCTGCTTTGAAAAAGATACTCCTTCCTCAGTTATATTAAACAGCTGCTTTTTATCTCCTATGGTTGCTTAATATTTACTTGAGTAATTTTTTGAAGAAAATAGTTACCTACTTCTGTAAATAAAAGAGTCCTGTTTACTGCTTGTCATGCAGCTTTCAAACAAAGACTGCTGCTTGCTATGTAGCTAACAGAACTTCTCAGTCCTCAACATGAACATTCGTCTCCACTGTTAAGCAAATGATAGCATTGACGTACAACACCTTCACTTATCACATTTAGTCAGTATACAGCATAAATTCCAAGAAGAATTCCAACTGTTTTGTGATACTCTGCCACAAAAAATTCTATTTGGATTTCAAATTTGGCAGGATTTTCAACTGCATTGCTCATTTTGAAAGCAAATGAGAAGCAATATGGCTTTATCGCTATCACAGCTGTTAGCACACTGACCCACTGCATGAGTCAGTGTAGTGACTATTGAGTTGACTCTACTACTTCCCCTGCTATGTGAAAATTGAGGTTACTTTCCAGATAGTTCTCATAGTAGCCTCTGATCCTTCTCACTGATGTCACTTTGGACCTGTTGCTGGATAGACATATAGTCTGTCTGTTACTAATCTGTTATTTTGCAATTGGACGCAAAATTTGAAAATAAAATTTATTGGTTATAGTAGCTAGTGGACACTGTTACACTACCAGTGTAAGAAGTAATAGATGTGTTGTGCCACTTAAAACGTATAATTTTGATAATGATGAAAGTGACAGTGCCCTAAAGTTTGAGATTGTGTAATGAAATAATTCATCTTGTGAGCTAAGAATATTTTATTTGTGAGAGCTGATATGAAAAACTTACTGCACCAGACACAAATCTCTATTTGTTCAAATGTGTACCTCTCAAACATCAGTATATTCTTTAGGAGAAAATAAAATTTTCAGAAGTATTTTGTGCTTCATGACACATTACAATAGATGGTTTCCTTATCACAAGTTAGAAGACTACCAGTAAACCCCACTCCTATTCTTTAAAGAATGGAAGTCCCTTGTGTAAAATAGCTTCAAACATCCGATTATTTTATAAATAATTTCATGTGTTAAATATTTGAAGCTAAGAATGTAAGCAACAAAAAGTTTAGAAAAATTTGAAATAATATTTAAAGTTTGTTAGAAGTCACTAAGTACTCTCATCCCCAAATGACAGATAATTTAAGTTCCCTTTTAAGCCAAAGCTAGTTTTGCACAAATCACATTGTGCATAACATCAATTCTCCTTAACTATGTAACATACAATGATATAATTTTGGCAGATTCATGCAGTGGTATATGTTGTTACTATCCGCAGAATGTGTTGCAAAAAGAGTTAGTAGTAAAGAAGTAATAAATTAAAATATCATGGCTGATGTTGAAGTTTTACAGAACAAAGAGTTGAAGTTTTACAGAATGAAGAGTGAAAATGTAGTACACGCTAAACTGTTTTCCTTTAATTATTTTTGTGCTGTGTCAGTGAAAAAGAGTCTCTTATTACATGCAAAGTTTGTTGTGGAAGTCACTAAGTGCTCTCATAGTGTACAATTGTAGTCTGGGTAATTCGCCCACCACGAGATACACTGCCTCAAGACATATACATACAACAGTGGTTTCAAAAGTTCTCGGAATCACCATGAGAGGTCAGCGCTAGCTTAACAAGTTGTTCATATGATATTCATTGGACTATTGTTTGTAAACATGTGCCATGTCAATGCCCTTGGAAGTGAGCTGTGGCAGTGACGTGGCTCTGTTGTTGTTCCAAGTGGACAAATGAATTTAAATGTGGTCATGAGAGCTTAGATGATAATCCATGCAGTGGTCAGCCAAGATGTGTCACTACTCCAGAAATCATAGCAAAAGTGCACAAAATGATCATGGAGGATCGCCAATTGAAAGTGTGTGAAATTGCTGACGCTTGCCAGATGTCATGTGAAAGGGTATATCACATTTTAACTGAAGAATTAGAAATGAAAAAATTATCTGCAAGATGGGTGTCGTTACTTTTGAAGCTGGATCAAAAACGCATGAGAATGGATATATTGGAACAATGTTTGGCCTGTTTTAGGAGAATCGAACAAGATTTTTTGCACCGCTTTGTGACCACAGATGAAACTCTGGTGCATTACTATACTCCAGAGACAAAACAAAAGTCAGAGCAGTGGAAACATGCTGATTCTCCACCACCAAAGAAAGCAAAGACAATTCCTTTGGTGGGAAAGGTAATGTCATCAGTGTTCTGGGATGTGAAGGGGATTCTGTCTGTAGATTATCTCCCCACTGGGCAAACAATTACTGTAGAATACTATGCTAACCTCCTGGACAAATTGCAACAAAAGATACGTGAAAAAGAGCCAGGTTTAGCAAGAAAGAAAGTCATCTTCCATGAAGACAGTGCACGCCCACACACGTGTCATCACCATGGCAAATTTACACGAACTAAGGTATGAATTGTTGCCACACCCACCTTATTCACCTGACAGGGCTCTATCAGACTTCCATCTCTTCCCATAACTGAAAATTTTTCTTGGTGGACGAAGATTCACTTCAAACAAAGAATTGATAGATGGAGTTGACAAGTATTTTGCTGGAAGTACTTTTTTTCTACTCCATTCTGAGAACTTTTCAAACTACCCTAGTAATTTCGAACTGTGAAACTTGTCTTTTTGCATTGAATTTTTAACATTTTCTCATAATGAATAAATGGTAGTAGCATTTTAAATTTGGTTGGTTAAAAACTTTTTGTTCCCCCTGGAAGTCATTAGGTAGCCAATTTTAACCGGGTTAGCCCTTTAATAATATAGATGAGTCTCATGTTTGTTAATTATATTTTACAGTAACTTTCCGGTGGAATCCAATCCTTATCAACTGACATATGGTAGAGTACTGTTGCATTTATCACTTTAAGGAGATAGTGCGGATGACACCTTCAGAATACTCATTCCAATTTACCGTTTGATATTTAAGTGAAAAAATTAATTACCTTTGTTTACCATGTGGATTTTGGTCGGTATCATTACTAAAACAACAAACAGATTTACAGCATACTTTATAAGGAATATTGTACAGAGACGAGATTAAATATATGTCTAATTACAGTTGTTTCATGAGGTCCTTTATTATCTTGCAGGTGAAAGTACATTCAAGTGTTCGTGAAGTAGTTGTAATCTACTCACTTGATGAAGCACGTGTTGAACTGGTGGTGAAACTGGCTCCAAATCATCCACTGGGGCTTGTGAAGGTGGAGAGTGGTCAACGTTTTGTTGGATCAGGGCAATGGCGGAACTGGATGTTGCAGCTCACAATCTTCCTCACACATCAGGTTTGTACAGATAAAATCACTACATCAGATCAGTAATTCATCTGCCTAGTCTCTCTTCAATATGAAAATGTTTTTTTTTTCTTTCCTGTGTTTACTCAATGTATTTATTATTTTTATTGTTTATTGATTATCACTCGTTTCACAAGGTCATTAGTGATGTGCATTTGACTGAAGACGGCTGCAGTAGACTGCAGAAATCAGTCAAAGTGTGTCACTTGCTTTTGGTTGTAGTTTAATAAAAAATATAAAAATATGTGTGCAATGATAGACCTCCAGATGTGATAGTTGGTAGTTTTGTCACATTTTATTAAAGTAATCATTTGAGATCAGTGGTGTTCATCTCAGGTATATAAACATGTCTCTTCAGTATGTCAAACATGTATAATGATAACACCTACTAACTACATAAACATCTCTTTGCTAGAATGGTTCTTTGTGGGATGGACTGATGTTGCTAAAGAGCAACCTTGACAAACGGTTTGAAGGTGTTGAAGAATGTTACATTTGTTTTTCTGTACTGCATGGATCAAATTTCCAACTGCCGAAACTATGCTGCAAAACCTGCAAGAAGAAATTTCACTCTCCTTGTCTTGTAAGTAATTTAGCTTTTATAGTAAGAAAATAATAAAATATTGAGGGATACACCACAACTGTTTTCATAAATTTCACAAAAACACACACACACACACACACACACACACACACACACACACACACAGGCAGTGTGCAATGGAAATATTACTTCAGCAGCACTTATTTATCAAGTATGCACATATATTTGATAGAATACTCTAAGGAAACATACTGTTGTGGGTTAGAATAAATCTGCTTTATTATGTTACTTAGTATAAACGCTTTGTGCCTTGGGCATATTTGATGTAACAATGCACAATCACTACATCACTCCCCCACAAAATGCTAATGGTATCTTTGACTGAAGCAGACTTGACACCTGGATCGCATGACAACAGGTTTTGCTGCTCCTGAGGCATCGTAGTCAGTGTTCAGTGTCTGTTGTGGCTTGTTCAAGACAGACGGTGAAGGAGCGGGTGATTCTGTATTGTCTGTGGTTGGTGTGTCAGGCAATTTGCTGATACCAGCATAGGCAGTGCTAAATGTGGGTTACGGTAGTCAGTGGTCGAGGTTCCCATGACATCTACCTTGAAACATTTTGCCACCTCTGCTGGGGACTGGACGTGGTCCATCATATGGTTGCTGCAGAGGCTTGCAGACAGTATTGTGGCAAACAAAAACTTTGTCGCATTTGCGTACATTGGCAAAGACAAAAGGGCAACAACTCTGTTGATCTCTCATTGCAGCAGGATGGAGCTGCCGGGTCTACGTGCATAGTTTGTTGACAAATCTGAAGCCTCATTAAAAGTGTCTGGCATGTTGCTGAGGAACTCACTGGGCAGTCAGATCAGTTGACCGTTAACAAAATCTGGTACTGTAGAGTTTGTCATTATTGATGGATGTACAGAGGCCCAGAAGGATGATCAGCAGGGTTTCTGTCTATAATTGCAATTCAGGGCATCAAAGTGGTACCCTTAACTGTTGGTGCAGGTATTCCACTAAGCCGTCTGTTGTTGAGTGATAAACCGTTGTTTGAATGCGCATAATGCCTAACAGGACATGAGTACCTTGAACAGGTAGGATTCAAACTGCCTGCCCTGGCCAGTGGTACTGCAAAGTGGCACTACGGAACAAAAAATCCATCTGCAAAAGAATGTGGTTGCGACTGTTGCAGTGGTGACCACGGGAAAGACTTCAGGGCAAAGAGTGAAGTGGTCAGTGGCAGTTAGGCAGTAAGTACGTCCTTCAGAATACGGTAAATGCCTGACTTTGTCGATATGTATGTGGTCTGATCGCTGTTTAGGTGGGACAACTGTGCCAAAGAGTGCACTTACATGGCGAATGATTTTATTTCACTGGTGACGATGATGGTGTCTGATTTGTGGGACGCTCAACTGCATGGTCATTAGTGCCCGTACAATATCCCAATCTTTACACAGTCCAGTCTAGCCACTTTCATGAATGATGATGAAATGATGAGGACAACACAAACACCCAGTCTCCGGGCAGAGAAAATCCCCAGCGCTTATTTCACTGACAGGCTGTACACTGGTGCACAAATGCTTTGCAGTCTTTGTCAATATTTGGCCACCCAAAAGTTTATTTAACCAAATACATTCTACTTTGGACCCCTGGATGAGACAAATTGTCCACAGATGCAAGTTAACAGTCACAAATGGTCGTGGCTTCAATGTGGAGATGTCACAATACAACAGCATGCATGACCGTGGAGCTGTGGACTAGATTTCTTGGCCAGTAAATTGTGGAGCTTTTTATCAGATTGCTGCACCAAAGCGAGCGCTTCGTAATTGACTGCACCTGTATTGCTTCTATGTGAGAGAGGGTATCTGCGGGTATGGTATGGACTATATGTTTCGTAAATTATCCTATTCAGTCTAACTAGCATAGTTGATGCGGCAATGCTTTGTCCAGTATCTGAGGGAAAGAATACATCAGTGGCTTGTGGTCAGTAATGAGCATAAAGTGTTAATCTTTGGTCATGTGCCAGAACTTCTTGATTAAAGTATACTTGATACAATTCGCGATCATACATTGACCAGCTGTGCTGTAGTGGATATAACAGCTGGTTGAAGAATGCTACAGGCCGTCAGTGTTGGTCTATTTGTTGCTGAAGTTCACCACCTATTGTGGTTGCAGATACTTCAACCATTAAGATAAGTAGCACTTGAGGGGCAGGATGGGCTAAAGGTGCAGTCTTAGTGATAGCAGTCTTCACGTTGTTGAAGGCTGTCTCGGCATCACTTGTCCATAGCAACCTGTCATTTGGTTTTTGGTGAGCCATGTAAAAGTCCATTCTATGAGGCAAGTTTTGTTGAACCTTGTAAAAGTTCATTCAATGGGGCAGTGAAGAATGCATGGTTGTGCATGAAACAGCAGTAGAAATTGGTGACGCAAGACATTGTCGCAACTCAAGCAGTCACAGGCTGTGGGAAGTTGTTTATAGCTTCAGCCTTGTCCTGTGGCAGGCGTATTCCTTGAGCATTGATGGTGCAACCCAGGAAGCAGACTTCGGATGCCCAAAAGATGCATTTTGATGGATTTATGATTAGCCCATGCAAACAGAGGTGAGTAAAGATCTGGCATACATGTTCCAGGTGTTCAGTTTTGGGACTGGACGTCACCAAGACATCGTCCATGTCAACATAATGGAAGTCGAGATCTCATGGTACTTCATCCATAAAGCATTGAAAGGTCTGCACAGCATTGCATTGTCAAAAAAGGCAACCTCATAAACTGAAAGAGAGAGAACGGAGTACAGGCTGTTTTACTTATGTCTCCTGCAGCAACAGGCAGTGGGTAAAACACATGTACCAAATCTAATTTGGAAAATACACTGAAGAGCCAAAGAAACTGGTACACCTGCCTAATATTGTGCAGACCCCCTGCGATCACGTAGAAGTGCCGCAACACGACATGGCATGGACTCGACTAATGTCTGAAGTAGTGCTGGAGGGAGCTGACAACATGAATCATGCGGGGCTGACCTTAAACTGTAAGAATACGATGGGTGGCAATCTCTTCTGAACAGTATGTTGCAAGGCATCCCGAACATGCTCAATAATGTCCATGTCTGGGGAGTTTGGTGGCCAGTGGAAGTGTTTAAACTAAGAAGAGTGTTCCTGGAGCCATTCTGTAGCAATTCTGGATGTGTGGGGTGTCGCATTGTCCTGCTGGAATTGGCCAAGTCCGTCAGAATGCACAATGGACAGGAATGGATGCAGGTCATCAGACAGGTTGCTTATGTCCGTGTCACCTGTCACAGTTGTACCTAGATGTATCATGGGTCCCATATCAGTCCAACTGCACTCGGCCCACACCATTACACAGCTTCCACAGCTTGAACAGTCCCCTGCTGACATGTGGGATCCATGGATTCATGAGGTTGCCTCCATACCCATACGCTCCATCTACTCAATACAATTTGAAATGCGACTCGTGCGATGAGTCAACATGTTTCCAGTCATCAACAGTCCAATGTTGGTGTTGTTGGGCCCAGGCGAGGCATAAAGCTATGTGTTGTGCAGTCATCAAAGGTACATGAGTGAGTCTTAGGCTCCAAAAGCCCATATCGATGATGTTTCGTTTCGCCCGCTGACACTTGTTGATGGCCCAGCATTGAAACCTGCAGCAATTTGCAGAAGGGTTGCACCTCTGTCATGTTGAACAATCTCTTCAGTCGTTGTTGGACCTGTTCTTGCAGGATCTTTTTCCAACCGCAGCAATGAGATTTGATGTTTTACCGGATTCCTGATACTAATGGTACACTCATGAAATGGTCATAAGGGAAAATCCCCACTTCATTGCTACTTTGGAGATGCTGAGTCCCATCGCTCGTACGCCAACTATAGCACCACGTTGAAACTCACTTAAATCATGATAACCTGCCATTGTAGCAGCATTAACCTTTCTAACAATTGCACCAGACACTTGTTATCATATTAGGCATTGCCGACCACAGCACCATCTTCTGCCTGTTTATATATCTCTGTATTTGAATATGCATGCCTATAGCAGTTTCTTTGGCGCTTCAGTGTATTTGCTTGTCATGGATCTTGAATTCAAAGTCTTCAGTGTGTGGGACCAGATAGTAATCCGGTATTGTTCAGACATTAAGCTGCCAGTAATCTCCCAAAGGCGCCATTCATTGGTCTTCTTGGGAGCTATGTTTAGGGATGAGACACAGCTACTGCTTTATGGGAATAGATTCCTTGCAAAAACATAAAGGAAAACTCTTGTTATCTAATTCCAACTTTCCTGTTGTCAGGCAATGATGTTGAGTGTGAACTGGCAGCCTTGGTGTTGTCAGTATAGTGTAAGCAACTGCGAGTTATCTCCGGGAACTGTTTAAGAAGTTCCATATACAGAGAACCACCTGCGATCATTCGCAGAACAGTATTGTTCACACAGCGTAAACACCCATGGCTGGTGAAATTAGTGGTAGTGTCTAGGAGATGATGATGATGACAAAGGTCCCGTAGCAGGCCATAAAATGGTAGAAAGCCTACCCCGAGAATAGAGTGCATCACATCTGCCACGATAAACTGTCATTCGAACTTGCTATGTAGGCCTAGGTTCATCAACAATGTGTCACACTACCATGTGTCAGGATGGTAGAACCATTGGCAGCAAAGAGACAACGATCATCACTACTTTGGCGAGGCAGCTGGAAGATGGATACACTGATACATCAGGTCCTGTGTCCACTAGAAATTGGAGTTTCACTACCAAGTAGTGGATGGCTGCTATTTGGGAAGCCATTCATTGTCATTACTGATCTCCAGGACTGTTTCCCGTCTCATATAGAGGACTGCTTTTCCATGCTTCATAGCGAAACTGCCAGTTGTATCAGCGAAGCTTTGTGGCTGAGAGCGACTGGCTGCATTTCCTCTCTGATCTGTAGCACCACGATTGGTGACTGGAATGCTGTGTTTGCAGTGCAGCAACTTGCACATTAACTTCATCAATTTGACCCATAATGGTGCGATAGTATTATCCGACTGAGCAATAACTGCTACATCTGTGGACAGATACATTTCTATGATGTGGTCCGCAGTGAGTATAAGTGTGTCAAGATATTTTCTGCATCTGGTGGTTAAGCGCAGCAGCCAGATACATTTCTATGATGTGGTCCGCAGTGAGTATAAGTGTGTCAAGATATTTTCTGCATCTGGTGGTTAAGCGCAGCAGCCAGATGTTCCTGGATACCCTTGATGAGAATGTTCCTCACTAGAGTCCATACCTGGTGCAGTAACTGTGAGGAAACACAGTTGCCTAATTCCTCTGTATGCAGTAACTTCTCTAGGCACTCTACTTCAGATTGTGACAGGCAAGTGATCAGGGGTGTTCTTGCTGGTCAGTGTTTGATGGTAAAGCCAAAATGTCCAGTCTTCATTTAATGCAGCAACTATTTAACTGTGTTTGGTTTCATGAGTGCTAACAGCTAGCACAAACTGACTCTCGAACAGCGCCAACCACAAGACTAGGTTTTCCTGCCAGAATCATGGTGGTTTGGCCATGAAGCTGCTAACCGGTATGCTTGGAGGTGCATCAACAGTCGGTGGTGGATCTGACATTGCAAAACTAGGATTCAGGATTCAATAAGTGGATGGCACACGGCGTGGTTGACGTTTGGGACAGAACTGCAGTTCAATATACAGACATTGCGCAACATGGTCAGTTCATACTTGCCGTTTGAAGTGGAACTGTGTGAAACATTGATTAACTCCAGGGATTCACATCAGCTACCACCAGATACTATGTCAATTGGCACCTGGGATCACGACAGGGTCACCAAAAATGTCACCATTTAGAGTAAATCTGCTTTATTGTAACATTTAATGATGTGCAAAAACATAAAACAGTCTGAGAATACATAGCAAGAATCAATACTAGGAATAAGTATGAAAACCAAAGTATAAGCGAATGTCAGCAATAATGTTGTTTAGCATAAACACTTTGTTCCTTGAACATACTTAATATAATGATGCACAGTCACTACAGTACAATTTAATACAGATCTGGCTGTCACATACTCATTATAGAGTGTATCATGCACCAGGAAACCTGTCAAAAGCCACCCTTATTTTCCTGTATGGTCAGAAATAATTACATTAGTGTGAGAATTGGATAAGTTAACATATTACTTTTGAATGCATTATGGGAACAGCAGTGATCAATAAAATTGTAAATAATTACTATTAAAAACAGTCTTGATCACAATTTATTTTATAAGGTGACCGGTTTCGACCACTGCTGTGGTCATCTTCAGACCATTGAGTGGAAACCCCTTTCTGTTGGAGAATCACAAATCTCCAACAGTAAGGGGTTTCCACTCAATGGTCTGAAGATGACCACAGCAGTGGTCGAAACCGGTCACCTTATAAAATAAATTGTGATCAAGACTGTTTTTAATAGTAATTAAGTTAACATATGTTACCAATCTTAAGTGAATTGATGTTGAAACCAGGAGACAAATTCTCTGGTTCTTCCCACAAGCCCTATAACGAGAGAAAAGTACAGATAAAGAATCTTAACTAGACCAATAACCATTCAATTTAGACCAAGAAAGTCTGGTCCATTATCCTACACCCTCACCTTTGTGTGTTTCAATTTCAAGTCTTTTGAGTTTGCAAAACACATCGGCCACTTGATATGTAACTTTCAAACATTTCTTTTTGTCTTTGTCCCAGTTTTTATAATTAATTTCTGCAAAAGTGATATTAATTAAAAATTAAAACCTCTAGTGGTTTTGTATGATAATTTGAAGTTTCTTAAGATTAAATGAAGGATATTAGTAACCAAAGGAACGAAAACAAAAATACTGGAATATTTATGGTTAATTAAGATTTATTGATTGACTAATAATGACCAACAGTGAAGTAATACTTACTAAACATAGATTTGGCTTTTTACTTAATTTTCCCCTCCGCCCTACACACACACACACACACACACACACACACACACACACACACACACACACACACAAGAAGTGGTGTTTGTCCCTTTTTTTGGTATGAAGAAGTTCCATTACTATTTTTAATCATAGAGTATCCAGTTGAAAGTAAAAAGCTTTGTAAGCAGTCAAATTTGTTATTCTTCCCATGATGTGTGTGATGTGTGTTGGATTATATCTCCATCAACACATGCATTTATGTTAGTTTATATGACGTGGACAATTAGCATGTGTGCTGGTATATGCACAACACGTGGCTCTGTCCTTCAGTGGTCTCAGGTTTCAATTTCAGTCATGTTTCAATCATATACATTTCCTATAACCTCAAGGTATTTTACTTGTTTGTGTCTGGTCTGTCGGTATTATTAAGGATCCTCCTGTATACTAACAGACTGTACACATTCTATTCATATCTGCTTTTTGCTATAGTTCTACTTCTATTATAGAAGTTACAGCCACACATCACAGGAAGCCTCTGGCTGTTATAGTAACATGTTAGTCAATTTTAATATGGGAATTTTGTCATTTTCATAGAGTTTTATTTGCAGTATTTGAGGCTGCTACTTATTGTTTGTTTCTTTTTCAGTACAAATGGTTCAGCACAAGCAACAAGTCAACATGCCCTATATGCAGAAATATATTCTGAGGAATGTTCAGAATTTTATTTATGTGTAATAATGTTTCATACAAATTAATGTGTTACACATGTTTGTAAAGTGCAAAAATGTAAATTTTGTGTAAATATTTGAGGGTGAAATTCTGTACAGAATTTATAACTTATTATTAAATAAATTTTTCTAAGAGTTTCAAAGTGTGCTTAATTTTTAATAATGCCTCAGTTCTTCAATGTTGAAAAAATTAACTAAATAAAACCACTTTTACATATCAAAAGCATCACTATGACACAAACTCGCATGAACACAATTAGATGAAAAGATAAACATAGTAAGTACACTGGTGAAAAATGCAAAGTCACAGTCAGTCACTTGTGTGATGAAATAAATGTACTCACATAAGTGTTGTATTCCCTTAACAGTTTCTTTGGAATTACCAGTTTCAGTAAATTGTTGCATGTAATCATAGGTAGTCTTCCTAATCCTCAGATTCAACTGTCAAATCACTATCTTGACTGTTGGTGAATGAAGCAAACCAGCCACTGTGTCATTCGCCAACTATCATTATCTAACAGCTACAGAGTTCACAAGATCCAACATGGATAAAATAGCTTTTTTGACTGCCTTGAACATGGTTTGCACCACAACCGCTTCATTAGGCTTTTTTACAACAATCCAAATAACTGAAATTAACATTAAATATAGTAGGAAAGATATGGTAACTGTAAATAATTTAGGGGTAAAGGAGAAAACTCACTGAATAGCAAAAGCACTGAGTCACGACAGGCACACAAAAACTTGCTATCTTTCGGAGTCAGTCTTTTCTTGAGCTGAAGTACAAATACACATGCACCCCTGTGCCCCTACATAGTGCCAGCTGGACACACAATACCACGATTGCAGTTTGGCAGCCCGATTGGTTAAGGTGAGGGTTGTGTGGGTGAGGCAGATAGAGGAAGAGAGAGATGGAAGGCAGAAAGAGAGTTTGGGGGTGAGTCACTAGTGGAGGAAGGTAGTGGTTTGCTGGTTAGCAATGCAGGGATGGAGGGTGCCAGGTGCATGGGCAGGGCCAGTGATGCATAAGTGGTGGGGCCGACAGGTGTGACACACGATAAAGGTGGCACAGAGATGTGAGTTGAGGGGGGGTAATAGGAGAGAGGGAGGGGAAAATTTTCATGTAGACTGTGGGGCCAGTGGGCTAACAGACAGGCCAGGATAGTTATGGGAGCAAAGGATGTGTTGCAAGGATAACGCTCATCTGTGTAGTTCAGAGAATCTGGTTACGGAGGGAAGGATCCAGATGTCCCAGATTGACCACCAACAATACGTGCGTTTCAACAATTATCATCCCTTACACACCAAAAAAATCCTTCCCATACAGCTTCGCCACCTGCGGGCAGTGTATCTGCAGATATGAGAGGTCCCTTGCCTAGTATGCTGACATTCTGATGATGACCTTCAAAGCAGGCACTCCCACCCAAATCTAGTCCACAGACAGATTTCCCTTTGCATATCTCACACACTGGTAATCCTCCCACCACCCTCAAGAATCAGCTACAAACGAGCAACCCCCCCCCCCCCCCCCAACTGAAGCATGTGCTTCTCCAGGCTTTTGATTCCAACCCCTCACCACTTCCATCAGAGGCAGGGCCACTTGTGAAAGCAGCCATGTCGTATACCAAATCAGGTGCAATCACTGCAATTTTTTTATGTTGGTATGACAGCCAACCAGCTGTTCATCAGAATGAATGTTCCTGCCAAACAGAGGCCAAAAACAAAAGTAGATCACCCAATGGCACAACATGCAGCTGCACACAACACGCTCAATTTCAATGGTTGCTAAACAACCAGGGCCATGTAAGTACTCCCGTCCACCATTAGCTTTTCTGAACAACATAGATAGGTGCTATTCCTTGCAATACATCCTTCACTCATGTAACCTCCCTGGCTCTGTTAATTCACTGTTCCCACACCCTCCACCTAATAGTTTCTCCTTCCTCTGTCCTTTCAGTCCCTCCCAACTCATATGTCCACATCACCTTAATCATGCGCCATACACAACTGGCTCCATCACTTGTACATCACATGCCACCCATCATTTCACATTTCTATCCAGCAAGCTGGCTGAGCTGCCTAACCTCAACTTCTCTTTTTGCCTCCTCCCCCCCCCCCCCCCCTCTCTCTCTCTCTCTCTCTCTCTCTCTCTCTCTCTCTCTCTCTCTCTCTCTCTCTCTCTCTCTCTGCCCACCCTTCCAACATAACCTGCAGCCTACCCAGTCCACCTACTAACTTACTAAACTGTAATCACAGCATTGTGTGTCCATCCAGCACTGCTTATGGGCACAGGTGTGCACGCGCATGTGTGCACTCCAGCTTGAGGAAGGATTGGTCTAAAAGCTAGCAAGTTTTCTTTCTCTTGTCTGTGCCTGTCGACAACACTTCTGTTATTGGATGAGTAGTCTTCTATACTTCTACGTTGTTAGAAGTAACCTTAAAAAAGTACACCTGTAATCCACCAGAGTGGATGAGTGGCAAGTGATTTACTTGGCATAATCCTATTTTGGTGGTATGGCATTGCCTTGCTTCCAGTTTAAACTAACTTGCCCTGTCATTTTAACAGAACTACAGTTTAACATGGATACCAAACCACACCATAGCTTTGCATTTTTCACATTGACAAACATTGTTAAAAGGTGAAAGGAGTGGAAAGTGATGGATAAAATCCGAAGGTAACCTTGACAGCTCTTGGGTAACAATGAACTTCTGGAAGGTACTTAAAACTACATTATTTCAAAACACAAAAACCATGACAATGTTCACCATGTGAAGAACAAGTTCAAACAGTGTGGTTGTTCAGTTGCTTGGTGGTATATGCAGCTGTTCATGCATGAGCAAGTGGGTACTGGGATGATCAAAGCAATGTGAATCTGTTGCTATTGTGGTGTTCAGTTGCCTGCAAGTTTTCATAGCGTAAAATGGTGTAGGAGGCACAATTTGACACCAAACTTTTTGTTTAAAAATGCTTTTCATGGTGAGACCTCCAAAATATACTCATTTGATAGACACTATCATACAAAGGCATATTTACAAAGATTCAAGAATCAGTTTTAAGTAAGGAACATATGAATATATTACAGTCTCCTACTTATCATTTCCATAGGAACTGTGAAAACAAGATACAACCAGTTACCACACGCACAGATGTATTTGAGCCGATTCCTCCTGCTCTCCTTATAGGCCCTGTGAATGAAATAGGAAGAAAACTTAATATGTGTCAAAATGGAAAGTAACCCCTGTAATGTACTTCACAATGTATAGCAGTAGTATGCACCATACACAGGGTTACCCCATGTGGAGGACTGGGACCAGAAGAAATGTGGCCCCTGTTGACTTCATGTAGGCCTAATACATTTACATGAAAGTACAGTAGGAGAGCTCAGAGAATAGACGTAATTCTTCAACACCACCTATGACATGCATTACATAATGATATACCTAAGGGAACTTTCCAAATGCATAAAAATAACATACAGGGTTACCTATTGTATAAATGCAGTAAATTAAAAAATGAGCATGAGCTGTGGTAAAAATTGGGAATGGCATCAAGCACATAAACACAACACCGTATAACCCTCACGGGTCCTTTGCTGAACGTGTGAATCACAACCTAAAATCAGCTTTAATAATTTACCATCAAGTTAAACTGAGTAAGTGGGATACTAACTTGCCCTGGATTAATTCTGCATTTAACACTGCGGTTCATGAGGCATTGTAGACTACTCCGGCCTCTCTCTTATTGGCCTATCCTATCAATTCGCCTTTGTCTAACTTATGGCACATTCCTGGTTTACTTCCTGAGTGGGTATCCCCGGGGTTAATTAGAGAGAACTGGAATCAGGCTCGTCACAATACAGCGGCTCCCCATTGCAGCTTTGGTGTCTCCCTCTGGTGGGAAAGGGGAAAGGTTGCCCCTCACATGCATTTTTAAGGGGCACTATCAGCTCAGCAGTTGGTCAGTCTGAGTGAGGCTGGGTCAGTCTCGCGTCACCAGTTGCTGGTCTGTCTCTCGTTCACATGTGTGCGGCAGTGAGTGTCTGTCTGTCGTCGGAGTGCTAGTATGGCTGTCATTTGGATCAAACTTTAAAGCCAGAAAATGAGGGTCTTGCCACTCCGCCAGAACTCAGTTAGTGCTCGCCCGGTAGGGGCTGTGTTCCTGCATCTGAGTCTGCGCATTAGGCCGCCAGTCTGCTCGAGTTGCTTGGGCAATGGTCATTGGTGGTTGGATCGATTGGTCGGATGGTCGTTCGCGCACTGAGACACAAGATGACTGGCCCGCCTTGAGTGTCAGCGCAGGTGAGGTCCCCACGTGAGTCCAGTGGGCTGTGCCGTATAGAATGGGGTAATGGCTTCGCGGTCGACACGAGAGCAACAGGAGTCAACCCATGACGTTGGGCTGGCCGGGGCGAGCTGCAACGCCGTGAGACTGAGACGGGAGAGTGGCGCGCCTTCCCGCGTCCGTTGAAGCGGCTGGCAGCAGACGGTTCGGGAGAGCATTGGGGGTTCTGTGCCAGGTGTTCGCCAGGAATCGCAGTTTATTAGAAGTTAAGTGATTGGAGATATGTTGTTTCATTAACTTGTTAAATTCTACTTGTTTTCTTAGTGAGGTTACCAGCCGCTTTGTTTTGGGGTCGTCCCACCATTCTTCTCCATTTGCCCACCCACGAGGAGGTGATTATTTATGAATTGGGTGGTCTGTTTTCCCCTGTGGAGTTGGGGTGGGTTAGCGCAATCTGCGGTTCGGGTTGTTCAGTAATCCCCCTCTCAATCTGCCATACATTAATAGCTGCCTCTGCCATGTTTGTCAGATTCGGTGTTAAGGAATTTATTGCTTAAGGTGTAAAGGCCGAATTCCTGAAATATGTTTCTATCTTGCCTATCATCTTGCGAGGTGGTATATGTGTAATGTAGAGCATGTTGGTACATTTTATGTAAAATTACATTTCATGGATTTTATTTAAATGGTCATTTAAATATATAAAGTTGCCACCCTTCCACCGTAAGAGTTCTTTTAAGCACTTTCGCTGGCAAATAATTTTAATGTGAGTGTCTTGTACCATTTCCATCCCTCTTACGGGGTGCATAGTTTGTGTGTTTGTGTCAGTTGTTAAAATTTTTAGTTTAAAGTAATCTGGTGTGTTGCAGATTTGCACCAGTGTAGTCTTTCAAATGTTGTTGTGAGCGGTAGTCACTCCGGCCATGTTAAAAGGGAGCGGCAAGGTTCTCAGCCCAAAAGCTCATACTAAAAAATTGTTATTTCTGCCTCTGAATAAATTGTAACTTGATATTTATAGCATGCTTCTGATTATAATTTTAAATCTGTTTAAAAAAGGCTTTTAGGAATAAAATTTCCATAATTTGTTTCTTCAGTTACCACTGGCAAATACTTCCAAGCTCACATAGTGTGATTAAATGTGTTGATGTTCTTGATGAATCGCAAGTAAATAAAGTAAATTCTTAAGAAAAGGTTTTGAAAGTAAATTCACGGTTCAGAATACCTCAAAATTTCTGTCCTAGTGAAATCCCTCCATCTATTCCTGGATATTTAGAGAACTAGTTACCTAATGTTCAATTGATAACAAGGCGTGATTGTAAATTCGTTCTTCTTGCATTGTAGCACGTAATTTGTCCTTGGTAACTAGAGCTAGTTTGGAGCATCCTCTCTGAGATTCACATTTCACAATTGGTACTATGTGGAAAATCCGCTAAACAATGATAACTGGAATGCCTACATTTGGAAAAACATCACTAAGGTCATGCTCAAACATTAATTCATATCCCTTGATATGGCATTGGAGAGAAGTTGATTATGGCTGTCAGTTTCTCCTTGCCAGTACATCTTCCTCCTCGGGACCACAACATACCTACTAAGGAAAATAACAGCTATAAAATCCCGCATTTCATTTTCAGTGCAGTCTCCCAGTATTTTTTTTTCCCGCTGCGTTCTGATTGGTATATGTAATGTCGTTACATAGGAAGAGAGTTGAAATGAAATGAAATGATCGTATGGCATTGTTGGCCGGGAGGCCCCATGCGGGGAAGTTCGGCTGCTGTATTGCAAGTCCTTTTTAGTTGACGCCACTTTGGCGAATTGCGACTCAATGATGATGAAATGATGATGATGAACACACAGCACCCAGTCATCACGGGGCAGAGAAAAATCCCTGACCCCGCCGGGAATCGAATACGGGACCCCGTGCGCCGGAAGCGAGAACGCTTCCGCAAGACCACGAGCTGCGGACAGGTAGAGAGTTGACTCCTGTAAATTTAAAAATGTAAAACACCGAAGTGGTCTTGATAGAATTTGCAAAAAACCTCACCTCTCCACAAGTGTATTTTATAGACAAGACAGTAGTAGACACCGTCGCGCACCCACCTCCACGCCGCTCCGCTCCGTCTCGCTAAACGCTCTCGTCACAGAGAGCACAAAGCAAAAGATCTGAAAGTCAACTGTGGAAAGGTGCCACGCAAACAGCTCGACACTGAGGCGATGAGGAAGAGCGCACCCGCCACCGGCAGCGTCAAGTATCTCCACCACTACAGGCCGGGAACTGTCACCCTGCAAGGAATCTACCACTACCAAATGAGCACTGAGCTGCTCATCTGCAGTCAGCCCTAGTGAGCGAGATCGCCCAGGACTTCAAGACCGACCTGCGCTTCCGGAGCTGCGTCGTCATGGCTCTGCAGGAGGCCAGAGAGACCTACCTCGTCGACCACCGTGCTCAAGGACATCCAGCTCGGGAATCGCATCCGCGGAGAGCGCACCTAAAGTGCCCTGCGGCAGGCACAAGCCACAACCTGGCTCCACTCGTCACGACAGGCAGCCAAAAAACAAAAATATATCTCTGTTTCCAGCCAATAGCTCAATACATAGCATCAATGCCAGGAATAAGAGCAATCTACAGGGCTATTACAAATGATTGAAGCGATTTCATAAATTCACTGTAGCTCCATTCATTGACATATGGTCACGACACTCTACAGATACGTAGAAAAACTCATAAAGTTTTGTTCGGCTGAAGCCGCTCTTCAGGTTTCTGCCGCCAGAGTGCTCGAGAGCGCAGTGAGACAAAATGGCGACAGGAGCATATGTCGTGCTTGAAATGCACTCACATCAGTCAGTCATAACAGTGCAACGACACTTCAGGACGAAGTTCAACAAAGATCCACCAACTGCCAACTCCATTCGGCGATGGTATGCGCAATTTAAAGCTTCTGGATGCCTCTGTAAGGGGAAATCAACGGGTCGGCCTGCAGTGAGCGAAGAAATGCTTGAACGCGTGCGGGCAAGTTTCATGCATAGCCTGCGGAAGTCGACGAATAAAGCAAGCAGGGAGCTGAACGTACCACAGCCGACAGTTTGGAAAATCTTATGGAAAAGCCTAAAGCAGAAGCCTTACCGTTTACAATTGCTACAAGCCCTGACACCCGATGACAAAGTCAAACGCTTTGAATTTTCGGCGCGGTTGCAACAGCTCATGGAAGAGGATGCCTTCAGTGCGAAACTTGTTTTCAGTGATGAAGCAACATTTTTTTCTTAATGGTGAAGTGAACAGACACAATGTGTGAATCTGGGCGGTAGAGAATCCTCACGCATTCGTGCAGCAAATTCGCAATTCACCAAAAGTTAACGTGTTTTGTGCAATCTCACGGTTTAAAGTTTACGGCCCCTTTTTCTTCTGCGAAAAAAAACGTTACAGGACACGTGTATCTGGACATGCTGGAAAATTGGCTCATGCCACAACTGGAGACCGACAGCGCTGACTTCATCTTTCAACAGGAAGGTGCTCCACCCCACTTCCATCATGATGTTCGGCATTTCTTAAACAGGAGATTGGAAAACCGATGGATCGGTCATGGTGGAGATCATGATCAGCAATTCATGTCATGGCCTCCACGCTCTCCCGACTTAACCCCATGCGATCTCTTTCTGTGGGGTTATGTGAAAGATGCAGTGTTTAAACCTCCTCTACCAAGAAACGTGCCAGAACTGCGAGCTCGCATCAACGATGCTTTGGAACTCATTGATGGGGACATGCTGCGCCGAGTGTGGGAGGAACTTGATTATCGGCTTGATGTCTGCCGAATCACTAAAGGGGCACATATCGAACATTTGTGAACGCCTGAAAAAACTTTTTGAGTTTCTGTATGTGTGTGCAAAGCGTTGTGAAAATATCTCAAATAATAAAGTTATTGTAGAGCTGTGAAATCACTTCAATCATTTGTAATAACCCTGTACATAAAGACCTAAAATCACATACCATGGTCCAAAAAGGAATCCAATATTCAGGAATACTCATTTTCAATAAACTGCCATCAATCATTAAAAAACTTGATTTCAGATAAAGCACAGTTTAAACAGAGTTTGAAAGACTTTTTGATAGGCAACTCCTTCTACTCTGTAGATGAATTTCTTAACAGGGACTGTTAGACCAGCTTCAATAAAAATGTCTGTTACATTTTAGTTTTCACAGTACATGATCACAACAAACAAAATTAGGTATTTTGTGTATGAATAATTTATTAAAAGTACATAATTATGTTTCAACCTGACAGTGTATTAATTCTGTAAATATTAGCAATTCCAGCTTACTGTAATGTATTCACCAATTTTGACAATCTCCTGACAAATGATCAGGGTACTGAGTATTATAATCAAATGTTTTATGTTTCACTTTCCGACTTGTTCCACACCCGCGAGAATCATCTCATTTATGGGTCTGTAGAATGAAAACTGTATCTAATCTAATCTAATTGTTGTGACTGATGATGTGAAAATTGGAACAGATATTTATGTGGTTCCTAGAGAGACAATGAATTTAGCAGTGGGGCTGGAAACGATTTTGAAGGGCAGCTCATCTTACGTGTATCCCTGTAATAGACAAACCAGAATTTGATACTGAAAGCTACATTAGTGATCAAACAAAGGAACACGTCGAAGATTTAGTGACTAATTAAGCCCCAACAAAGCCCACTGATGTCAGAATGAAGATTATTGAGAGAGAACAACAATCGATTGTAGCAGACCCAGAAGTATGTCACCAGGAGAGAAAGGAGTTGTTGACATCCGAGTCCAGAAGTGACTTGATCAAGGAATAATAGAACCAAGCCATGTTGTAGCTGTAAAATAAATAAATAAATGAAGGAGATTATCACGTCTGTATAGGCTACAGAAAATTAAACAAATTCATAGCGAAGATCGTTGCCCACTGCCCCTCATAGAAGATCTTTTAAATAAACTACAATATGCCTGAGTGTTTTACACACTAGACCCCAGCAATCTTTTTTCACGTTGATGTTAAAGAAGAAAGCCGAAAATATACATCACCTGTGACACACTCAGGGCAGTTTAATTTCAGGAAAGTCCCATTTCCCTCATCAAATTCAACTGCAATGTTCCAGATGAACACTGTTTTTTGGACACTGGCTAGAGAGAATATCTTATTTATTTACACGGACGATATTTCTATACCAACAAAGAGTGATGATGAGGCACTTCAGCAGCTTGGTCTAGTATTAAAAACAGCAGCAGAATACGGCTCAAAAATTAATTTTGCAAAATGCCAGTTCTTGAACGGAACTATTGAGTTGCTTAGGTATGTTACACAGTGTGGACAAATCCGACCTATTTCTGAGAAGGCAATAGCTCTTCAGAACTGTCCAGAACCGAAATATATTGCAGAAATACAAAGTTTCCTAGGTCTAACAGGATACTTTAGGAAGTTTATCTCAAATTACTCTGCAGCTGCCACACCTCTGAGCTATTTAGTGATGAATAATCAAGAATATAAATTTGAAGATGAGCAGAGGCAAACATTCAAGATACTCTGTCATCGCATTCAGTCTTACAAATCTACAGCCCAAAATGCGAAACTGAACTACACACGGATGCAAGCAAAGAAAGAAGGTTTTGGGACCACGTTATTGCAAAAATCTCCAGATGACGACAAGTTCCATCCAGTCTCGTATATGGGTAAAAAAAAAACACAATCTCAAGGAGGTGAAATACAGTAGTCATGAGCTTTAAGTTCTAGCTTTTGTTAATGCCTGAAGGAAATTCTGGGTGTATTTACTAGGAATATTTTTGAAAGTTGCAACGGGCAGCACTGCATTCCAAAAGACTATGAATAAGGAGAACTTATCACCAAGAATAGCAAGATGGACTTTAGTCTTGGAAGAGTGTTCCTACACAAACGAACACCGATCTGATAGATGCCTTAAGTCATTGTATGAATGTACAGTTTGGTTTTGTAGATGGTTTAATAGCGAGAATCAGGGAACTTTAAGAGAATGATGATGGTTTAGCAGGAATCAAGTGTTCTCAAATAACAGCCTTAAGAAAACTTTTTAATGAGAGATGAAATTGGTCTCAAGTTCTATGGTGGGAGAGAGACTGTGTTATTTCCACACACTATGCACATGAAATCATCAAGCTTGTGCTTGAGAACTGTCGTTATGCGATTAAGAGAATTGAGGAGGAAGTAAATCAAGGTCATGAAATACTATATTTGGCTGATCAGGTGAAAAGAGTGATCTCAAATTGTGTGAAATGTTTAACTGTGAATAAGAAATTCGGAAAGAAGGAGGGTTTCCTTCATCCCTTATTCAAAGAAAGTGATCCATTACACATTTATCACAAGATCACATTGTACCACTTCAATTAATGCACAAAGGATGCAACCACATTGTAAGTATTGTTGACGCATGCACCAAGTTTACCTGACTGTATCCTATAACGACTACAAAATCAACAGAAGCAGTTAGTAAGATCGAATTACAGAAAACTAATTTTGGAAATCCAGTCCAAGTAATTACTGACAAAGGGACTTGCTTTACTTCTCAAGAATTTGAGGTGCGCTGTGCTACAGAAGGAATTGACCACGTTTTAATAATGACAGAACCCCCTAGAGCCATGAATAGCTTGAGAGGATTAATTCTACTTTGGCTAAAATAATTGCTAAGCTTGGTAATGATAGCCTTAATGAAGGGTACAAGATGGGCACCATCAGTTCAACATGTCATGAATTCAACATACAACAGAAGTATTGGGAAAACACCATCTGAACTTTTGATAGGAGTTAATAGGTATACACAGATAGATATTCACTTCACAAAATTATTAGAAGAAAAAATTATTAATTCATTTGAAGAGAGACGAGGTAACCTGAAGGATGATGCTAAGCTACAGATCAGCATGGTGCATGAAGAAAAGCATGGTAGCTTCAACCGAAGCTTCGAAATACGAGTACAAACTTGGTGATATGGTGGCAATAAAACGAACACAAACTGGGCCAACACAAAAGCTGAAGCCCAAGAATTTAGGTTCCTGTCGAGTTACAAAGGTTAAAACTAATGATACCTATGTTGTATGCCGAGAAGGTGATAACCACTTGTGTCCCAGGGCTACAACAACATGTGCTAAATTTATGCAACCCTTGCCAAGTGACTGTTCATCGTCCGAGTCGGATGATTGTTGAGATGACCGAATGTGAGGTTTGGATGGGTGTCTTAAGGGTTTCCGTGCCGATGGGATTGGCCAGAGGTGCTGAATACTGGTCAGCAGTTTTGTGTGTTCGTGGAGATACAAAGCCGAAGGGACCTGCTACTGTTCTACTGTGCGACTGACTGCAGATCACTAGAAGCAGTAACAGTCGTAAAAAAAATGTGTGGACGTAAGCGCCTGCATGGTGGTGAATTTCTCCCTGAACTTTAGTGTACTGTTTTTCTCGTTGTGACAGCTCTCTGCATAGCCGGTGATGGGTAGAGGACTGGACAACCCTCTTAACTAATGGAAGAATGCTGAGGCGTCGTGATGGGATTTGGAGAGAATTAGCAGCGCTATGTGACTTGGCTGGGGATACCTAAAGCCAGTCTTACACATCAAAATCGAGTAGATGCAAATGCTATACATCGAAGATTGGAAGATTCATGAGAATACTCTGACAAAAGGGAGTCTAAGTGATGATCTATTTATTGCTTCTTCCGAATGTTGTGAGGAAACAATATTGCTCCCTCCCACACACATCTCGCAAACTTAGTGCAATAAGAAAATTAGTTGATATACCTGTATTGAGTGATGAATTTATGGAGGAAGTACAGAAATGTTCATGGAAAGACATAAATACAGCTGTATAAATACCTTAGGAATTAAATAAATAGGAATTGCAGGGCAGCCAAGGTGATATAGCTGCAGGAAGAAATGTGAATAAATCTAAAAAGAAATTATCGTGGGAAGGACTGACCCTGCTTATAAAAAAGTCAAAACAAACCTTGATGACATTAAGAGCAAGCGTGGTGACGATAAGAGTGCAATGGGAATTCCACTGTTTAACACAGAGGAAAGAGCGAATAGATGGAAAGAATACATTGAAGGACTCTGTGAGGGGGAGAACTTGTTTGAGCTGATAACATCGGCGTTGAGCGCCCGTAAGCTCCGACTTTTTTCATGAAGTGAGAGACGAAAAAATTGGAGTCGATAAGGAAGAAATAGGAAATCCAGTATTACAGTCAGAATTTAAAAGATCTCTGGAAGACTTCTAAATAAAGCAGAACGGATAGAGAACATTCCACAGGAATTTCTAAAATCATTAGAGGTAAAGATGACCAAGCGACTATTCCGGTTGGTGTGTAGATTGGCGGCATATCTTCAGACTTTCGGAAAACTGTCAACCACACAATTCGAAGATAAAAATTTCAGACAGGTGAGAAACTATCACACATTCAGGTTAACATCTCATACATCCAAACAGTCGACAAGATTAATATACAGAAGAATGTAAAAAGAAAATTGAGGATTTTTGGCGATATGACTTCGATAATGTAGGACAAATTACGATCACACATAAGTATTTGTCAAACAACTACACTGATGAGCCAAACATTATGAACACCTACTTATTAGATTGTTTGTCCGTCTTTAGAAAGAAATACATCACTGAATCTAAGCATCAGGGATCCGACAGTTTGTTCGTAGGTTTGTGGAGGTACGTGGCATTAGATTTCGACGCACATGTCATGTAATTCGCGTAAATAACGGTCCGCTGAATTGCGTACGCAGTGACGGCGCCCAGCAGCGATCCAGATGGGTTCCATAGGATTTACATCAGGCGAACTATAATGCTCCTCAGACCACTGTAGCAAGGTTCTGGCTCCGAGACAAGCACAATTATACTGCTGAAAGATGTCATCGCCGTCTGGGAAGACATCAGGTATGGAGGGATGCAGGTGGTTCGCAGCTGTCAGCGTGTCTCCAATTACTACCACGGATCCCACGCAAGCGCAGGAGAATGTCTCCCATAGCATAATACAGCTCCCACCAGCCTGCATCCGTGGCGCGCTGCACTTTTCGAGCCGCCGTTCACCTCTGATGGCTTTTGTGGTGGCGACCACCGACCTAATGTATCAAAACTGTGATTCACCCGAAGAGCTAACACGTTTCCATTGATCGACGGTCGAATCCCGATGGTCCCGTGCCCACTGCAGTCGTAATTGACGATGTCGTTGGGTCAACATGTGAACTCTTAGGTGTGATCTGGTGTGGAGCTCCATGTTCAACAATGTATGATGAACAGTTGTGAGTGCACCAGCATGTGCGCTTTCGGCAGAGATGCCACAGATCACCATCTATCCTACTTTACAGAACAGACAAGTCTCCGAACCCCACGTTCTGTGCAGGGTCGTGGACATCCAACCACTTAGCGCCTAGTGGTAGTTTCACTAACCTTCTACCTCTTTCTGCAGATGCTCACGACAGTAGCGAGTGGACATTCGACCGTCTTCGTCGTTTCCTAAATACTCGTTCACGGGCTCTGGGCCGGCCGGAGTGGCCGAGCGGTTCTAGGCGCTACAGTCTAGAACCACGAGACCACTATGGTCGCAGGTTCGAATCCTGCCTCGGGCATGGATGTGTGTGATGTCCTTAGGTTAGTTAGGTTTAAGTAGTTCAAAGTTCTAGAGGACTCATGACCTCAGCAGTTAAGTCCCATAGTGCTCAGAGCCATTGAACCATTTTTGAACGGGCTCTGCATAATACACACATCAAAAAAAGTTTTGCATCACCTCGGTTCCGAGAGTTCCGAAACCTGTACAGAAAACTGGAATAGAGGCCAACATAACCATAATTTCCACCCTTTTTATTGCTCATGAAAACACACACTTTATGTAGTACCACCATACAGCGAGACCTTCAGAGGTGGTGGCCCAGATTTCTGTACTCATCGGTGCCTCTAATAGCCAGTAGCACGTCCTCTTGCATTGATGCATGCCTGTATTCGTCGTGGCAAACTATCCACAAATTCATTAAGGCACTGTTGGTCCAGATTGTCCCACTCCGCAACGGCAATTCGATGTAGATCCCTCAGAGTGGTTGGTGGGTCACGTCGTCCATAAACAGCCCTTTTCAATCTACCCCAGGCGTGTTCGATAGGGTTCATGTCTGGAGAACATGCTGGCCACTCTGGTCGAGCGATGTTGTTATTCTGAAGGAAGTCATTCACAAGATGTGCACGATGGGCTCGCAAATTGTCGTTCATGAAGATGAATGCCTCCACAATATGCTGCCGATACGGTTGCATTATCGGTAGGAGGATGGTATTCACGTATCGTACAGCCATTACGGCGCCTTCCATGACCACCAGCGGCGTACGTCGGCCCAACATAATGCCACCCCAAAGCAGCAGGGAACCTCCACCTTGCTGCACTCGCAGAACAGTGTGCCTAAGGCATTCAGCCTGAGTGGCTTGCCCCCAAACACGTCTCCGACGATTGTCTGGTTGAGGACATATGCGTCACTCATCGGTGAAGAGAACGTGATACCAATCCTGAGCGACCCATTCGGCATGTTGTTGGGCCCATCTGTACCGCGCTGCATGGTGTCGTGGTTGCAAAGATGGACCTCGCCATGGACGTCGAAAGTGAAGTTGCGCATCATGCGGCCTATTGCGCACAGTTTGAGTCATAACACGACGTCCTGTGGCTGCACGAAAATCATTATTCAACATGGTGGCGTTACTGTCAGGGTTCCTCCGAGCCATAAACCTGTAGGTATCGGTCACCAACTGCAGTAGTAGCCTTTGGGCGGCCTGAGCGAGGCATATCATCGACAGTTCCTATCTCTCTGTATATCCTCCATGTCCGAACAACATCGCTTTTATTCACTCCGAGACGTCTGAACACTTCCCTTTTTGAGAGCCCTTCCTGGCACAAAGTAACAATGTGGACGCGATTGAACCATGGTATTGACCATCTTGGCATGTTTGAGCCGTGTACCTCCTTCCTGGCCGAATGACTGGAACTGATCGGCTGCCGGGCCCCCGCCGTCTAATAGGCGCTGCTCATGAATAGCTGTTTACATCTTTGGGTGGGTTTAGTGAGATCTCTGAACGGTCAAAGGGACTGTGTCTGTGAGGCATTATCCACAGTCAACGTCTGTCTTCAGGAGTTCTGGGAACCGGGGTGATGCGAAACTTTTTTGATATCTGTAATAGTCTGCCCTTTGTCAAAGTCACTGAATGGTGTGCAGGTCTGCATGGGGAAAGATCATCATCACTGGGACTCTGTCATCTATTTCGCGAATATGCATAAATAACTTACCATTCATCGAAAAAATTTTTAGATGTCAGCCTATTCTGTACCGCGCAGAAATAGTCGAGAGAAGGGGTGAACAAGCGTGGTGTATGGCAATCTTTTTTGTGTGAGTTTGCTGTACCTTCCAAGTGTTGTGGGGGTAAAACAGTCTTCGCCCTGTCCTTCGACGTGCTGTAAACACATTATTTCGTCTCCGTTTCTGTATATTTAGAAGAAGAAACACGTTAAGCAGTACTGAAATGTTGCTGTTGCATTACGCTACGATGCCTTAAAAAAAAACAAAAACAAAAAAAAAGCGAAACATTTACAGCGCATCGCAGATCCCGCACATATGTCTCAGACTTGTCTGCCACGATTTTTTTTCTCTCTAGTTGAGTATTGCACCTGATTTCCCCAGTAGACAGATCTCGTGTTAATGTCCGCTGGTAAGTGTCCAGATACGTCCGATCACTCTGTAGAATACAGACTGCTTATCGCAAAATCGTGCTTCTGGATGGAAGTGGTCAAAGCAAATTTATTAACCGTAACAAGTGCGGGAAGTTTTCATAGAGACGGACAGAGGTGTACCGTCTTGCACCCGGGCCTAGACGTGGCACAGCATCGGCATGCGACCTATCGCAACAGGTCACACAAAGCTCTGCTATCATTACCCCCCTCTGCGTGCCAATGATGGGTGAGCGCAGTGCTCCTGCGAGGCAGCATGGCGTCTCATTCACTACACGCACACGCTGTGCGACGTACGGTGTGGTGCGGTGAAGCACAACGTGACGCGACAGACATTTTGTAAGTGGCCACTGCGCTGTGCAGTATTTATTTAGCTATAGACGTGATTATTCCAATACTACCGCAGCAGTTATGTCACGGTAGTACTAAAATACGAAATGTAAGTGATGGTTAGATACGGTAGGTGGCTGCAGGAACATATGACTCCACCGGTCGAAAGCGGGCTTCGCATCCCTAAAATGCATAGCAACGGCGCGAACTGGACAGGAAAACGACTATACGCTAGGTGCACTAAAAAAAAAAAAAAAAAGAAAGAAAAACACTTGGACGATCGCGGATTACGTTCCAAATGTGTTGTTTGGACCCAGTTTTGTCAGGGAAGTGTTAGAAGACGGTTTAATTATCATAATTTTGTTGGTATAAATTAATTGGTAAATCGTGGTCATGATCATTGAGTATCAGTGTCAGCCATCAGCTATGCACTCTATTTGGAGAGTAATTGCAAGTAAAATCTGTTTACTTGAGAGAACGTGTCAAGTTGTATTCAGAAGACGAAACACGTCAAGGGAAACTTAGATCTGGTGTGTGTTTTGTTGTTAAATAAAAACTGTTTAATATGAATATCCGTGTAATTTATTAGATTACCGCGATGTGGCGTTTGTTTCACGAATATTTTTACGAGAGTGTTCCCGAAAAAAGTAGCTGTTTGTGGAATACTACGAGGTAATCGATAAAATTTTAACGATCTGCCTGAACAGTGTAATCAGCGTCATATACTGGTAGTGATAGTTATTAAATATTAAAGCCATGTATTGTATTTGTTTCCCTGAAAATTGGTGAAATAGCAGCGAAACCTATATTTATGGACCTCACCTTAAAAATGTCGGTGAAATCACACACGAAACCAGTATGTACGTTTACATTCCTGAAAAGTGGGGGAAAATAGCAACGAAACCCATGTTTACATGTATCTTCTTAAATACAGTAAGTGCAAGGAATCAGAAAATAGCAATGAACTGTGCACCTTTAAAAAAAAGCAGTAATAATTAGCCATAAAACCGTAAACAGCGTCGTACGTTGCAGAAAATGGCGTTCGGTGCCAAACACTAGCGAAAACAAGGCCAAAAACGCTGGGTGCTATGCTGCGCTGGAAATTTACGTCACTTTAATTTACTGCCGGTACTCCAGTGAGGTCCTGATTAAAAACGACCACCTCGGGATGGCACTATGGAGCAGTGGGGGAGGGGGGCCTGTGGTGGTGGGGATGTCATTTTTTGTATCATAATTTACCATAATTAAAAGTGACAGTTATTACTTTATGTTAGAAGCATGGAAAATCTGTAAACATGAAGCCAAGTCCCCCACTAGGTGGACATCTTGCCCATAAATTATGGTAATTATCGTGACAAAAAATGGCTCTAAGCACTATGGGACTTAACATCTGAGGTCATCAGTCTCCTAGACTTAGAACTACCTGAACCTAACGAACCTAAGGACATCACACACCCATGCCCGAGGCAGGATTCGAACCTGCGACCGTAGCAGCAGCGCGGTTCCGGACTGAAGCGCCTAGAACCGCTCGGCCACAGCGGCCGGCGTTATCGTGACAGTTATTGACCATTATTTGTCATTATCATGACAGTAATTGCACATTAATTACGGCACGAATAAACAAAACATGCACCCAAGTGAGTGGTTGGCTATCTCAAGTGGATGGTCTGTTTCTGCAGAACTGGTACAGATAGACTATTTCAAAGTGATGCAAAGATTCGCAATTTTCTGTAATAAGTTGGCTGCCACACTCATCGCGACGAATGTTTCACCCCTAGGCCAGATCTCAGGGGCAAAGGAAACCCCTCCTGTGGCCACTGCTGGCAGTCAATGAGTTAAATGTTCAGAAACGTAGAAAAGTGCATTCCATAAAGCGAAAAAATGTCTTATTGTATAACTAAGTCACAGCTACACTCAGTCAACTCATACAAGTACCCGAGTGTGAAAATTTGTAATGATACGAAGCGGAATGGCCACGTAGGCTCGATTGCAGGTAAAGCAGATGGCAGGCTTCAGTTCGTTTGTAAGATACTGAGGAAATACAATCAGTCTACAAAGGTTAGATAGTTTTCCAAAGACAGAATATACACTACTATGCGAAACGTAAGGACGAAAGTAACTTTCTCGTGATGTGTCACTGCCAAGTAATGTAGCTCGATGAAACTAGAACCATACGTAGAAAGAACTGCTACCGTATAGTAAATTACAGAAGATAACTGAGAGAAATACGCAATAAGACGATCAGAAATGACATTTTTATTCAAAGAGAATAATTACACTGAAGTCGTCGCGATTTATGGGGTCCCCTGCACATTACAAAAGATGGGACATTCTTCTTAATAGGGTACGGTATCACCACGGATGGCAAAGTGCTCCCATAAGGATGGTAAGGAGTTTCGTAGTAGGGTTACATTTTTCATCAGCGCTGTTCACACCTGCTGGTTGGTCAATGGTGCATTTAGACATGATTCAGTATGTCTCCTGACCGCATCCCACACGTAGTCGATGGGTTTTAAGTCTGAGGAATGGGCAGGCCAATCCATTCGCCGAATATCCTCTCATTTTTAGAGCTCATCCAATTGCGCTGATCGATTGTCATCTCCAAAAATGAAGTCAGAGCCGAATAGACTCTTGAAAAGACGCCCGCGGAAAAGGAGTACAGGATCACAATAACATTGAATGACGATTGTACCGTATTCAAAGGTTCAGAGGCCAGTACACCCTTACAACAATTTGCCTCCACGGACCATAACAGCTGGACCACCAAAACGATTATGTTCGATAATGTTGCTGGTTGCATTACATATGCTAATTTGGCGAGGGATGGGACAGCATAATGCACGCAGGAACATTGTCGAACATGATCGTTTCGGTGTCCCAGTTTTGCGGTGTGGGGAGTGAGACGTAACAGTCCATTGAAACCTATTTAAAACAGGTATTTTTCGATCCAATTTGAAATAAACAGGAATCACTGATGTAAACAAAAGGTAGTGGTATAGGTAAACCTATACGTATAAAATTGTTACAATGAAACTGGTTACTAAATTATAATTGTATTGACGTATATAGGTCCTGTAATTGGTAGGAATATTTAGGATTAACGTAATTAGGTGAAATGTGGAACAAATGATCAAGTACAATGTTCAAAGTCATTTCTTTGAAACTGAGATAGATTTGTGTCAAAACAGTATCTAAATTAAGTCCTGTGGTATTTAAAGGAAAATGGCCGAGCGGTTCTAGGCGCTTCAGTCCGGAACAGCGTGACTGCTGCTGTCACAGGTTCGAATCCTGCCTCGGGCATGGATGTGTGTGATGTCCCTAGGTTAGTTAGGTTTAAGTAGTTCTAAAGGCGACTGATGACCTCAAATGTTAAGTCCCATAGTGCTCAGAGCCATTTGAACCATTTAAAAGAAAAACCAATTGAGAGAATCAAAATTGATTAGAAAATTGAAATGTAACCAGCGAAATTGTTGTAAGTGGCGTGTAAGCATAGGCAGTTCTTTAGGTGTTTTGTCAATAATAAACAAAAGACCTATTTTGCCACATTCAATGGGAGACTTGGAAACATATACATTGGTAGGAACATTTTCCGAACCATGTATCTTTTGTGTTTAGTAAAATAGTAAAAATATTGTTAATACTTCATATTTTGAGCATTTGTACACTCTTAAAATGTTATACACTTGAAAATTAATCTATGTATTTGTTCTACAAGAGCTAATGCAGCTGTTGAAATGAGTCATTAATTTTGAGGTAACAGTTTTAATTGTAATTTTATTAAAAAACCCTTTATAACAATTCCGAGGATTGTTCGGAATTGTATATAAAAGCCATGTTGGCACAAGGAGGCCAGTACTTTATGATCATTCGATGGATTAAGGTGTACGTCAGTGTCTTATGACATTTTGTGCAAGAAGCATGTAATTGCTTACGTTAGTACTTTATGTAAATAAGTGCAGTAAGCAAGTCAGACTAGGCAAATTGTATGGAATATGTAAGAAGTCTGATCTATCATTTCACCAGCGTAGCTACATAAAAAGATTAAAAACTAGGTGATATATTAAAAAGAAGTTCTGAAACATAATGTTCGATTTAATTGTTCTTGGCATAAAACACAAAGTTACAGCGGACATACAGTAACTCAGTGACTTGCAGCAGCGGATCGACAAAAAGGAATGAATGTGTACACACCACTTAATTAAATGAATTTTAATATTTATTTTTGCAGTATTTGGTTTGACAAATCTTTTTTTGAGATATATACTATGTATTGTATTGAAGTTGCATTATTAGCAAATAGTAGTCGAAGTGAAAGAACCCAGCTGGCGGGAAATTTCACAGGAGGCGTAATGTTACATGGGCGTACTTATTTCCAAACCTTGTAATGCAGTACACTCACCAGTCAATATAACTGTGACATTGTACTCCTAATCCATTTGTGTCTTTTCAGTGCTGCATTTGTCTTTATTGTTACGGATGACAATGCCCGATAGAATCAAACTGCACACTTGGAGGAGCCCTTGGAACGAAAGGATATTTGGCGAATGGACTGGCCTACCCAGTCCCCTGACTTAAATCCCATCGAGCACGTAAGGGGAGTGTTGGGGTGGCATATGGCGGCACATCAACATGCACCAACGACCATCCGGCACTTGTCAACCACACTGATGGAGAAATGGAACGCCCTACCTCAAGAACTCCTTACCAACCTTGTGTCCAACTTGGAAGCACGTTGCAGTGTATGCATTGCCGTCCGTGGTGATCAGACATCCGCTTAAGAACCATGACCTGCGTTTTGTAATGTCCAGAGGACCATCATAAATCGCAGTGACGTGAGTCTTACTGTTGTCTTCGACTAAAAGTGGTTTTTCTGTTCGTGTCACTACGTATTTCTTTCAGTTGTCTTCTGTACTTCGAGGTGCGACAATAAAGTAATGAAACAGATTTTCTTTGCAAGATGTGGCAACCCTGCAGGCTTGTGTAGGCACAATATCTTTGACCTTGGTCTATAAGCTGCTTCTAGTCCAAGCGGCACATCGATGCAACTGCTCGGTCATGAGTTGTGCTGTGGTAAGTTAACACGTTGTGGCGGTTTTGTGTATCATCAACATGGTCAAATGCAATGAATATGAATGATATGATACTCTATGGTATTCTGCGGTTTGAATTCACTCTGATATTTAGCAGTTACATTGATTTGATTTTGTAAATGATACTGACAATATTATATTTATGTATAATACAATATTCATACTACAACTTCTCCCAGATAATTATTTTGTTCAAATTGCACAAGAATTCCACCTGATGTAGTGTAATAATGTTGACTGTAAGTTGTGTTCATATCACTAAAATTACAGCTCGTACATCAGAGCTTTTATTATTTTTGTCTTCGATGGATTTAATTATTCTTAGCAAATTGATCATGAAAAACCACAGAATACCACCCGCACACAACACTGACGTATGCTACCAGAAATATTTTTCTCCGTGATTCGTGCGTAGTTTAATTTTGGCGTAGTACATCAACAATAAATACCATCAGCACTGTTCTTAGAAGATGCAGTCTGATTCGATTATTTTTTTTTTTTTTTTATAAATAGAGTTCAGTACCACCGTTGCACATTTATTTCTTACACGTTGGAATATTGTTTGCAGTTTCAAGTAATTTAAATTTGGCGCTGAGATAAAAGTTAAGATGGCGGCCAACAAAAGACAGAGGATTTCTTTTTTAATTAAGATTTTCCTTTGCTCAATAAATAATTAATCATTTAAATTGATACCACCAAAAAAATTATTAATACTGTTTTGCAGATTAGTTTAACACAAACCCTTGATATTTCGATCAGAAGCACAGACGAAGTTGCTATATAACCGCAACTAACAATGGCTGTGCTTCTTGCAGCTGTGATAAAACAATTGATACAAAATTATAATTAAAAGAGGAAGTGATTTTTCAATAATTAATCATAAATAGTTTTAACGCATTTGACTCTTTTTTTCTACCAGCAAATGAATATAAAACTACAATAATTATACGTTAAATGTTTTTCATTCAATAGACCTCAAATCGATTCGCGTCTTGCGTCGGCGACGTACATCAGAAGAAGACGACAAACGGGGACAAAACAAAAGAAAAGAAATAATTACATAATTGAATGAATATTATTGAGTTACGTACTTTTCCACACGTTCATATTCCACTCGTCACATTATAAGTAAAAAAATATATATATCGTGGATGTTATAACGTGTTTGTGTCTCTCGTCACGGAAATGGTACCGCATAGTATTGCGCAACGGTATGCCATTTCTTTTTGCGTTAAATTGGGTGAAAATGAAACGACAACTTACGGTAAGCTTCAGAAGGCTTTTGGAGTGGGGGTTATGTCAAGAGCTCAAGTTTTTTGTTGTCATAAAATGTTTAGTGAAGGCAGAACGAATGTTGAAGATACAGACCACAGTGGACGACCATCAACCTCACGGACAGATGTCAACTTGGCCAGGGTGGGTGAACTCGTACGGTCTGATCGAAGATTATCCGTGAAAGTGGTTGCAGAATAACTGAACATCAGTCGAGAAACGGCTCGTCTAATAATGACTGAAGATTCTGCATCATGATAATGCGCCATCCCATACTGCTCTGTCAGTACAGCAATTTTTAACCTCAAAACAAATTTCAGTACTACCACAGCCACCCTATTCACCAGATATCGCTCCGTGCGAATTTTTTCTATTTCCAAGAGTCAAATGGCGGTCAAGGGACACCATTTTCAAACAACACAAGATGTCTAAAAAACTGTGACGAGGTCTTGAAGTATATTAGAGAAGATGAGTTCCAGAAATGTTACCATCAATGGCACAAGCGCTGGAAAAAGTGTGTGTAGTCCGGAACTACTTTGAGAGACAATACTAAACTTGACTAAAACGGTAAGCAACATTTTTTTTCACATCAATCTCATTACCTTATTGTCGCACGTCATATACTGTAGCCTTTCTAAGTATGGTCTAAGTTTCATCGAGCGGCAGCAGTAAGCGTTTATTGTGTCAACAATGGAGGGTGGATCCGGCCGTACAAGTCAGCATGTGCATCTCTTGTCGAACAGACGCGTAACACATAGCAAACACATAAAATCCGAAGAATTCTGGGACATCCGATAAGGATTTAATGACTGCAGCCCTCAACCTGCCATCTGCACTTACCAAAGCTCTTAACGGGTGTACAGAAAGGTTGTCAGCTGAAAATATCATACTACCGCTCTTTCAGTAAACGCAAGACGCCGTTCCAGAAGCGCGCCAGAGCTCATTTGCACTTATTAGTGGACTCAATAAAGTCTGCTTCCAGGATGTGCTTCTTTACATGCGTGGTTTACTCCCAGTTGTTGGTCATAATCTGAATTCACAGTATTTCTGTGTGTAGCAATGCAACACAGACTATTGGTGAAATTTCAGTAAAAGTGGACATAAGGCTGTATACACCGATGGTCCTCAACCAGCTGTTGGTGACTGAACAGTTTGCTGCAATTAAGAGGTAACTGCATCCTTGGGTAGATGGAGATACATATTTTGTGGAAAAAATTTCTTTTACTCTGTTCAGGAAAGTTGTAACTCCAGTCATTAGTACTTTCATTACTCAAGAGATGTATATCTCGTCTGTGTGTTGTGTGAAAGAGGATAAGCCTACTCCTGAGCTACTCCTTTGTTGCGTCAAACCACCGGAGTGCCCCAGAGAAATTTTTTGGGGCCCTCGTTGCTCATTTTGTATATCGGTAACCCGGTAGATAATATTAAAAGTAGCCTTAATTTCTTGTAGATGATGTACTTACCTGTAACGAAGTACTACTTGATAGAGAGAAATCTGGGAATGTATTACTGTCTTCTAATACTGCTCCAATAGGGGCTGTGAAGACAATATTAGTTACCGCGTGCGAAGAGGCATTCAACGGTCATTCGTCTTGCGCTCTTTACGCGAACCCTAATACATCAGAAAATTGTAAGTACCGTTTGCAGTTTTCTGTAGACTGTGAATGTACAGGGTGTTTCAAAAATGACCGGTATATTTGAAACGGCAATAAAAACTAAACGAGCAGCGATAGAAATACACCGTTTGTTGCAATATGCTTGGGACAACAGTACATTCTCAGGCGGACAAACTTTCGAAATTACAGTAGTTACAATTTTCAACAACAGATGGCGCTGCAAGTGATGTGAAACGTATAGAGAACAGAGGATTTTTCTGGTGTTGGAATTCCACCCGCCGAGAACACAGTGTTGTTGCAACAAGACGAAGTTGTCAACGGAGGTTTAATGTAACCAAAGGACCGAAAAGCGATACAATAAAGGATCTGTTTGAAAAATTTCAACGGACTGGGAACGTGACGGATGAACGTGCTGGAAAGGTAGGGCGACCGCGTACGGCAACCACAGAGAGCAACGCGCAGCTAGTGCAGCAGGTGATCCAACAGCGGCCTCGGGTTTCCCTTCGCCGTGTTGCAGCTGCGGTCCAAATGACGCCAACGTCCACGTATCGTCTCATGCGCCAGAGTTTACACCTCTATCCATACAAAATTCAAACGCGGCAACCCCTCAGCGCCGCTACCATTGCTGCACGAGAGACATTCGCTAACGATATAGTGCACAGGATTGATGACGGCGATATGCATGTGGGCAGCATTTGGTTTACTGACGAAGCTTATTTTTACCTGGACGGCTTCGTCAATAAACAGAACTGGCGCATATGGGGAACCGAAAAGCCCCATGTTGCAGTCCCATCGTCCCTGCATCCTCAAAAAGTACTGGTCTGGGCCGCCATTTCTTCCAAAGGAATCATTGGCCCATTTTCCAGATCCGAAACGATTACTGCATCACGCTATCTGGACATTTTTCGTGAATTTGTGGCGGTACAAACTGCCTTAGACGACACTGCGAACACCTCGTGGTTTATGCAAGATGGTGCCCGGCCACATCGCACGGCCGACGTCTTTAATTTCCTGAATGAATATTTCGATGATCGTGTGATTGCTTTGGGCTATCCGAAACATACAGGAGGCGGCGTGGATTGGCCTCCCTATTCGCCAGACATGAACCCCTGTGACTTCTTTCTGTGGGGACACTTGAAAGACCAGGTGTACCGCCAGAATCCAGAAACAATTGAACAGCTGAAGCAGTACATCTCATCTGCATGTGAAGCCATTCCGCCAGACACGTTGTCAAAGGTTTCGGGTAATTTCGTTCAGAGACTACGCCATATTATTGCTACGCATGGTGGATATGTGGAAAATATCGTACTATAGAGTTTCCCAGACCGCAGCGCCATCTGTTGTTGAAAATTGTAACTACTGTAATTTCGAAAGTTTGTCTGCCTGAAAATGTACTGTTGTCCCAAGCATATTGCAACAAACGGTGTATTTCTATCGCTGCTCGTTTAGTTTTTATTGCCGTTTCAAATATACTGGTCATTTTTGAAACACCCTGTAGATGTCAGTGTAAAGTAAAACAGTTATCTGTTCGGTGTAATAATTCGATTGAAAACATAACTGTGTCGGAACGTGTGTATGGCGGACTTTTAGGTATTGATACATTATACCTGTGTAAGTCTCCAGTAAAATTATTTTAATGAAAAACTGTGAAGATACGTAAAGACTGTATTTTAATTCCGATGGAAAACTGTTACTAGCAATTACCTTGCTACTACAATATCTGCTGGATAAACTTTTTGTGTCTTGCAATTCTATCTGTTTAATATCTCCATACTTGAGCTATAAACAAAAAAAAGAGCCACTTACAATGGTTTAACTTCCTCTTAAGACGCTTAGAATTAAAAAAAAAAGTTTTGTATCAAAAGAAATACACAAATCCTAGAACAACATTCAGTGCGTTGGTGAGAATAAAAGCGAATGCTTCCAAGAGACCTGCAGCCTAAGCATTCTCTGAAAAAGTGTATTGTGCGCCGTAATGCAGAACTGGAGGAACACTGTCACAGCATACGCCGCTTTGTACAAGTTGGACTCCTCAGACGCACGAATCGTCAATTTCGCGCCCGTCTGGTGTCACGATAGAGCTGTGGTGGACAAGCGCTTGGACCTGCTGCGCTTCGACAGACGCACGTGCGTCAGCGCACGTGTGCAGTTACAGGTGGCCACCACGCAAATGGGTCGCGTGTCTGCTGCCGACGTGAGGGACAGATCGCTGCAGTCTAAACACAGCCACGCCTTCGTGGAAAGCAGACGCGGCTGCAGCAGCACGTGACGTAATGCCTACGTGCGCCGGCGCATGCGCTGTAGTCTGGCGCTGAGTCACGCCCGCTGCTGAGTGCTGACATTCGGAAGTATCTGAACCGCTAGAAGCCGTAGGGTTCCTGACAGTGTGTAGACACCGCGGGAGCTGCTTTAGCTGTTTAAACGTGTTTCCCGTTTCTTCACCCCTACCTCTGCAAGCATCCGACAGCTGTTGTGGAATTAGCGTCTAACATTCTGCCACTCTCCTCAAAGGGCTGTTGCAACTGCAGATAAATGAAACAAGTTTTTGCGTGAGTCACGTATTTTATTTACATGATAACGTGTTTCGATGGTTTATTCTATGTAGACCCTGACGCATCATCGTTCTCTGCCTACTAGCTGCTAATACTTTACGATTCTTTGTAAAGTAAAGGGTTCTCGCAACATTAATGCTTGTATTAGTGAAGCAACTCGGTGTAGGACAACGAAACGGTAAGTAAAGGATCCAGAGGGTAAAAGCGATTATTCAGGCCACAACTTGGTGTTTATTGTCTTCCAGGGAAAGGAAAAAATACAGTGTGGTCAGGTGTTCTTCTTTTTAAAAAATGATTTGAATGTCGGTATCATGCAGGTTTTTAACAGGATTGGAACTGGAGCATTTTTTGGCTTCTTACACGTCACCACCTGTCTCCCAAAATATTAAAAATACTCGATACTCCTAGATTTCGTCCCCTCCCCCCACCGCGTACAAACTATCGTATCAGCGGCCTCGATAACCATTTTCTGTCCAAAAGAAAGTTCACATAAAATTGTTTACACTGACAGAAAAAATCACAACACCAAAAAATAATCAGTGTGGAGTAATGAAATTTCGGGTGAACATTTGCGTAGGTAACATATTTAAATGATTAACATTGCAAGACCACAGGTTAATGTAAGCGCGAGATAAGCTACTGCAAATGTAAACAGCTGGTACGTTAATAACCGGTGTAATCGCCAGAATGTTGAATGCAGGCATGCTAACGTGCATGCATTGTGTTGTACATATACCGGATATCAGTTTGTGGGATGGAGTTCCATGCCTATTGCAGTTCATCTGCTAATGCAGGGACGGCTTATGCTGTTTATGGATGACGCTGGTGTTCAATCCGATGGTGTGCCAAATGTGCTCGGTAGGAGACAGATCTGATGATCGAGCAGACAAAGGCAACGTATCAACTCTGTGTAGAGCCTGTTGGGTTACAGTAGTGGTAGTTGGGCGAGAGTTATCCTGTTGGAAAACACCCCCTGGAATGCTGTTCATGAATGACAGCAAAACAGTTCGAATCACAGACTTGCTGTCAGGATGTGTGGGATAGCCACGAGAGTGCTCCTGCTATCGTACGGATTCGCACCCCTGACAATAAATGCAGGTACATGACCAGTGTGTCTAGCACGCAGGCAGGTTTCTTGCAGGTCCACAACTGGCCTCCCTCTAAGGCCTGTGTTCCACTATCAAATTTCTATGTCAAAGATTTGATCAAAGATGTGATCAAATATTCGTCAAACATATTTGACTAAGATCTTTGACGTGACGCTAAAAAGGGGTATTACACTGTCATCATATTTTTCGTCCGAGTTCAGGATGGCTGACAACAACTTGTTATTAACCGCAGCAGTTGCATGTACTACACTTGCACTGTGTGCACATGCGGAAGAGAAGTGGGGGAAAAACGTACCTGGGTGAAGCCGTGGGTTTTACGACGACACGATAAAAGCATTCAACAAAACTTGTTACGTGAGCTTATAGTGGAGGCTGTCAAGTCGTACGTCAATTACTTTAGAATGGTAGAGCATACAGTTCTGTATGTGCTCAGTGAAGTGTGTCCTCATATCACAAAGCACAATACTCACTTAAGAACTGTTATATCTGCAGAAGACAGGCTCACTGTAACACTCCGATTCTTAGCTACGGGAGAGAGTTAGGCTAGGTTACGTTAGGTCAGGTCTCCAATCAATCTATTTTTGTATTCAGGGCGCTCACGCTGTAAAGCGCCTCATCAGCTTCATACATCTCTATTAATTTTGTAGTTGTCGGTACACACCAATTGTATTTACCGGCAATGTTCATAAAAACACTACAGACGACAGAACACTGTAGCGATGCTAGCGCTCAACGTGGTAACATGTCACATTGCAGTGAACAGAAGAGAAGCTACTTCTTTGATCAAATCTACAGCGAAGTTGATCAAATATTTGACGACATTTGACAAAGTTCCCTATTACACCATCAAATTTCTTTGACAAGATATTTGACAAAGATATTGGACAGAAAAATTTGATAGTGTAATACCGGCCTAACCAACACTACATCACTGGCACCGAGGCAGAATCAGCTTTCATCAGGAAACAGAACAGACCTCAATCTTGCCCTCCGTTGAGCTCTCGCTCACCACTGTAGTCGCAAATGGCGGCTGTTGGTGGCGTTCGTGGAATGCATGGTACACAGCCTCTGGCTCGGAGCCGCCCTTGAACTAACAGATTCGTAACAGCTGGTTGCGTCACTGTGGTGGCAACTGCTGCTGAGATTGCTGCTGCACATAGAGTGCGATGCGCCAGAGCTATACAGCGAACACGATGTTCTTCTTCCCGGTAGTCGCCTCACATAAAGCCCTATGGGCAGCGCCATTGCTACTGTGGAGATCAGAATACTGCAGCCAGAGAGAGGAACTCGGTCATTTAAAGGCGGATATCACAGTGCCGCTCGGAGCCCGGTCTTGTTGCGACTACTGCTGCCAGCAATCATGTACAGCGGCTACAGTCCTGCCAAGTCTTTCGCAGAACGAACAATAGCTTCTCGTAACCCTACTACGCGATCTCGTTAAAACTCAGTGAGGTGTTGATAATGGTGTCTTTGTTGCCCTAAAGGCATTCTTGACTAATATCAACTCACCACGTTCTGTCTCAAAGCTAACTAACGCTTACGACCGTTACATCGTTTATTTAAAGCAAACGTGATTTTCATCCTCACAGTGGCACTACTAACGCCATCTTATGCGACTGGTGCGAAATGTTAAAAGACTTCATCTTTCAGATGCAGAAAAACGCCTATCGATTTTCGTTTACGTCGCACTACACCTTCTTGGTGTTAGGCCTACGATTTTTTTTTTCGTCAGTGTAGTTCAGCGCTAGATTCAGATGTAAACTTCTCGTTAAAAGTTCGAGTTTCATGGAATCCGTACAGGGATGATAATTTTGATTGCTATAATAATAAATCAGATAGTATTTCAAACTAAGGTTACCGACACGGGTGTAAAGAAAACTTCTCTCGTCAGTTGTCTGTTCACTTATTTGTCGTTACACAAGGACACCTCGCGGATGCTGCTGAAACACATAAAAAAAACACGAAGACAGATTGGAGTTTAACATCCCGTCGACAACGCGGTCAATTACAGACAGAGCGCCGGCCGGTGCGGCCGAGCGGTTCTAGGCGCTTCAGTCTGGAACCGCGCGACCGCTACGGTCGCAGGTTCGAATCCTGCCTAGGGCATGGATATGTGTGTGGTGTCCTTAGGTTAGTTAGGTTTAAGTAGTTCTAAGTTCTAGGGGACTGATGACCTCAGAAGTTAAGTCCCATAGTGCTCAGAGCCATTTGACACATCCAGAGCCTCTTTGATTCAATTTCGAGGCTTGCAGCAGCGGTTGTAGCCAGCAATGGCGTCAACGTCCAGTAACACTCACAGACGCAGGTGGCAGCACTAGTGGTGGAGGGTATATAAAGCGTCTCGTGGGACGCGGTAAAAAGTGCAACGTCGTCGTAATGCGGGAACGGAGCGATTTGCCTGGCGTCCAAATGTGCGTGACCATTGCCTTTCGGGTTATTTTGTAAACTGTTCGCGTGCCACAGTGGTTAAAGTATTCCGTGCATGGCAAAATGGTGTTATCCGAGACTGGCGCAGAGACAACTGTGGTGCACCACGGGCCATAGATGACCCGACGGCTGCGGAGATTTGTACGGGCGACTGGACATGCAACTGTCGAGCAACTGACCGCCCAGACGAACCAAGGGGCTATCAGCAGTGTCTCCCGAACGACCGTTCAGCGAACGTTGGTGTGTATGGGCTTCCGCATCAGGCGCCTGCTTTATAAACCCATGCTGACTGCTCTACATCGGCGACAATGGTTGGAATTTGCACGCCAGTGCCACAATTGCATTTCCACTGGATGGCGAAAGGTGGGCTTTACAGATGAATCACGTTTAATGCTCCATCGGACAGTTGGCCGTTGGCATTTAGTTTGAAACGTGTGAAAGCAAACATCCTGCAATAATCGTCGGAAGTGTCCAGGCCGGAGGAGGGAGCGTTATGGTCTGTGGCACGTTTTCGTGGCATTCCCTGAGTGATGTAGTCATTCTGGAAGGCACAAAGGTCAACACAAGTATGCATACGTCCTCGGCGACCATGCCCACCTCTACATGCACCTCCCCGGCACAGTGACATCTACCAGAAGAAGAATGCAACGCGTCACACAGCTCGCAGTGTGCATGCGTGGCGTGAAGAGCACCAGGATAAATTTACCGCCCCCCCCCCCCCCCCTGACCATTAAACTTCCCGAGAATCAGTGGGACCACCTCGATCGGACTGTTCGTGGAATGGAGACTCATCTAGGAAATTAGAATCGACAGGGCTCTACCTTCTAGAACCTCACTGAACGTCTTCCTGCACGTCTCGCAGTGGTCCATATCGTAAAAGCCGGTTATTCAGACTTTTAACAGTTGGTCACATCATGTGACTGGACAATGTAGAATCCTAACAATGCAACCATACTCAAGTGAAAAATTACGGGGATTATAGTCTTTTAATGTTTAATAAGGGATGGAAAAGAACTTTTATTTCTTTCTGTAGCAAGTTAAATGATGAGCAAGTTATATGTCGTCTTGAGTTGATGATGAGGAAAAAGTTTTCCACCAGAAACAGGACCATACTATTGGATATACATCATACAAGAACTGTGACTGAGCAGTAGTAATACACTTACATGGGGGGCACAGCTAAGACGCTGCATATTGCTGATTGGTGATGTTCTCGCTACTGCGCTTTCTGTAAAAAAAAAAAAAAAAAAAAAAAAAAAAAAAAAAAAAAAAAAAAAAAAAGGTTCAAATGGCTCAGAGCACTATGGGACTTAACATGTGAGGTCATCAGTACCCTAGACTTAAAACTACTTAAACCTAACTAACCTAAGGACATCACACACATCCATGCCCGAAGCAGGATTCGAACCTGCGACCTTAGCAGCAGCGCGGTTCCGGATTGAGGCGCTTTCTGTCACTTTTTGCTCATATGCTCACATACACGTTGAAACCAAGCCAACTGGTTTACATAAATGTAAACAAGTTATGCCCAGAGATGTCTAATTGATAGAGCTTATCGCAAAAGATTTATTAAAAAACTGATGACATATGTGAACAAATTGAGAGTTTCCTACTTGAAGTATTTCGGTGTAATCTTTGGACGTACAGGAGGAGAGAAAGATGACACAAAAAAATTCGGATGCAAAAGCTTAGAGGAGCCTACGGTAAAATCTACATCTACAGCAGAAGGTGTATGTCCATACACTCGAAAAACAGGCACTGTAAGACAGTTATAAAGAAGAACACAAAATTCTAAGAAAGATACGGTCGCAAAGGAACATAAGATGGATGCAGACTACAATCCCGTAACACGACCGAAAAACTATCGAATCTCGCGGGAGACATCAGAAAGAGAAGACGGAAATTTTATGAGCATACGCACAGACACCCAATAACAAGACTCTCTCACAAAATTGGAACATATGAAGAACAACCCAAAACTAAACCTGGATCCAGCAGGTCAAAAACGATTTAGAAAAGAATCATTCTGCATAGATCCATCAGACATTTTCAACAGAAACTAATACAGACAAAGAATTATCAAATTGTGAGTACCTCCAGAGAACGAAGTCACCACCAGACAAAAAGAAAGTGGGCTGAAGAAATAAAAGGAATTCACGCAGAAAAATTGAGAGCTCTTGGAAACTGAATATTGAAATATAACAATTTTGCGTGGTCCGATAGGGTGCAGTTGCACCTAATAATAATAATAATAGCAGTAATATTTAGGTCAAAGTGGGTCCCATCAGTCGGCAGCTATAAACGTAAAAATTACTTGCCTCCGCCAGAAAATTTGGCACATTGTCCGTTGTAATTTGACAAATCCACACTTTGAGACATTTAATCTTTCTGGATATATTGTGGATGACCAGTCTTCCTCAGTTCCCGTACATAAACCGCTCGTTTGCGTTTTCAGTTCTGTGACATTCATTATACAGTGTGAAGAAAAAATTGCTGCACCTGGCGGTTGGCATGCGATTCCTCATCCCAGTTCGAGACAAAAATGCATCTAGCAAAACCTACTCCCGCCAATAGATTTAATAGGAATGGAATTAAAAAAAAAAAAAAAACAAGGTTCTGGCAACACGCTGTAACTGTGTGCAGCGCGGCCAAGAATAGGTAGCGTGAACTCTGTGCTAGGCTTGAGCTAGCTCCGTAAGACGAGGCTATGCAGTGGGGAACGAATGTGCAGATTCGCCGATGTAGGAAACGTATTCGCACCAAATACTTTTTTTCGATTAAAGCAACATACTGTATCCAATTTAAACCTTCACACTGCTGTATCTTGCGTTTTTTTTCTGTTACTGTTACCTTTGTTTAAACATTAACATGAACTTCTTACAGACGTACACGACCGCTTTGTTTCGTTCATGACACAAATAAAGAAAAATAGAAAATAACAGTAGATACAGTAACATCGTCTGTATCCAATGAGGCACAAAAATCACGATAGGTAGGCTACACTAAATTGCACATTATGCTACGCACATTAATTCCATTCTGTATGTTTGACGCCCAGGCTTATCTTCACTGAGCCAGTACACACACGTAAGAACAACGTTCACTTTAGAGAAGATGTTCAAAGCGACCACCTTGCATTTGCAAACACTTCACCACTCGCTGCATCATACTTTTCTGAACCCTACGAAACACACCATCAGGCACGACTGCCGAAGCGGCATGCACGTGAGCTATTAGGAATCTGGAGGTCAGAACATAGGACCTCCACGACCAATCCATTTCCGCTTCATTTCATTCTGTATGTTTGACGCCCAGGCTTATCTTCACTGAGCCAGTACACACACGTAAGAACAACGTTCACTTTAGAGAAGATGTTCAAAGCGACCACCTTGCATTTGCAAACACTTCACCACTCGCTGCATCATACTTTTCTGAACCCTACGAAACACACCATCAGGCACGACTGCCGAAGCGGCATGCACGTGAGCTATTAGGAATCTGGAGGTCAGAACATAGGACCTCCACGACCAATCCATTTCCGCTTCATTTAAATAGTTATGCACAATCATTCAGAAGTGTGTCCGCGTACGATCACGCTGAAACCATAGCTGTCGTCGAACACCAAGTGGAACGGTTCCTAATTCCTCTGTTTGTTGTGTAAGTCTAGTCCTTGCACGACCTCTATCCATCACTTGAGGACGAAGATTACCTGCTTCCCAAAGGCGTTGCTCCAGATGACGAAAAACATTCTTATCGGGTCGGAGCTTTCGAGGGAACCGTGCAGCATACGCACGAGCAGGAGCAAGCAGCACCTGCTTTGGAACCAGCGGGCTCCCCTTGTAAGCAGTGTGCGGCACCACCTTTTGTTGTGATGGTGGCGACGATGCATAGTGCTGCAGAGTCGTCTACGCAGCGAAAGCGATGGGGAAAAGCCTCAGGTCTGGTCTATGAGCGCCCAGCATTCAGAGAGATTGGTCGCAGTTGGATCCGAGGCGAAGGAAGGCAGGAAGATTAGGGTGTAACGCCCTGTCGAAAACGTGATATTATAGACGGATCGCGAAGGGCGGTTGAGAAACGATGGCGAAGGCATTTAGCCACGTCCATTTTCAAAGGGACAGTCAGCCCAGGATTTCTCTTAAGCGAATTAAGGAAAATCGCTTATATGAATGGCTGTACAGTTGTTTGAGCATCTTTACTCATGAATGCAAAGCCAGTGTGTTCCACTGCTCCATCTCGATTGGTATTTTGCTTCATGGCGTTCTACATGTGCCCGGCAGGATTGAGGGCACGTTACTTGTTGGAGAGCCTAGTAGCACCCCTGTACATGTGGAGTGTTTCTTCAAATGTATGGTACAATTAGGAGCGATGAGTGGTGAAAAGCACTGGGTGCCGTAGCCGAGCAATCGGGCGCACTTGAACGGTCGGTAGGATCTTTTCTCGCTCTCCAGTGAGAGATGTTGCAAAATGCGCTTTGCAGTGCCTCTGCTATTCTGATGACGATGCACTGCGGCGACCACAGCCGTTACGAAACACATTAGATGAATTCACAATTGTGAATAATGACTACCATCAGCTGTAGAACATTTGTGCCGGACCGGGACACGAATCTGGATTTCCCGCTTATCGCGACCGTTCGCCTTACCATTTGGCTATCCGTGCACGACTCACGGTCAGACCCGAACTTCCACCGGGTTCGAGTCGCAGTCCGGCACAAATTTTCACTGTCGTCACTCCATTCTACAGCTGATGGTAGTTATTACTCGCAATTGCGAATTCATCCAATATGTTGCCAAATGTACTTACACCCAACGTTCTGAACTATTTTCTGGATGTTTCCAATCTCTCTCTCGCCCAATGTTTTTACCCTCTACAGTTCCCTCTACTAATAAGGTGAGTACACCGTTCGCTTGTTACATATTTTTACGAGCTTCAAACAGGAGCGACTGCAGTAATGGATAGGAACTGTGATTATTGTGTACAGATGCGAGCTGAGTTGGCGACCCTTCGTTCACAGCTCCTGGCAGCTTTGGCTTCCGTCACACAGCTTGAGGCTACTGCCAAGGGGCGTCACTGTGGGGGATCGAACGCTGGGATGCGAGGGACGTCGAGCACGTCCCACGTGTCCTCCTACCGGTCCACTGCTGTGGCCGCCCCAGGTACTGCCTGCATTGAGGTTGACCCCTCACCCGTGGTCGAGTGGGAGATCATTCGAAAGTCTGGCAGGCAGCGAAAAACTTTCCGAGGAGCTGATCGTAGGGCCTCCCCGGTTCGTTTGACAAATAGGTTTCGGGCGTTATCTGTGGCTGACGATGTCTCTGAGCCGGATGCAGTCGTCCACCCTGTTCCAGAGGAAGCTTCTCGGCCCACAAGGTCATGGCATTCACAGAGGGTGGGTTTGCTGGTAGTTGGGAGCTCCAACGTTAGGCGTCTAATGGGGCCCCTTAGGAACATGGCTGCCAAGGAGGGGAAGGAAGCCAGTGTGCACTCCGTGTGCATTCCAGGGGGAGTCATTCCGGATGTGGAAAGGATGCTTCCGGATACCATGAAGAGTACAGGGTGCAGCCAATTGCAGGTTGTGGCTCACGTCGGTACCAATGACGTGTGTCACTTTGGATTGGAGCAGATTCCGTCTGGTTTCGGGTGGCTAGCGGAAATGGTAAAAACTGCCAGTCTCGCTTCCGAGATTAAGACGGAGCTCACCATCTGCAGCATCGTCGATAGAACTGAATGCGATCCTTTGGTCCTGAGCCGAGTGGAGGGTCTGAATCAGAGGCTCAGGCGGTTCTGTGACCGTGTAGGCTGCAGATTCCTTGACTTGCGCCATCGGGTGGTTGGTTTCCGGGTTATCGCTTAATAGGTCAGGAGTCCACTACACACAGGAGGCGGCTACACGGGTAGTGGGGACTGTGTGGAAGGGACTGGGCGGTTTTTTAGGTTAGAGGGTCTCAGGGAACCACAGAAGGGACGTCCGTCTAAAAATGGGCAGGTAAAACACAGTAAGATAGTTGTAGAAACGATTGGTACTGTAGTCGTAAATTGTCGTAGCTGTGTTGGGAAAGAACCAGAGTTCCAAGCCCTAATAGAAAACACTGGAGCTCAAATAGTTGTAAATACAAAGAGCTGGCAAAAGCCGGAAATAAGTTCAGACGAAATTTTTTCAAACGATCTAACAGTGTTCAAAAAATGGCTCTGAGCACTATGGGACTTAACTTCTGCGGTCATCAGTCCCCTAGAACTTAGAACTACTTAAACCTAACTAACCTAAGGACATCACACACATCCATGCCCGAGGCAGGATTCGAACCTGCGACCGTAGCAGTCGCGCGGTTCCGGACTGAGCGCCTTAACCGTGAGACCACCGCGGCCGCAACAGTATTCAGAAAGAATAGATTAAATACAGTTGGTAGAGGAGTATTTATTGCTGTCAGAGGTAGTTTGCCCTGTAGCGAAATTGAAGTAGATAGTTCGTGTGAAATAGTATGGGTAGAGGTTATACCTGACAATCGGACTAAACTATTAATTGGATCGTTTTACCGACCCCCAACTCAGAAGATATAGTTGCTGAACAGTTCAAAGAAAACTTGAGTCTCATTTCAAATAAGTACCCCGCTCATACATTTATAGTCGGTGGTGACTTTAATCTACCCTCGATATGCTGGAAAAATTATACGTTTAAAGCCAGCATAAAACGTCTTCCGAAATTGTACTGAATGCTTTCTCAGAAAATTACACTCCTGGAAATTGAAATAAGAACACCGTGAATTCATTGTCCCAGGAAGGGGAAACTTTATTGACACATTCCTGGGGTCAGATACATCACATGATCACACTGACAGAACCACAGGCACATAGACACAGGCAACAGAGCATGCACAATGTCGGCACTAGTGCAGTGTATATCCACCTTTCGCAGCAATGCAGGCTGCTATTCTCCCATGGAGACGATCGTAGAGATGCTGGATGTAGTCCTGTGGAACGGCTTGCCATGCCATTTCCACCTGGCGCCTCAGTTGGACCAGCGTTCGTGCTAGACGTGCAGACCGCGTGAGACGACGCTTCATCCAGTCCCAAACATGCTCAATGGGGGACAGATCCGGAGATCTTGCTGGCCAGGGTAGTTGACTTACACCTTCTAGAGCACGTTGGGTGGTACGGGATAGATGCGGACGTGCATTGTCCTGTTGGAACAGCAAGTTCCCTTGCCGGTCTAGGAATGGTAGAACGATGGGTTCGATGACGGTTTGGATGTACCGTGCACTATTCAGTGTCCCCTCGACGATCACCAGTGGTGTACGGCCAGTGTAGGAGGTCGCTCCCCACACCATGATGCCGGGTGTTGGCCCTGTGTGCCTCGGTCGTATGCAGTCCTGATTGTGGCGCTCACCTGCACGGCGCCAAACACGCATACGACCATCATTGGCACCAAGGCAGAAGCGACTCTCATCGCTGAAGACGACACGTCTCCATTCGTCCCTCCATTCACGCCTGTCGCGACACCACTGGAGGCGGGCTGCATGATGTTGGGGCGTGAGCGGAAGACGGCCTAACGGTGTGCGGGACCGTAGCCCAGCTTCATGGAGACGGTTGCGAATGGTCCTCGCCGATACCCCAGGAGCAACAGTGTCCCTAATTTGCTGGGAAGTGGCGGTGCGGTCCCCTACGGCACTGCGTAGGATCCTACGGTCTTGGCGTGCATCCGTGCGTCGCTGCGGTCCGGTCCCAGGTCGACGGGCACGTGCACCTTCCGCCGACCACTGGCGACAACATCGATGTACTGTGGAGACCTCACGCCCCACGTGTTGAGCAATTCGTCGGTACGTCCACCCGGCCTCCCGCATGCCCACTATACGCCCTCGCTCAAAGTCCGTCAACTGCACATAAGGTTCACGTCCACGCTGTCGCGGCATGCTACCAGTGTTAAAGACTGCGATGGAGCTCCGTACGCCACGGCTAACTGGCTGACACTGTCGGCGGCGGTGCACAAATGCTGCGCAGATAGCGCCATTCGACGGCCAACACCGCGGTTCCTGGTGTGCCCGTTGTGCCGTGCGTGTGATCATTGCTTGTACAGCCCTCTCGCAGTGTCCGGAGCAAGTATGGTGGGTCTGACACACCGGTGTCAATGTGTTCTTTTTTCCATTTCCAGGAGTGTATTTTGAACAGTTAGTTCATGAGCCCACTCGAAGCGTAAATGGTTGCGAAAGCATGCTTGACCTTATAGCAGCAAATAATCCTGGACAAATAGTGAGTATTGTGACGAATACAGGGTAGCGACCACAAGGCAGTTGCTGCTGGGCTGAATACCGTAACACCTACAACCATCAAAAAGAAACGCAAAGTATATCTATTTAAAAAAGCTGATAAAAATGCTCTTAACGCCTTTTTAAGAGACAGTCTTCACTCCTTCCGAGCTGATCATGTAAGTGTAGGAAAGTTGTGGAATGTTTTCAAAGAGACAGTATCGAGAGCAATTGAGAGATATATACTACATAAATTAATAAGTGGTGGTACTGCTCCCCCATGGTACACAAAACGGGTCAGATCGATGTTGCAGAAGCAACGAAAAAAGCATGCAAAATTTAAAAGAACGCAAAATCCACAAGATTAGCAAAGTTTTACAGAAGTTCGAAATATGGCGAGTACTTCAATGCGAGAGTCTTTTAATAATTTCCACAACGAAATTCTGTCTAGAAATCTGGCAGAAAACCCAAAGAGATTCTAGTCACACATAAAGCACACCAGTGGCAAGACGCAGTCAATACCTTCACTGCGCGATAACAACGGTGAAGTCACAGATGACAGTGCGACTAAAGCAGAGTTATTAAACACGGTTTTCCGGAACTCCTTCACCAAAGAAGACAAAGTAAATATCCCTGGATTCCAATCAAGAACAACTGCCAAGATGAGAAACATAGAAGTAGATATCCTCGCAGTAACGAAGCAGCTTAAATCACTTAATAAAGGCAAGGCCTCCGGTCCAGATTGTATACCAGTCAGGTCCCTCTGAGAGTATGCTAATAAAATAACTCCATATTTAGCAATTATATGCAACCACTCGCTCACAGAAAGATCCGTACCGAAAGACTGGAAAATTGCTCAAGTCACACCAATACCCAAAAAGGAAAGTAGGAGTAATCCGCTGAATTACAGGCCTACATCACTAACGTCGATTTGCAGTAGAGTTTTGGAACATATACTGTATTCGAACATTATGAAGTACCTCGAAGAAAACGATTTATTGACTCATAGTCAGCACGGTTTCAGAAAATATCGTTCTTGTGAAACACAACTAGCTCTTTATACTCACGAAGTAATAAGTGTTATCGACAGGGGATGTCAAATTGATTTCTTACTTTTAGATTTCCAGAAGGCTTTCGACACCGTTCCTCACAAGCGTCTTCTAACCAAACTGCTTGCCTGCGGAGTATCGCCTCATTTGTGCGACTAGATTCGTGATTTCCTGTCAGAAAGGTCACAGTTCGTAGTAATAGACGGAAAGCCATCGAGTAAAACAGAAGTAATATCCGGCGTTCCCCAAGGAAGAGATATAGGCCCTCCATTGTTCCTGATCTATATTAACGACATAGGAGACAATCTGAGAAGCCGTCTTAGACTGTTTGCAGATGATGCTTGTAAAGTCATCAGATGATCAAAACGACTTGCAAAATGATTTAGATAAGATATCTGTATGGTGCGAAAAGCGTCAATTGACCCTGAATAAGATAAGAAATCTTCTAAATTTCGATTATGCGACTAGTCACACGAATCTGAAGGCTGTAAATTCAACTAAATGCTTAGGGATTACAACTACAAATAACCTAAATTGGAAAGATCACACAGATATTATTGTGGGTAGAGCGAACCAAAGACTACGATTCATTGGCAGAACACTTAGAAGGTGCAGCAGGTCTACTAAAGAGATTGCTTACACCACGTTTGTCTGCCCTATTCTGGAGTATTGCTGAGCGGTGTGGGATCCGCATCAGGTGAGTCTGACGGATGACATCGAAAAAGTACAAAGAGGGGCAGCTCGTTTTGTATTATCGCGAAATAGGGGAGATAGTGTCACAGGCATGATACGTGAATTGGAGTGGCAATCATTAAAACAAAGGCGTTTTTTGTTGTGACGGGGTCTTATCATGAAATTTCGATCAACAGTTTTCTCTTCAAATTACGAAAACATTCTGTTGTCACCCACCTACATAGGGAGAAATGACCATCACGATAAAATAAGCGAAATCGGGGCTCACACAGAAAAATTTAAGTGCTCGTTTTTCCCGCGTGCCGTTCGAGAGTGTAACGGTAGAGAGACAGCTTCAAATGGTTCAAATGGCTCTTAGCACTATGGGACTTAACTTCTGAGGCCATCAGTCCCCTAGAACTTAGAACTACTTAAACCTAACTAACCTAAGGACATCACACACATCCATGCCCAAGGCAGGATTCGAACCTGCGATCGTAGCGGTCGCGCGGTGCCAGACTGTAGCGCCTAGAACCGCTCGGCCACCCCTGGGGGCATTACTCAAGAAGTTTTGACCATAAATGTAAATGAAGTTATGAATCTGATAAATGTGCCAAACGTCTGTAGTATCCACGTAATCATATTCTTTGTAAGTCTGCTTTTGAGACAATAGATGTTGATCAGAGAGGTTACTTCCTCTAAAGAGAGTAGCGAGCAGTTTGTGTTGGACTGTCTGGCTATGTACTTGGTTTGAAAAGGAAGGAAGCAGGTCTGCCGTGTAGTGGAGATAGAATTATTTAAAAACCATTTTGTATTATGGCTAAAGCATATCGACGTATTCATCGTTTCTGTACGCCACCGGCAAGCCGCCCTACGTAAGCTCGACGGGACTATGCGGTCAGTAGACACACGCATACAGTTTAATGGATACCGCTCTCATGCGATAAGCTATTGTCATGTGACAAAATGATGTTCTGCGTATAAACGACGAGAACTAGGGAACCGACATCTAAATAAATTATAGAGGAACCTCCCGAGGGTTCGAAAACATGGCACCATTGTGTGGGCGGGTTTGATAGCCCAGCAGTCTACTCAGTGAGCTACGACAGCTCATATGGTAATGTGGTGTGATAACACGTACATTCCGAAGCGCTCTACGATGTGACAGTGCTGCCAGCTCCATGTGTCTTCAAAGTGCACCCGATCTGATTTTACTAGATAAACTGTCTTGAATCTGGATGAGAAGTCGACTGTCGACCTCCAAGTGTAGATGAACGTAATGCAGTGCGAGAATTGTATTACCTATACGAAAAGATCCGACTTTTGATTATCCGATTGCTGATAATTCAGCGAAATTCGTCGCAGGTGTCAAGTGTCTAAGGGGAGCGAATTAATTTCTTTCGGTATCTCTATTTACATTTTCGATTGGCCTATATATACCTGATACGATTCTACTAGCATGTTTCCTTATACGTCGCCTGTGTGCTATCATGTCTACTTTATAAGAACTCAAAACGCAGCAACAGTAGAAATTCTCGCACTAGTGTCTTGTATGTTTTGCTCTAACTAGAAGAACAGGACACGAACCCAGATTACCACAAGCTCCGCTTGCAATGGAATACCGGCGAGTGGAACCAAATCTGGATTGAATTTCGCAGTGACGCAAGATGTACGCGGCCGCCAGATGTTCGTTTGCCGCAGTTGGCAGCAGTTCAGTCGGGAAATCGTGGGCGAATTGCAGACAAGTGCGGTTGAGGAATTACTCTCAGCCTGACACAACGCGAAGCGTCTCCAAACCGAGCAATCAGCTTAACAGTGGAAATGAATCTTGCAAGTGGTAGGCACTGCTTCATCTCAATACCAATTTAAGATAACGTTAAAGCCTGGTAGAATTCTGTCAATATTGCCCCCCTTATTTCAAGATGAGTCAGTCTTTTAAAGTTCCGCTCACCGCATGCATAGAATGACCCTTCAAGACAATCATTAGTCGCACTGGCGGAACACAAGTAACACAGGAAAGGAGGGAGTAAGCATCTTCGTTGGTGAAAAAGGAGGTCGGGAGACTTGTAGAGAGGTAGATCAAGACTTAATTACAGTAAGTAGGATCAAATGTATCTAAGTTGCAGAAGTTACGTAGAAATAAAGAGGTTTGCATGGGGTAGACTAACATGGAGAGCCACATCAAACCAGTCTTCAGGTGGTGACAACAACTTGCCAGAGCGAAGAAAACCTTGTTTCCGTCTTCGGACTACTGAACGGCAAGGCTCTTCTACGATCGTAGTTTTCCCATTGTGGCATCCCATCCTGACTTTATGTAGAGCACTCCTTTTAAGTCACTCCAATAGCCTTCTAGAAAGGCATAATGATTGATTCTTACAGATAAAAACTGTGTACTGTTTCAGGAGGTACACACGTGGGCCGACTTCTGCGATGGGGCTCCTACAACAAAGTCCATGAGTTTTCGGCGAGCCGAGGACAGCGTGCTCACGTTGGCTACTCCGCAATCTTTCTCAAAAGATTTTAAAGAAACTATTCGGTAAAAAAATTGGTTTTTACATAGTTTACAGTTTCATGATAAAGTGTCTATAATTTCGCTATTGGCCATAATTATTGGGATATTTCGCATGTAAGTAACTCACTGCGTGAGTTCGCCCTTTTAGCGCCTCTGATTACCATGCAGCGGGCACGGGTTCGATTCCCGGCCGGGTTGGAGATATCTCCACTCGGGGCTGCGTGCTGTGTTGCTCTCATTATCCTTTCATCAGCATCGACACGCAAGTCGCCCAACTGAAAAGACTTTAGATTAGATTAGATTATTCATTCCATAGACCCACAAAAGAGGGGATCCTCCTGGGTGCGGAACATGTCAGATAAACACATTACAAAAAGGAAATTAGAAAAACTTGAGTTTCATTAATTTTAATGATCCTCAATCAATAAACAGTAAATTATGTGCAAGAATTAAAATTAAACTTCTAATACACTCCTGGAAATTGAAATAAGAACACCGTGAATTCATTGTCCCAGGAAGGGGAAACTTTATTGACACATTCCTGGGGTCAGATACATCACATGATCACACTGACAGAACCACAGGCACATAGACACAGGCAACAGAGCATGCACAATGTCGGCACTAGTACAGTGTATATCCACCTTTCGCAGCAATGCAGGCTGCTATTCTCCCATGGAGACGATCGTAGAGATGCTGGATGTAGTCCTGTGGAACGGCTTGCCATGCCATTTCCACCTGACGTCTCAGTTGGACCAGCGTTCGTGCTGGACGTGCAGACCGCGTGAGACGACGCTTCATCCAGTCCCAAACATGCTCAATGGGGGACAGATCCGGAGATCTTGCTGGCCAGGGTAGTTGACTTACACCTTCTATAGCACGTTGGCTGGCACGGGATAGACGCGGACGTGCATTGTCCTGTTGGAACAGCAAGTTCCCTTGCCGGTCTAGGAATGGTAGAACGATGGGTTCGATGACGGTTTGGATGTACCGTGCACTATTCAGTGTCTCCTCGGCGACCACCAGTGGTGTACGGCCAGTGTAGGAGATCGCTCCCCACACCATGATGCCGGGTGTTGGCCCTATGTGCCTCGATCGTATGCAGTCCTGATTGTGGCGCTCACCTGCACGGCGCCAAACACGCATACGACCATCATTGGCACCAAGGCAGAAGCGACTCTCATCGCTGAAGACGACACGTCTCCATTCGTCCCTCCATTCACGCCTGTCGCGACACCACTGGAGGCGGGCTGCACGATGTTGGGGCGTGAGCGGAAGACGGCCTAACGGTGTGCGGGACCTAGCCCAGCTTCATGGAGACGGTTGCTAATGGTCCTCGCCGATACCCCAGGAGCAACAGTGTCCCTAATTTGCTGGGAAGTGGCGGTGCGGTCCCCTACGGCACTGCGTAGGATCCTACGGTCTTGGCGTGCATCCGTGCGTCGCTGCGGTCCGGTCCCAGGTCGACGGGCACGTGCACCTTCCGCCGACCACTGGCGACAACATCGATGTACTGTGGAGACCTCACGCCCCACGTGTTGAGCAATTCGGCGGTACGTCCACCCGGCCTCCCGCATGCCCACTATACGCCCTCGCTCAAAGTCCGTCAGCTGCACATACGGTTCTCGTCCACGCTGTCGCGGCATGCTACCAGTGTTAAAGACTGCGATGGAGCTCCGTATGCCACGGCAAACTGGCTGACACTGACGGGGGCGGTGCACAAATGCTGCGCAGCTAGCGCCATTCGACGGCCAACACCGCGGTTCCTGGTGTGTCCGCTGTGCCGTGCGTGTGATCATTGCTTGTACAGCCCTCTCGCAGTGTCCGGAGCAAGTATGGTGGGTCTGACACACCGGTGTCAATGTGTTCTTTTTTCCATTTCCAGGAGTGTATTTACAGGTTTAATACTTACATCTGCTTTCATTAAATCCATCATTTACACAGTAGCTAGTTACTTGGCTATTACAACCAAGTATTGTCAAAAATTAAATTATTCATTTCGATGATCCTCAGTTAAGAACAGTCAAATTATGTACAAGATTTAAAATTAAACTTCCACTATTTACAGACTTGAGACTTACAGCTGCTTTCCATACATCCATCTTTTACACAGTAGGTAGTTACTTGGTTGTTACAACCAAGTATTGTCAAAAATTAAAGTATAATAAATTTTCATTAAAATAGTCTACTGCACTTGTTGAGAAATTCATGGATGGAATAGAAGGAGTTGGCCACCAAAAATTATTTTAAATTATGTTTAAATTATGCCTTGTCTAAACTCTTAATGGTTGCCGGTAACTTATTGAAAATATTCGTTGCTGAATACTGAACTCCTTTCTGGGCAAGAGTAAGTGACTTTAAATCTTTATCTCTACTGTTCTTATTCCTAGTATTGATACTGTAAGCAGTTAGTTGGAAAAAGGGATGTATTATTTACAACAACCTTCATTAAGGAATAAATATACGGAGAAGCTGTGGTTAGTATGCCCAATTCTTTGAATAGGTTTCGACATGATGTTCTTGGAATTACACTACACATTACTCTTATTATACACTTCTGTAATGTAAAAATTTTTTCTCAGTTTCTGGAGTTACCCCAAAATATGGTACCATATGACATAATGGAGTGAAAATAAGCAAAATATGCCAGTTTTTTTTATATTTATATCTCCTATGTCTGACATCATTCGCATTGCAAACACAGACTTCTTTAGGCGCTTTAGCAGTTCGTTAGTATGTCGCTCCCAACTGAATTAATTATCAGTTTGTAATCCTAAGAATTTTACACTCTCAACTTCTCCTATTTCCATGTCATCATATTCTATACACACACTAGAAGGAAATCTCTTGGAAGTTCTGAACTGCATATAGTGGGTTTTCAAAGATTAATGACAGTGAATTGGCTATGAATCACTTATTAATGTCAGTAAAAATTTGATTAGCTACCCTTTCTAACTTGAAACTCGACGGCTGAACTTCCCCTGGTCGGGGCTCACAGCCGTCAATGCCTTACGATCATTCCATTTTCACAGTGTAAAATTCCAAAAGTTTGCAGTGAAAAATACGGGTCTCTATGAATTTGCGTTTGGTGCATATTAAATCATATATTGCCGTGTGTGAAATTTAGATAACATATTGAATTTTTCTTTGGTGTTAGGAGACGGTCTCTACCACCGATCTCCAGGAAATTGGTGTTATGTATCACATCCTTTTGGGATCACATATGCCATCAATAAAGCTACAATGAAATACTCACAACATCCGTCGTATCTAAACAACGGTTAGAGATATCGAAATGAGATTTTGGCAAATGATAGCACACAAAGGGAAGAGTATTTTGCGATATGCCAAATAAGCCACATTCGTAGCTTCCGTGATGTACGAGTAACTGCAGACTTTTTCAGTGGAATAATGTTTTTCAACAGTCCTCGGTAACTGGTGGAATGAGCATTAGTGTGACTTTGCAACAAGATGAGTGAAGAAATTACACGTTTATATTTATACCGACCATTTTCTTTTTCATAAGTTTTGGACCTGACTTGTCCTCTGTTCCTTCCTTAATAAACCAATGTTTCAGGATTCTGTTGCATTTGCAGTTTCGTTAGGATGTTAGTGACGTGACAGTGTGTAAGCTCCACTTTGTTCTAACAATAGAAGAAAATTTTAACATGGCAACAAGAAAAATTTAGATGATACTGGAAATTTGCCACTGATTCATGGGTGGTTTTCAGGTTACAGCAAGCTCAAAAATGTGTGTGAAATCTTATGGGACTTAACTGCTAAGGTCATCAGTCCCTAAGCTTACACGCTACTTAATCTAAATTATCCTAAGGACAAACACACACACCCGTGCCCGAGGGAGGACTCGAACCTCCGGCGGGACCAGCCGCACAGTATTAGTTGCTGCAAGTATAGGAAAGATGTCAAACAATGAGCACGTCAAAAACCTTATACAACACTACCGTGAAATCTTGATTGTGAAAACTGACACATGACATTACAAGAACAGGATTGTAAAAAATATGTTTTACAAAGAGATGGTTGAAACATTTCTAGACAGTATTCCAACTGTGAACCAAAGCGTTATAAAAACTAACAACATTGCCACACGATGGAACGCGTCAAAAACATGCAAGCAGACAGTGTTTCCTGATGTGAGCGAAAATCGGACATAACATATCGTAAGTTCAAAAATGGTTCAAATGGCTCTGAGCACTATGGGACTTAACATCTATGGTCATCAGTCCCCTAGAACTTAGAACTACTTAAACCTAACTAACCTAAGGACATCACACAACACCCAGCCATCACGAGGCAGAGAAAATCCCTGTCCCCGCCGGGAATCGAACCCGGGAACCCGAGGGTGTGAAGCGAGAACGCTACCGCACGACCACGAGATGCGGGCATATCGTAAGTAAAATCAACATCTTCGGTAACGAACTGTTTTCAGATGCAGAAAGCAGGCGAGATTGAAAACAGGTTTCATTACAGACCACTGATGATGCTTTTTTCAGTAAAACGAAACGCATTTGGTGACAAAAATACGCATTTTCTTGTACTCGCAAAGACAGTGTTAAAATTGTAGGTGCAAAGACAGAGTTAAAATACCTGCAGTAATCTGTGAAAGAATCTCAGTAAGGTGTAAGTCTCTTGAAAGAAGCGTAAAAGGGGGAAGAAGTGGATGAGTTGTATAAAGCAACAAGCAACAAAAATGGCTCTGAGCTCTATGGGACTTAACATCTGAGGTCATCAGTCCCCTAGAACTTAGAACTACTTAAACCTAACTTACCTAAGGACATACCACACATCCATGCCCGAGGCAGGATTCGAACCTGCGACCATAGCGGTCGCGCGGTTCCAGACTGAAGCGCCTAGAACCGCTCGGTCACAATGGCAGCCAACAAGCAACACTATTGTGCGTGCCAATAAAATGTTGCTTATACTACTGTATATTCATTATTGTAGGCTATCCATTTAGCAGTCAGTTCAGCGTCGTGGATCGGCGCAACCTGCTCCATGGAAGTCCACCTGCCGTTCTGGGTATTAAATTCCATGGAGAAGAAATAAAAACTTTGAGATTCGCCGATGACATTGTGATTCTGTCAGAGACAACAAAGGACTTGGAAGAGCAGTTGAACGGAATGGACAGTGTTTTGAAAGGAGGGTATAAGATGAACATCAACAAAAGCAAAACGAGGATAGTGGAATGTAGTCGAATTAAGTCGGGTGATGCTGAGGGAATTAGATTAGGAAATGAGACACTTGAAGTAGTAAAGGAGTTTTGCTATTTGGGGAGCAATATAACTGATGATGGTCGAAGTAGAGAGGATATAAAATGTAGACTGGCAATGGCAAGGAAAGCGTTTCTGAAGAAGCAAAATTTGTTAACATCGAGTAAAGATTTAAATGTCAGGAAGTCGTTTCTGAAAGTATTTGTATGGAGCGTAGCCATGTATGGAAGTGAAACATGGACGATAAATACACTCCTGGAAATGGAAAAAAGAACACATTGACACCGGTGTGTCAGACCCACCATACTTGCTCCGGACACTGCGAGAGGGCTGTACAAGCAATGATCACACGCACGGCACAGCGGACACACCAGGAACCGCGGTGTTGGCCGTCGAATGGCGCTAGCTGCGCAGCATTTGTGCACCGCCGCCGTCAGTGTCAGCCAGTTTGCCGTGGCATACGGAGCTCCATCGCAGTCTTTAACACTGGTAGCATGCCGCGACAGCGTGGACGTGAACCGTATGTGCAGTTGACGGACTTTGAGCGAGGGCGTATAGTGGGCATGCGGGAGGCCGGGTGGACGTACCACCGAATTGCTCAACACGTGGGGCGTGAGGTCTCCACAGTACATCGATGTTGTCGCCAGTGGTCGGCGGAAGGTGCACGTGCCCGTCGACCTGGGACCGGACCGCAGCGACGCACGGATGCACGCCAAGACCGTAGGATCCTACGCAGTGCCGTAGGGGACCGCACCGCCACTTCCCAGCAAATTAGGGACACTGTTGCTCCTGGGGTATCGGCGAGGACCATTCGCAACCGTCTCCATGAAGCTGGGCTACGGTCCCGCACACCGTTAGGCCGTCTTCCGCTCACGCCCCAACATCGTGCAGCCCGCCTCCAGTGGTGTCGCGACAGGCGTGAATGGAGGGACGAATGGAGACGTGTCGTCTTCAGCGATGAGAGTCGCTTCTGCCTTGGTGCCAATGATGGTCGTATGCGTGTTTGGCGCCGTGCAGGTGAGCGCCACAATCAGGACTGCATACGACCGAGGCACACAGGGCCAACACCCGGCATCATGGTGTGGGGAGCGATCTCCTACACTGGCCGTACACCACTGGTGATCGTCGAGGGGACACTGAATAGTGCACGGTACATCCAAACCGTCATCGAACGCATCGTTCTACCATTCCTAGACCGGCAAGGGAACTTGCTATTCCAACAGGACAATGCACGTCCGCATGTATCCCGTGCCACCCAACGTGCTCTAGAAGGTGTAAGTCAATTACCCTGGCCAGCAAGATCTCCGGATCTGTCCCCCATTGAGCATGTTTGGGATTGGATGAAGCGTCGTCTCACGCGGTCTGCACGTCCAGCTCGAACGCTGGTCCAACTGAGGCGCCAGGTGGAAATGGCATGGCAAGCCGTTCCACAGGACTACATCCAGCATCTCTACGATCGTCTCCATGGGAGAATAGCAGCCTGCATTGCTGCGAAAGGTGGATATACACTGTACTAGTGCCGACATTGTGCATGCTCTGTTGCCTGTGTCTATGTGCCTGTGGTTCTGTCAGTGTGATCATGTGATGTATCTGACCCCAGGAATGTGTCAATAAAGTTTCCCCTTCATGGGACAATGAATTCACGGTGTTCTTATTTCAATTTCCAGGAGTGTAGTTTGGACAAGAAGAGAATAGAAGCTTTCGAAATGTGGTGCTACAGAAGAATACTGAAGATTAGATGGGTAGATCACATAACTAATGAGGAGGTGTTAAATAGAATTGGGGAGAAGAGGAGTTTGTGGCACAACTTCACCAGAAGAAGGGATCGGTTGCTAGGACATGTTCTGAGGCATCAAGGGATCACCAATTTAGTAAAAATCGTAGAAGGAGACCAAGAGATGAATACACTAAGCAGATTCAGAAGGATGTAGGCTGCAGTAGGTACTGGGAGATGAAGAAGCTTGCACAGGATAGAGTAGCATGGCGAGCTGCATCAGACCAGTCTCAGGAGTGAAGACCACAACAACAACAACAATCTCATTTCAGTGTATAAACGTTACTGTAGGGATCCCTCTATCTGTACATGTGTTATTTCAGAGTATGAAGATGATCCTTAAGGATTGAAACCGGTCACTCCGATTAAAAGAAATTTGCGATCAAGACTGTTTTTTAATTATCATATTCCCCAGAACTGTGTCGTGTCTATTATTTAACAGGCATTACGAATTACTACACTTTATAAAGGTTCAACTAGTCATCAAATGCCACAATTTTCTTCCTATCATCGTCCATTCCTTCTCTCGAAGACGTAAACTACTTTCAAAGTGCGAAAATATACCACAATAAATGAAATGCCTATGAAACATCGCACGGAACTACGTACTTTGCGGCGTGATGCAGTCGTAACTCCTAAAATCCATCGCCAGTGCCATCTGGCCTGTCGTGCATGCATGGCAGTCCTGGATCTGCGGATAAATCACGAAAACCCGCCGATCTGCCCGTACGCACGAATGGACCCAGTCTGAGGGCTGATGCTAGAGCCAGATCCGAGGGGCAGAGACTGCACGTTGGGAAACGGCGGACCCAGATCGGCGGGACAGACCGGTCAGAGACATCCGTGGAACTGGCCCACGGTTCTGGCGCACTAAGGAAAACCGCTCGTATATGGCCAGCTATTACTAACCCAAAGTGCGGAAGGCATGAAGAAATATTCGCAAGTGATGGACCATTTTTCGACGTCTGTGACTGATAAGATAATGCGCAAATGCAGGATGGAGTACAGCAAATGTATGTTTTTTAAACTGCCAGTACTTAGTGGAGAGTGAGGTATTGAGCTTTGGTGGCCGACCGTGATGGCCGAGCGATTCAGTCTGGAACCGCGCGACCGCTACGGTCGCAGGTTTGAATCCTGCCTCGGGCATGGATGTGTGTGATGTCCTTAGGTTAGTTAGGTTTAAGTAGTTCTGATGACCTCAGAAGTTAAGTCCCATAGTGCTCAGAGCCATTTGAACCATTCGACCTTTGGTGACCGCTGTAGGACGGTTCAAACAAAGAAATTTCAGTCACTGTGGAGCGTTGGAGCCAAGAGCATCGTGTGTTTTGCTGTCGAGCAGTTATTTTAGAAACAGTCTGTTGTGATGGTTCAACGTTTTTTCCATCGAAATTTTAATGCCGAACGCCGAGGTGGGGTCCCAGATCGAAACGCCCTACTCGGAAGGGTTGTTTGTTTAGATATACTGGGTCTGTGATGATGAAAAAACCACATGTTCTTTCTCGTTCATTCCGATCTCCGGAATATGTGAACAGAGTGAGAAGGACAGTTCTTACTAGTCCGAAACGGTCCCCTAGGCGACAGGCTGTGGCTCTGGGAGTGTCATATCGTTAACTTCATTGCATCTTACTTGATGATCTCAGCTGTGGTGCACCACGGACCATACTTGGCAGGGGTGAACAACGGCTGTGGAGATGTGTACGGGCGAGTAGATGTGCAACTGTTGAGCAACTGATCACCCAGATGAACCAAGGGGCCACCAACAGTGTCTCCTCAACGTCGTTCAGCGAACGTTGCAACGTGTAGGACTCCACAATAAGCGCCTGATTCATGCACAAATGCTGCTGACTGCTGTTGATTGGCGATGAAGGCTGGAATTTGCATGCGACTACCGCAATTGGACGTCCACTGATTGGCAATAGGTGGCCTTTTCAGATAACAGACGGCCGTTGGCGTGTACGGTGTGAAACATCTGAAAGAAAACACCCTGCAACGATCGTCAGAAGAGTTCAGGGTGGAGGAGGTAGTATTATGGTCTGGGGAATGTTTTCGTAGCTTTCCCTAAGTGACCTCGTCATTCTGAAAGGCACAATGGATCAACACAAGTATACATCTATCCTTGGGGACCATGTCTACCCGTGCATGCAGGTAGTTTTCCCTCGGAACGATGACATCTACCAGAAGGACAATGTAGAATGCCACACACCTTGTAGTTTACGTGTGTGGTACGAAGAATCGCGCACTCCGCTGGCCACCGAAAGGGCTTAGGGCAGACTTTGCGCAAAGTACATAGGAATGTTAAAATGTATACTTTTTATTTTTAGTCTGATTAAAGAAAGTACGATTTTTTTCCGAATATGTCGCGATTTCCGACAGGCGTTGATATACATCAACGGGGACAGTTGTTACTGTGTACCCCGACCGGGACTAGAAACCCGGGATCTCCTGCTTACATAGCAGACGCTCTATCCATCAGAGCCACCGACGGCACAGACGACAGTGCGACTGCAGGGATTTATCCCTTGCACGCTCCCCGTGTGACCCACATTCCCAACTTAACGTCCACACACTGCATTCGTAGTGCCCCTGCCCATTACACTCAATGCAGCAAATCTTAACGAGTCCCGTAAGAGTTCGGACAATGCGTGTGCATCCGCACAGAAGAAGATGGTCTACGGCCGGTTAGCCTTAACTCTTAACTATATGAAGATGGTATCTGTTCTTTCGTACATCAGTGGTGGAGAGTGGTCGGAAATTCCACGGTGAAAATCTGGTTGGCCGGAAGTGCCACAGCACTTGCGGCACCTACAAAACGGTCAGGAACGCCACGGACGTAAAGTCCACAGAGTCCTTTATATGTCTGGGATATTGTTGGCTCCGCAGATCATAACTCATAATGATGTCGAATGTGTCAAATGTTGGAAGGTATATACGGGGATCTGTTCAAAAAGTAACCAAACTTATTTTAACAATATTTTCCGTGGTAGCTATTGTGGCTTTTCTTGGCAAAATCGACTCATTGGAATAAATGGTCAACTTAACAGTACACTGAGATGACACAAGTCATGGGATAGTTATATGCACATATACAGCTGGCAGTAGTCTCGCGTACACAAGGTATAAAAGGGCAGTGCATTGGCAGGGAAGTCATTTGCACTCAGGTAATTCGTGTGAAAATGTGCACGACGTGATTATGGCAGCACGACTGTTAATTAACAGACTTTGAACGCGGAGTGGTATTTGGAACCAGACGCATGGGACATTCCATTTCGGAAATCCTTAGGAAATTCAGTATTCCGAGATATACAGAGTCAAGAGTGCGCAGAGAATACCAAATTTCAGGGATTACCTCAGACTATGGACAAGGCAGTGGCCGAAGGCCTTCACTTAACGACCGAGGCCAGCGGCGTCAGTGTAGAGTTGTCAGTGCTACGAGACAAGCAACATTGCGTGAAGTATCCGTAGAAATCAATGTGGAACGTACCACGGACGTATCCGTTAGGACAGTGAAGCGAAATTTGGCGTTATTTGGCTATGGCAGTAGACGACCGTCGCGAGAGTCTTTGCTAATGGAACAAAGCGCCTGTCCTGGACTTCTGACCATATCGGTTGGACCCTAACGACTGGGAAACTGAGGCCTGGTCAGATGGGTTCCGATTTCAGTAGGTAAGAGCTGATGGACGGGTTCGAGTGTGGTGTACCCACCACGAAGCCATGAACCAAGCTGTCAGCAAGGCACCGTGAAAGCTGGTGGTGGCTACATAATGGTGTGGGCTGTTTCTACATGAAATGAACTGGGTTCTCTGGTCCAGCTGAACCGGTCATTGACTGAAAATGGTTATGTTCGGCTGCCTGGAGACCATTTACAGCCATTCATGGACTTCCATGTTCCCAAATAATGGTGGAATTTTTGTGGGTGACATTTCGCCATGTCATTGTGCCACAGTTGTTCATGATTAGTTTGAAGAACATTCTGGACAATTCAAACGAATGATTTGGTCACCCAGATATGAATCCCATCGAACATTTATGAGACATAATCGAGAGTTCAGTTCATGCAGAAACTCCTGCACTGGCTACGCTTCTGCAACGGCTATAGAGGGAGCATCGCTCAGTATTTCTGCAGGAGACTACCAACGACTTGTTGAGTGCACGCCACCTCAAGTTGCTCCCTACGCCGGACAAAAGGAGGTCCGACGCGATATTAGGAGGTATCCCATGACTTTTGCTACCTCAATGTGAAGATCATTTACAGTCTTTTCAATAACGTTTCTACTTCGCCAGTGTACATTTTGCAGCACAGCTTCATCAGGGTGGCTTCTGCATCTACACCTATAGTCTGCAAGGCATTGTGAAGTGCACGGTTGAGTGTACTTTCCATTGTACCGCGTATTAAGGTTTCTTCCCATTTCATTTGCGAATGTCGAGCGGGAGGAAAGAGTGTTTATATGACTGTGTGCGCTATAATCAATTTAATCTTCGGTTATTGGTCCTTACTGCAGAGAAACGTAGTAGCCTATAATGTACTCCTAAATTCCTCCATTCCTACATTCCACCCTTAATACTTTGTTATCTGTGGCTGACGATGTCTCTGAGTCAGATGCAGTCGTCCACCCCGTTCCAGAGGAAGCTTCTCAGCCCGCACGGTCTGGGCATTCACAGAGGGTGGATTTCCTAGTAGTTGGGAGCTCCAACGTTAGGCGCGTAATGGGGCTCTTAGGAACATGGCTGCCGAGGAGGGGAAGGAAGCCAGTGTGCACTCCGTGTGCATTCCGGGTGGAGTCATTCCGGATGGGGAAAGGGTGCTTCCGGATGCCATAAAGAGAACAGGGTGCAGCCAACTGCAGATGGTGGCTCATGTCGGTACCAATGACGTGTGTCGTTTTCGATCGGAGCAGATTCTGTCTGGTTTCGTGCCACTAAAGCAGAGTTATTAAACACGGTTTTCCGAAACTCCTTCACCAAAGAAGACGAAGTAAATATTCCTGAATTCCAGTCAAGAGCAATTGCCAAGATGAGAAACATACAAGTAGATATCATCGGTGTAACAAAACAGCTTAAATCACTTAATAAAGGCAAGGCCTCCGGTCCAGAGTGTGTACCAGTCAGGTTCCTCTCAGGGTATGCTAATAAAATACACTCCTGGAAATTGAAATAAGAACACCGTGAATTCATTGTCCCAGGAAGGGGAAACTTTATTGACAGATTCCTGGGGTCAGATACATCACATGATCACACTGACAGAACCACAGGCACATAGACACAGGCAACAGAGCATGCACAATGTCGGCACTAGTACAGTGTATATCCACCTTTCGCAGCAATGCAGGCTGCTATTCTCCCATGGAGACGATCGTAGAGATGCTGGATGTAGTCCTGTGGAACGGCTTGCCATGCCATTTCCACCTGGCGCCTCAGTTGGACCAGCGTTCGTGCTGGACGTGCAGGCCGCGTGAGACGACGCTTCATCCAGTCCCAAACATGCTCAATGGGGGACAGATCCGGAGATCTTGCTGGCCAGGGTAGTTGACTTACACCTTCTAGAGCACGTTGGGTGGCACGGGATACATGCGGACGTGCATTGTCCTGTTGGAACAGCAAGTTCCCTTGCCGGTCTAGGAATGGTAGAACGATGGGTTCGATGACGGTTTGGATGTACCGTGCACTATTCAGTGTTCCCAGTGGTGTACGGCCAGTGTAGGAGATCGCTCCCCACACCATGATGCCGGGTGTTGGCCCTGTGTGCCTCGGTCGTATGCAGTCCTGATTGTGGCGCTCACCTGCACGGCGCCAAACACGCATACGACCATCATTGGCACCAAGGCAGAAGCGACTCTCATCGCTGAAGACGACACGTCTCCATTCGTCCCTCCATTCACGCCTGTCGCGACACCACTGGAGGCGGGCTGCACGATGTTGGGGCGTGAGCGGAAGACGGCCTAACGGTGTGCGGGACCGTAGCCCAGCTTCATGGAGACGGTTGCGAATGGTCCTCGCCGATACCCCAGGAGCAACAGCGTCCCTAATTTGCTGGGAAGTGGCGGTGCGGTCCCCTACGGCACTGCGTAGGATCCTACGGTCTTGGCGTGCATCCGTGCGTCGCTGCGGTCCGGTCCCAGGTCGACGGGCACGTGCACCTTCCGCCGACCACTGGCGACAACATCGATGTACTGTGGAGACCTCACGCCCCACGTGTTGAGCAATTCGGCGGTACGTCCACCCGGCCTCCCGCATGCCCACTATACGCCCTCGCTCAAAGTCCGTCAACTGCACATACGGTTCACGTCCACGCTGTCGCGGCATGCTACCAGTGTTAAAGACTGCGATGGAGCTCCGTATGCCACGGCAAACTGGCTGACACTGACGGTGGCGGTGCACAAATGCTGCGCAGCTAGCGCCATTCGACGGCCAACACCGCGGTTCCTGGTGTGTCCGCTGTGCCGTGCGTGTGATCATTGTTTGTTCAGCCCTCTCGCAGTGTCCGGAGCAAGTATGGTGGGTCTGACACACCGGTGTCAATGTGTTCTTTTTTCCATTTCCAGGAGTGTAGCTCCATATTTAGCAATTATATACAACCACTCGCTCACAGAATGATACGCACCTAAGGACTGGAAAATTGCTCAAGTCACACCAATACCCAAAAAGGGAAGTAGGAGTATTCCGCTGAATTACAGGCCTACATCACTAACGTCGATTTGCAGTAGGGTTTTACACATATACTTTATTCGAACATTATGAAGTACCTCGAAGAAAACGATTTATTGACATATAGTCACCACGGATTCAGAAAATATCGTTCTAGCTCTTTATACTCATGAAGTAATAAGTGTTATCGACAGAGAATGTCAAATTGATTCTATATTTTTAGATTTCCAGAAGGCTTTCGACACCGTTCCTCACAAGCGTCTTCTAATCAAACTGCGTGCCTACGGAGTATCGCCTCAGTTGTGCGACTGGATTCGTGATTTCCTGTCAGAAAGGTCACAGTTCGTAGTAATAGACGGAAAGTCATCGACTAAAACAGAAGTAATATCCGACGTTCCCCAAGGAAGTGTTATAGGCCCTCTATTGTTCCTGATATATATTAACTACATAGAAGACAGTCTGAGTAGCCGTCTTAGATTGTTTGTTGATGATGCTGTCATTTACCGTCTTGTTAAGCCATCAGACGATCAAAACGACTTGCAAAATGATTTAGATAGGTTATCTGTATGGTACGAAAAGCGGCAATTGACCCTGAATAAAGAGAAGTGCGAAGTTATTCGCATGAGTACTAAAAGAAATCAGCTAAATTTCCATTACGCGATAAGTCACACAAATCTAAGCGCTGTAAATTCAACTAAATACTTAGGGATTACAATTATAAATAACCTAAATTGGAACGATCACATAGATATTATTGTGGGTAGAGCAAACCAAAGACTGCGATTCATTGGCAGAACACTTAGAAGGTGCAACAGGTCTACCAAAGAGACTGCTTACACTACGCTTGTCCGCCCTATTCTGGAGTATTGCTGAGCGGTGTGGGATCCGCATCAGGTGGGACTGACGGATGACATCGAAAAAGTACAAAGAAGGGCACATCGTTTTGTATCATCGCGAAATAGGGGAGATAGTGTCACAGACATGGTAGGTGAATTGGAGTGGCAATCATTAAAACAAAGGCGTTTTTCGTTGCGACGGGATCTTCTCATGAAATTTCAATTACCAGTTTTCTCTTCCGATTGCGAAAACATTCTGTTGGCGCCCACCTACATAGGGAGAAATTATCATCACGATAAAATAAGAGAAATCAGGGCTCGCACGGAAAAATTTAAGTGCTCGTTTTTCCCGCGTGCCGTTCGAGAGTGGTACGGTAGAGAGACAGCATGAAGGTGGTTCATTGAACCCTCTGCCAGGCACTTTATTGTGAATAGCAGAGTAATCGCATAGATGTAGATGTGAGTTGACTTTTGTGGGGGTAGTTGTCGTGCAGTTAGCGAAGATATTCTCGTCTGTCTCCTGCTACCGTAATCCAGTGACGCCAAATTTCGTTGCACTGTCCTAATGGATACATTCATCGTACTTCCCACATTGATTTCTGCAATCATTTCACGCTGTGTCGCTTATCTGTTAGCACTGAGAACTGCACGCCAACGTCACTGATCTCGATTGTTAAGTGAAGGTCTCGGCCACTGCGCTGTCTGTGATGAGAGGTAATGCCTGAAATTTGGCATTCTCGGCACACTCTTTGTAGAGTCTTGTACAGTAGGAAGCAAGGTAGAGGATATTGTTATGGGTAGCCACTATATTCTTTCTACAACACCAATGCACACGTGGATTAATTTGATGCTTTATTTACATGAAGCTGCTACTTAACTTGAATAGAGTCCATCTTCGTGGTACGAGCTCTTCAGTAACTGTCCTCTTGGTGATAATATCGGTATTAATCACTAATCTGGTCACTGTGCACTGTCGTAGCCTGAGAGAGCCAGTGAGTCAGTGAGACCCTCTGGTCAGCAGCGGCGGCCTAAATACTTGCTGTCGAGAGGACGTAGGCGGCGTGTTGCTTGTCGGTGTTTCCTAAAAATGTTCAAATGTGTGTGAAATCTTATGGGACTTCACTGCTAAGGTCATCAGTCCCTACGCTTACACACTACTTAACTTAAATTATCCTAAGGACAAACACGCACACCCATGCCCGAGGGAGGACTCTAACTTCCGCCGGGACCAGCTGCGCAGTCCATGACTGCAGCGTCTGAGACCGCTCGGCTAATCCCGCGCGGCAGGCGTTTCCTCTGGCCTCTCGTGATAGGGGCGTTTCATCCAGCGCCTCCTATCGATCTCAGTACTACATCTTTTCCGAGCGATGTGCTGGCGACAGCTTGCGCCAGCACATTCTTAACATTGTAGATCTCGGAATACTGAATCCCCTAACGATGCATCTAGCTCTAACTACCATTCCGCATTCAAAGTCTGTTAATTCCTGTTGTGCGCTCATAATCACGTCGGATACCTTTCCACATGAATCGCCTGAGTACAGATGATAGCTCCATCAAAGTACTGCCCTTTTATACCTTGTGTACGCGATACTGCTGCCATCTGTATACGTTCAAGTGTGGTGCATACACGAAGAAGCCATGGACCCACGTTTTCAACAAGGCACTGAGAAAGCTGGTGGTGGCTTCATAATGGTGTGTTTTTGCATGAAATGAACTGGCTTCACAATCTCATGACTTTTGTCATGTCAGTGTGTTGTCGTCAGACAGATAAAATCTCGATAATAGTCCGAAGGAGACCACAAGTTACATTACGTCTTTGTTGACAATTATCAGGGGTGCTATCACCGAAGCCACTGCGAATACGTCCCGGATCACCGTGTATACGGGCATTTCAGCACGCCAGCGTCATTCTGTTTAACTTGCAAGTAAACAGTCAGCTTGCAGTTACGTGGATTCTGCGAACAAGGTGACCGCTACAAATTAAGCACGCAGACCTGCTGTGTCGCAAGTTCTACTTTTTTCCGCTCCGTTGGCCTTGAGATAATCAAGAACTGCTGGAGAAGGTGATTAGTTTAGAGGTGACAGACAGCGAGCAGAAGACATGCGATGTGACCGGTCACGCAAACAAGCAGATTACATTCGTCTCATTTCTATTCATCTTCTGCCCTACGGAGGAGGTTAGGTCTTCTGACCACCTTCAGGTCAGACGGTTAACAGCTCACAGTGTACACTGTCAAGGGCGTACCCAGGATCTGAACTAGGGAGGGGCAGGTCATACTAGTCTCAGGAAACAAGGTCTCGAGACAACATACAGCACTTCTTATTAAATAAAACAGTAAATCAGTGAAAAACTGCTTTTAATAAACATTTTAAATGCAAGAATGCACTTGTACAATCCGAGAAAACATGCAGCATTTCTTATTAAATAAAACAGTAAACTAGTGAAAAACTGCGAATATCTCCTGGGGGGGGGGGGGGGAGCAGCTGTCCCCTCCCCCCCTGCCCCTCGCTGGGTACACCCATGTACACTCTAGATATACAAACTTTTACATGGCGAAAGCAGTACTTGGAGATACATACCCTCACTTATAATAACGATAATATCATCTACAATTTGTAGAGAAACCATACTGCAGTTTCAAAATTCGGAAGGCACGGTAGGGGGGGGGGGGGGGGGGAGGGGAGGGGGCAGTAGCTCAGGAGAAAGTGATGCAGGGTTGCAGACTACATCCGATGTTATTCAATCTGGACATACAACAACTAGTAAAGTAAGCTAAGGAGAAACTAAGAAAGAAATGAAAGTCCACGGAAGTTGGAATGAAAACGTGAAGGTTTGATTGCAGTTCTGTCAGATATGCCAACGGATCTGGAACACAAGTAGAGCGTAATAAGTAGTGACTTAAAAAGAAGTTACAACATAGACATCTATAAAAGTAAAGCAAGAATATTGGAATATAGTCGAATTAAACTAGATGATACTGGGACAAGTAGATTAAGAAATGACACGCTAACACATTAGATGTGTTTTGCTATTTGGGCAGCAAAATAGCTGTCGAGATGATACAAAATTAAGACTGATAATAGTAAGAAAAGCTTGTCTCAATAAGGGAAAAGTAACTTAAGTTTAGAAATTCTTTTCTGAAAGTAATTAACTGGAGTGTAATGATAATTCAATCGACACCCTAGCTGCAAACAGGCGTTGATAGACATCATTGGAGACATGCTGAAAATGTGTGCCCCGACCGGGACTCGAACCCGGGATCTCCTGCTTACATGGCAGATGCTCTATCCACCTTTTTTTAATCTCATTTTGTTCTATATTGTACGTTGAATTTGTTCGTGGCGGACGTCCGATGACACTCGTTCAAGTTGTTCGTTGATCCATTGACACAGTTTTTTTTTTTTTATTACAGAGGGTAGTTAAACCCTCTGACCGAACACGCTGAGCTACCGTGCTGGCTTAAAAATGGAAATGAGCGTTTGGGGTCATTGGCCGGGAGATTTTGTTCGATATAGTTCGTTGCGTTTGGTTTGGGCGGACGTCACAAGACATCCGTTCACGTTGATCGTTGATTCCTTGACTCAGTTTTTTTTTTAATTTTTTTAAATTTTTATTACAGAGAGCACGCAGCCCTCTGACCGAACACGCTGAGCTGCCGTGCCGGCTCTAATGGATGTTTGCCCGTCACACTCATTACTCATGGCAGATTAATCTACCAAGTCCCGGCCGGCCGGAGTGGCCGTGCGGTTCTAGGCGCTACAGTCTGGAACCGAACGACCGCTACGGTCGCAGGTTCGAATCCTGCCTCGGGCAAGGATGTGTGTGATGTCCTTAGGTTAGTTAGGTTTAATTAGTTCTAAGTTCTAGGCGACTGATGACCTCAGAAGTTAAGTCGCATAGTGCTCAGAGCCATTTGAACCAACCAAGTCCCGTACGAGTTGGGGCATAGCGAGTGCGTTCGCACCAGAAGGCCAATGGCCGGGTAGCCATATTTTAACTATATATGAAGGTAGTACCTGTTCCCGAAAGAACAGATACCATTGATGACCGTGTAGCTTCTCTTGAATTCTAGAGAAGCTGCACAGTCATCAATGGTATCTGTTCTTTCGGGAACAGGTACTACCTTCATATATAACTGGATTGTAGCCTTGCACGGAAGTGAAACGTGATGATGGATTCATTATGCTAAATCTATCCCACATCTACATAAATACTCCGCAAGCCACTGTACGGTGCGTGGCGGAGAGTACGCTTTACCAGTACTAGTCATTTCCTTTCCTGTTCCACTCGCAAATAGAGCCAGGCAAAAACGACTATCTATATGCCTCCATATGAGCCCTAATTTCTCATATCTTATCTTCGTGGACCTTAACCCTCTATTGCACTGTGTATATTTAAATATACATATTTTCAGAACTCTGTACTGGCTCATATAATGTAACTGTGCCACTGACGTGCACTGTATACTCAGATGTACATCTGTATTTTTCGTGTATCACGTCAGATGGCAGCATCTGCTTACGGCAGTTGAGTAAAAGTTTGCAGAACTGTTGGTATGTCTAGAAGGCTGTGGGTCTCCGGGCGTGCGATTGTTTGTATTTATTTATTCATGAGTGACGTGTCTTTTGAGCTTTTCTTTCGTCGTGTTTCTATTGGAAGAATCTACAAAAGCTATAAACGTATTGTTTCTTTCGAAATAATTGTTTCTTTGCTTTTTATTCAAACTTTTGTGTGTGTGTATCTGAATGAACAGTGTGCAGTAAAGGTAAAAGTGGACAATTCGTGAAGGAAACATGGATACCCGTTTATTTTACCGAAAAAGGCAAGGGAGAAGCTACATTCCTCCAGAAAGCAGTGACGAGGACTGTTTGGACAGTGATGACAGTGATCTGGATAAAACCTACGTTCCTGAACGACTTACAGGTGAGTTAGAAATTGACTAGCAATTTTCATAAAAAAATCATGTAAAGAGTTACATCAGTATAAGAAGTTGATTGGATTTTCGCTACAGTGGCAACTTTTACTTGCTCTAATATACAACTCTTTACAGTTCTTTTCATGTGTGTTCTTTTTCTCGTGACAATATATCAATTGTTGTTGTCCCAAATGTGTTTCATGCTTTTTATCTAAAAAATTGTGACTGTGACTTAGACCAGCATTGTAGCCTAGTCAGCTTTATATAGTTTCCCAGCACCATCTCTTGTTCAGTTTCTGATGACAAGTAATTCACACTCTACTTTTCAGGCTCACAATCAGGTGACAGTAGCAGCAGCGAAGAAAACTGTGATGAGCCAGATGAAGTGGGAGTGCCTTGTGTTTCAAACACAGAGCAGATAGTTGAACCTGAAGTTGGTGATAATCTTCCTCAGGCACAATCTCCACCTCGTTGTAATGTGCCGAAATTGAACCTTCTTTGGAAGAGGAACACGGTAAAATCTGTATTTTCTTCTCCTGTTTGGACTGGAGAAATTCCACCATCTACAGAAGTATTTTCACCACTAACGTACTTCAAAAAGATTTTTGACTCAAGTATCATTGACTACATATGTCAACAAACGAATCTGTATTCGAAGCAGTGTGATGTGGCCAACACCTTCAGTGTTACCTCTACCGAAATTGAACAATTTATTGGTATTGCATTCTACATGTCACTGATTGCTATACCTGGGAACAGAAGATACTGGAACAAGAAATGTGGTGTGAAACAAGTGTCTGATGTAATGACACTACGCAGATGGGAACAAATAAAGAGATATTTACATTTTGCTGACAATACTCAGCAACATTCTGCACCTGACAGACTGTTCAAGGTTAGAATGGTAAGCGACATGCTGCGAAAAAATTTATCAAAAATACCAATTGAAGAACACCTTGCAGTGGACGAACAAATTGTGCCATTCAAAGGTCACAGTAGCTTGAAACAGTATAATCCCAAGAAACCAAAAAAGTGGGGCTACAAAATATATTGCATAGCAGGTGCCAGTGGTATTATTTATGATTTCGAAGTCTATTCTGGACCTGTCAATCAACCCAGTCATCTTCCTAATGTAAACGCCAGTGGAAATGTAGTGCTCAGATTGGCTGAAAGAATACCAAAGTACAAAAATCATAAACTGTTCTATGATAACTGGTTCTGCAGTCCAGAGCTTCAAGTTGAGCTGGTAAAATGTGGTATTCACAGTCTGGGAACAGTACAATTGAATAGAGTGAGAAACAATAAGATGCCTTCTGATGCTGAAATGAAAAAGCAGGGAAGAGGCACATCTGTTGAATCCACTGCATCTGTTTCTGGATATGACCTGATTCTTGTGAAATGGCAAGACAACAGGTGTGTCAGCCTTCTGGGCACCTTTTCAGGTACTCACCCAGAAAGCCAGGTTGCAAGATATGACAAAAAAACAAAGCAACGTATCCAAATAAAATGCCCAAAGATTGTGAAGGAGTACAACAAGTTTATGGGAGGTGTTGACACTATTGACTCCTTATTAGCTCTGTACAGAACGAAAATCAGGTCAAAGAAATATTACATGAGACTGTTCTTCCATTTATTGGACATGAGTTGTGTTGTTGCTTGGCTACTTTATAAGAGAGCCTGTCATGAAGATAGTATTGAAGAGAAAACCCAGATGGCTTTGTTTGATTTCAAGCTTGATATTGCTGAATCCTTATGCTGGTCAGGAAAACCATCCAAGAGACAGTCGCTGGATAGCTCACCAGGCAGTGGCACCAAAAAGAGAAGGCAGCCAAATACAGCAAATGCTGACATCAGGAAGGACAGAATCGATCACTGGCCTAACTACTGTGAAAAATCTGCCAGATGTAAATATAATAAATGTCAAAAAATAACAAAAATAATGTGTACCAAATGTAACACCTATTTGTGTTTTGTACCAGATAGAAATTGTTTCTACAATTTTCACAATGTATAAATTCTGGAAATATGTAACTGCATAGTAGTGACATTTTGCTAACTGATGTATACCCAACTTTTATAATGTTTGTTATTTTTGTTTTTTGAATAAAATTTAATTTAAAGTCTTAATTTGTGGATGTACCATAAATTTTGAACTGTGTTCTCCAAAAATTTTGTACCTTATACGAACTAATATAAACGTACTCATTACATCCGTATTTGCGCAGTGTATATTTGAACATACAGAGTGATATTTTCCAAAATATATATACTAGAAAGTTTATCATCATCTATTTTTCATTCATGGGCACTATGAAGTATAAATCCAAAGTTGTTATTTGAAAATTCTTAGTTTTACTGTTCTTGTGCAATAGAGGGTTAAGCGCAAGCTATGTTGGCGGCAGTCGAATCGTTTGACAGTCAGCTTCAAATACCGGTTCTCTAAATTTTCTCAATAGCGTGCCTCGCAAAGAACGTCACCTTCCCTCCAGGGATTCGCATCTGAGTTGCCGAAGCATCTCCATAATACTTGCGTGTTGTTCGAACCTACCGGTAACAAATCTAGCAGCCCTCTGAACTGCTTCGATGTCTTCCTTCAATCCAACCTAGTACGGATGCCAAACACTCGAGCAGTACTCAAGAATAGGTGGCAACAGCGTCCTGTATGGGGTCCCTTTACAGATGAAACACTCTTTTCTAAAATCCTCCCAATAAAATGAAGTCGGCCATTTGCCTCCCCTGCCACAGTTATCACATACTCGTTCCATTTCATACCCTTTGCAACGTTACGCCCAGATATTTAAACGAATTGACTGTGTCAGTAATACTGTATCCGATCATTACAGCTTCGTTCTTCCTACTCATCCGCATTAACCTACATTTTCCACATTTAGAGCTAGCTGGCATTCATCACACCAATTGTAAATTTTTCCAAGTCGCCTTGTATCTTCCTACAGTCACTAACTTCGACACCTTTCCGTACACCACAACATCATCATCAAACAACTGCAGATTGATGCCCACTCTGTCCGGCAAATCATTTACGTACATAGGGAACAAAAGCAGTCCTATCACACTTCCCTGGGGTACTCCTGACGATACCCTTGTCTCTGATGAACACTCGCCGTCAAGGACAACATACTGGGTTCTATTACTTAAGAAGTCTTCGAGCCACTCACGTTTCTGCAAACTTATTCCGTATGCTCGTACCTTCGTTAATAGCCTGTAACGGGCCACCGTGTCAAAACCTTTCCGGAAATCTAGAAATATGGAATCTGCCAGATTCCCTTCAGCTATACTTCGCAGTATAGCATGTGAAAAAAGGGCAAGCTGAGTTTCGCCTGAGCAATGCTTTCTAAAACCATGCTGTTTCGTGGACATAAGCTTCTTAGTCTCAATACATTTTATTATATTCGAATTCAGAACATGTTCAAGGATTCTGAAGCAAACCGAAATTAGGGATATCGGTCTGTAACTTTGCGAGTCCGTTCTCTTACCCTTACAGACCAATATCCCTAATTTCCGTTTGCTGCAGAATCCTTGAACATTTTGCCGCAGAGTACTCTATGTAAAACCGAATTGGGATTCCATCCTGACCTGGTGACTTATTTGCTTTGAAATCTCTCCGTTGTTTCTCTCCGCCGGAGGTGCTTATTTCTATTCATCCATATGGGAGTTTATTCGGTAGTCAAATGACGATATGTTTGTACGATTCTACCGTGAGATTTAAAACTCCGGCTTTCTTTTTGCTACCTTCAACTGCCGCACCAGAGTGGTCAACAAGGAACTGAGTGGAAGCCAGATTCGCTTAGCGATTTTACGTAAGACCAGAATTTTCCCGGGTTCTCAGTCAGATCTTTTGCTAAGACGTGACGGTGGTAGTTGTTGTATGCTTCGCGTATAGATCTTTTCACAGACGCACGAATCTCTACTAACGGTCGCTTGTCGCCATATACGCGTTTCCTTTTGAACCGAGAGCAACAGCCTCTGTTTCCTCACCATCCTCGGAGTTTCGTTTTGAAACCATGGTGGGTAGTTTCCATCCTTCATCCACTTACTAGGCGCATCGCCTCAGCAGAGTAATCACGTAGATGTAGATGTAGATGTATGCAGTTGAACCTGCTTACTGAATTCATCTCTACATCTCCCTCTACACTCTCTAACTCTCTCTCTCTACCAAACTGACGATTTCTTGGTGCCTCAGGATGTGTCTTATCAACTCATACCTTCATTTAGTTAAGTTGTGCCAACCATTCCATCCATTTCTTTTTTCCCCAGTTAGATTCAGTACCTCCTCATTAGTTATTCGATCTACCCATCTTCTGTGGCACCACATTTCAAAAGATTTTATTCTGTTCTTGTATGAAGTGCTTATCATCCACGTTTAACTTCTTTGCAAGGCTACACTTGAGACAAATACTTTCAGAAAAGACTTGCTATAACCAATATTTATATAAGACGTTAACAAAGACCTCTTTTTTCAGAAATGCTTTTGTTTTATTGTTTGTCTACAGTGTATGTCCTCTCTACTTATGCCATCGTTAGTTAATTTGCTGCCAAAATAGGAAAACTCATCTAGTACTTTCGGTGTGTCATTTCCTTATCTACGCTTCGTAATTCGCTGGGTATTGCCTGGTTTAATTCGATTACATTCCATTACCCTTGTTTTTCTTTTGTTCATTTCATCTTAAATCTTTTTTAAGGCATTATCCAATTCGTTCAACTGCTCTTCCAACTCCTTCGCCGTCTCTAACAGAGTTACAATGTCATCGAAAACATCAAAGTTTTCATTTCTTCTCCCTGAACTTCAATGTGCTTTCCAAATGTCTCCTTGGTTTCCTTTACTACTTGCTCAATGTACAGATTGAATAACTTTAGGGATATGATGCAGACCTGTGTCACTCTCTTCTCAACCACTGCTTCCCTTTCATGTCCTTTGTCATTTATAAATGCGGTCTGGTTTCTGTACGAGTTTAAAATAACATGTCTTTCCCTGTATTTTGTCTCTGTTACCTTCAGAATTTCAGAGAGTGTAGTCGAGTCAACATTGCCCGAAGCTTTCTCTAAATCTGCAAACGTTACAAATTGAGGTTTTCCTTTCTCGAACCTATATTCTAAGATAAGTCGTAGACTTCACGTGTTCCTATATTTCCTTAGTACCCAGCTTTATCTTAAGTGAGGACGAATCTACCCGTTTTTCCAACCTTTTGTACATAAGTCACGTCGGTATTTGGCAAGCATGACTTACGAAACTGATGGGTCGGTAGTACTCGCTCCTGTCAGTACTAGCTGTCTTTGGGCTTGAAATTGCTAAATTCTTCCCGAAATCTGAAACCATTTCACTTATCGCTTGTTTTATACACTGAAGAGCCAAAGAAATTGGTACACCTGCCAAATATCGTGTAAGGCCCCCGCGAGCAAGCAGAAGTGCCGCAACACGGGATGGTGTAGACTCGACTGAGGTCTGGAATACTGCTGGAGGGAACTGATACCATGAATCCTGCAGGGGTCTCCATAAATCCGTAAGAGTACGAGGGGGTGGAGATGTCTTCTGAACAGTGCGTTGCAAGGCATCCCAGATATGCTCAATAATGTTCATGTCTGGGGAGTTTGGTGACCAGCGGAAGTGTTTAAATTGTGTTTCTGGAGCCACTCTGCAGCAATTCTGGACGTGTGGGGTGTCGCATTGTCGGAATGCACAAAAGACACGAACAGATGCAGGTGATCAGACATGATGCTTACGTATGCGTCACGTTGAACTATCTCTTCAGTTATCGTTGGTCCTGTTCTTGCAGGATCTTTTTCCGGTCGCAGAGATGTCGGAGATTTGATGTTTAACCGAATCCTTGATATTTAGGGTGCTCTCGTGAAATGGTCATACGGGAAAATCCCCACTTCATCGCTACCTCGGAGATGCTGTGTCCCATCGCTCGTGCGCCAGCTATAACACCACGTTGAAACTCACTTAAATATTGATAACCTGCCATTGTAGCAGCAGTAACCGATCTAACAACTGCTCCAGACACTTCTTGTCTTACATAGGCGTTGCCGACCACAGCGCCGTATTCTGCCTGTTTACATATCTCTGTATTTGAATACGCACGCCTATACCAGTTTCTTTGGCGCTTCAGTTTATATTTTACACAATAGGTGGAATAGTTTTGTCATGGCTGGCTTTCTCAAGACTCTTACTAAATCTGAGGTAATATCGTGTACTCTAAGCGCCTTGTTTCGACTTAAGTCTTTCACTGTTCGATCAAATTTTTCTCGCAGTATCATATCTCCTCTCTCCATTTACTCCCATTTCTCCTTCCACAATACTGCCTTCAGTTCATTTCCCTTATACTAGTATAGTTCTATATACTCCTCCCACCTCTCAGCTTTCCCTTCATTGTTTAGAACTGGCTTGCCATCTGAGCTCTTGAGATTCATACAGGTGCTTCTCTTTTCTCCAAAGGTTTCGTAATTTTCCCATATGCGGCATCTATCTCTCTCCTACTCATGCGTGCTTCTGCAGCATTGTATTCGTCCTGTAGCCACTCCAGCTTAGCCGTTTTGCATTATCTGTCAATCTAATTTTTTAATTCTTCTATACCCCCATTGCTCTGCTTCTTTTGCTGCGTTTCCACATGTTTCCGTTAATTAAATTCAGCATCTCCTGTGTTATCCATAAGTTTCTTCTAGGCCTTGCCTTTTTACCCCCGCAATCCTCTCCTGCATTCACTGTTTCATATCGCAAAGGTACTCTTTTGTCTTCTGTTGTATCTCTTAGCTATGCTGTAGTCCAACGATGCCTAATGCTCCCTCTGGAAGCTCTCAACAACCTCTGGTTCATTCAGCTTATCGAGATTCCATCTCACTATCTCGTTAATTTCCTATCTTTTACAATTTCTCCAGTTTCAATCTTCAGTTAGCAACCAATGTTGTTGTGGTCTTCAGTCCTGAGATTGGTTTGATGCAGCTCTCCATGCTACTCCATCCTGAGCAAGCTTCTTCATCTCCCAGTACCTACTGCAGCCTACATCCTTCTGAATCTGCTCAGTGTATTCATCTCTTGGTCTCCTTCTACGATTTTTACCCTCCACGCTGCCCTCCAGTACTAAATTGATGATCCCTTGATGCCTCAGAACACGTCCTACCAACCGGTTCCTTCTTCTGGTCAAGTTGTGCCACAAACTCCTCTTCTCCCCAATTCTATTCAATACCTCTTCATTAGTTATGTGATCTACCCATCTGATCTTCAGCATTCTTCTGTAGCACCACATTTCGAAAGCTTCTATTCTCTTCTTGTCTAAACTATTTATCGTCCTTGTTTCACTTCCATACGTGGCTACACTCCATACAAATACTTTCAGAAACGACTTCCTGACACTCAGATCTACACTCGATGTTAACAAATTTCTCTTTTTCAGAAACGCTTTCATTGCCATTGCCAGTCTAAATTTTATATCTTCTCTACTTCGACCATCATCAGTTATATTGCTCCCCAAATAGCAAAACTCCTTTACTACTTTAAGGGTCTCCTTTCCTAATCTAATTCCCTCAGCATCACCCGACTTAATTCGATTACATTCCATTATCCTTGTTTTGCTTTTGTTGATGTTCATCTTATATCCTCCTGTCAGGACACTGTCCATTCCGTTCAACTGCTCTTCCAAGTCCTTTGCTCTCTCTGACAGAATTACAATGTCATCGGCGAACCTCATAGTTTTATTTCTTCTCCATGGATTTTAATACCTACTCCGAACTTTTCTTTTGTTTCCTGTACTGCTTGCTCAATATACAGATTGAATAACATCGGGGAGAGGCTACAACCCTGTCTCACTCCCTTCCCAACCACTGCTTCCCTTTCATGTCCCTCGACTCTTATAACTGCCATCTGCTTTCTGTACAAATTGTAAATAGCCTTTCGCTCCCTGTATTTTACCCCTGCCACCTTCAGAATTTGAAAGAGAGTATTCCAGTCAACATTGTCAAAAGCTTTCGCTAAGTCTACAAATGCTAGAAAGTTAGGTTTGCCTTTCCTTAATCTTTCTTCTAAGATAAGTCGTAGGGTCAGTATTGCCTCACGTGTTCCAACATTTCTACGGAATCCAAACTGATCTTCCCCGAGGTCGGCTTCTACCAGTTTTTCCATTCGTCTGTAAAGAATTCTCGTTAGTATTTTGCAGCTGTGACTTATTAAACTTACCAATAGATCTTGTAAAATAAAAAAAAAAACTTACTGCCATCGGTCACAAACCGTGACTTTTATTTCAGTGCCGATGAGGGACTATTTTAGATCCGGAACATTTTTCCCACGAAGATGTCATCCTCATTATGCTATGTCCCTGGGAAAAATAAGGGCTGTAGTTTGCTTTCATTTCGAACCCTAAGGGATAATCTTCAGGCGCTCGATCAGTCTACATAATTTTCGCATTTATGTTACTACTGGTCTGTTTCTAGCAGTGGTTACATGGTTTCTGAGCACAGTATAAATTTTTATTATTTGTATAAGGATACAAGGCCGATATCAGTCAGTTATCCGGATATTTTTCCCTTACAAGTACTGAAAAGGCTGCTGCCACTCTGTCTAAGGCGCTCCAGTCATGAACTGTGCGGCTGATCCCGGCGGAGGTTCGGGTTCTCCCTCGGGCATGGGTGTGTGTGTTTGTCCTTAGGATAATTTAGGTTAAGTAGTGTGTAAGCTTAGGGACTGATGACCTTAGCAGTTAAGTCCCATAAGATTTCACATACATTTGAACATTTTTTTTGCTGCCACTCACCAGGAGTCACAAGTTCCTGTAGCCTCTCCTGTGGCTGCACCTACAGCGCGGCTTTCTGTATCGTTGTGGCACCCAAGCAACCCCACGTCGATAAAGTTCGTGGTTCATGGGGATGGGGGAATTTTAAATTCCATAAAAGACCGAAGTCAGCGTCATATATCAACCCCGCATTCCAGCCCGGGCCAACCAGTGGTGATCGGCTGCCGTGTCGTCCTCTGCCTTTGGCGTCATTTGGATGTGGTATGGAGGAATATGGGATCAGTAGCCTGCTCTCATGGCCGTTGTAAGCTTCCAGTCGCTACTTCTCGGTCACGCAGGTCCTCAGTTTGCCTCACGAGGCTGAATGCACCGAGCGCAGTGCCTCTCGCCAGGAAAAAGTCCATGGCAGTAGCTGGCACTGAACCCAGTCCTCCTCATGGTAGTCGGACGCGTCTTCCAGTTAGCTAAGGAGGCGAACTTTGGGCAATTACAGACGTCAAAAATTAGTTGCGGGCATCGGGGAATTCGCCATATTGTCCTCTATAACTTAGCCAAAACCGCAGCTCGATGTATTTACTCGTTATGGACACATACACTGGCAAAAAAAAAAAAAAAAAAATCGCAACACCCAGAAGGAGTTGTGCGACGTAAATGAACGTTGGGAGGCGTGTTTCCACATCTGAACGGTGATGCCTATTCAAATTTCGCGTCAGTCGCATAAAGATACGTCCATGGGCAACAGAACACGTGCTTTTGTTGAAAAAGAATTTTCCGACACGATTTTCAGAGCAGAAAGCGGCTGTTTCGAACATTCTAGACCAAGTTCAACCAACAGCGACTACAGTTTCTCGTCGCAAGTTCATGCCCATGAGCAGATGCAAAGCAACTTCCAACAGACATCTACTTCTACTTCTGACAACACCGAACAAGGCTCTCCACATTTTCTGGATCTACTTGATTTATAATAATTAAAAGTAATAATCTTTGCGTTTAATTGTTTCTCATTCTTTAAATCTAAATGTTTTTATTTCTTTTGCTTATTACCTGATGAATAAAAGTGCATTAATTACAAAATTTGTATAATGTATTAACTTACCTTTACAAACTCCTTCAAGCTGCCAGTAGGAGCTGCACATACTTCAGGAACAATGATATCACTTGCTTGGAGACTTTAAATAAAAATCTGAGGCTGGTGTAGGAATCGCCAATGGCTAGGTATCTGAGCGTAAGTGCCAACCGCTCAGCAACTGGTATAGCTTTCCGAAATTTGCTGTCAGCCTTTGATATTTTCGGTCCTACCAAATTTATCAGCTATTCAAAATCTGATGCGGACATACGGCAAAATGTCTTGAAATGTATGTTTTCAACATCCAAGTCATCCATCAAATCACTCCCACTATATCTTTTTCTGCTTCTGGAAACTGTGGTCATCCACCAACTGCGTTTTCTTGGGACTTTGTAGCGTCTTCTTCTATACTCTTCCTCAGCTAAAAGGCGCATCACAAGGAAGCTGGCACTTGCTATAACCACTTCGTCCATTTTTAAATTAGGAAACTGGCACTGGTCACGACTTCGAGTACGGTGCGGATCCTCACGAGCCAAAGCCTGGCAAGCAACTGGAGTAGTGTGGACGAAGGCAGAAGCAGCACGAGAGAAAGTCAGACAAGTTTGACAAGTCTCCTGACAGACGAGTAAGACGACCACAAGTCTGGCGAGCACGAGTAGTGTGGACGCACCTTAAGAGTGGTGCTATGTGAGGATGCAAATCAGGTTTGCTTTAAATATGTGCTGTAATGGTCGTGAGCCTTAGTTACCTTCGAAACTCACGTGTTTAGTTGATGCTAGTCAAGAATGCCTTTAAGGCGACAAAGAAGCCATTATTAACGCCTCACTCTGTTTGAACGAGGTCGTGTAATGGGGCTACGAGAAGATGGATGTTCCTTCTGCAATATGTCAGAAAGACTTGGGGAATGTAGGCACTGTACATGACTGCTGGCAGCAGTGATCATGAGAATGTACGCTCATAAGAAGACAGCGCTCTGGACGATTATGTGGCGCTAAGGCCGGTATTACACTATCAAATTTCTTTGTCAAAGATTTGATCAAAGATGTGATCCAATATTCCGTCCAATATATTTGACAAAGATCTTTGACGTAGCGCTAGAAGGGGTATTACACTGTCATCAAATTTTTCGTCAAAGTTCAAGATGGCTGACAACAACTTGTTATTAACCGCAGCAGTTCTACGTACTCCAATTGCATTGTGTGCACATGCGGAAAAGAAGGGGGGGGGGGAAATGGAACCATACATACGATGTTGACAGTCTTAAAAGTCCTGGGATTACAACTTGATAATAGATTCAGTTGGTAGGAGCACACCACAGAACTGCAGAAAGGCCTTAACAAATATGTACTTGCAATTCGAGTGTTAGCAGACATAGGCAACATAAAAATGAAAAAGCTTGCATACTTTCATTCCATAATGTCATATGGGATAATATTTTGGGGTAAATCTTGAAGTCAAACAAAAGTTTTCAAGGTCCAAAAGCGTGTAATACGTATTATTTGTGGAGTAAATTCACGGACCTCCTGCAGAAACCTCTTCAAAGAACTGGGTATACTAACTACTGCCTCTCAGTATATTTACTTCTTAATGAAATTTGTCGTAAATAATATATCTCTTTTTCCAACAAACAACTCAGTTCATACATACAATACCAGGAACAAAAATGATCTCGCTTCCCACGCCCAGGTTCCCAGGTTCGATTCCCGACGGGGTCAGGGATTTTCTCTGCCTCGTGATGGCTGGGTGTTATGTGATGTCCTTAGGTTAGTTAGGTTTAAGTAGTTCTAAGTTCTAGGGGACTGATGACCATAGATGTTAAGTCCCATAGTGCTCAGAGCCGTTTGAACCATTTTGGACAAAAATGATCTGCACAAGGACTTAAAAGCACTTACTTTAGTTCAAAAAGGGGTCCACTACTCAGGAACACTCATCTTCAATAATTTGCCAGGAAACATAAAAAATTTAGTTACAAATAAAGATCAGTTTAAAAGGAGCCTGAAATACTTACTACTGGCCAACTTCTTCTACTCCATTGGTGAAATTGTTAATAGAAACAAATTATGTATTGTATTTACTCATACTATTAGTATTTTTATTTCAGCTTAAAAAAATCGACATGTTCCACATCCACGAGGATCTCCTCAGCACGGATCTATGGAACGAAAAGCTAATCTAATCTGGGTGAAGCCGTGGGTTTTACGACGACACGATAAAAGCATTCAACAAAACTTGTTACGTGAGCTTATAGTGGAGGATGTCAAGTCGTACATCAATTACTTAAGAATGGATGAGCATACGTTTCTGTATGTGCTCAATGAAGTGTATCCTCATATCACAAAGCACAATATTCACTTAAGAACTGCTACATCTTCAGAAGACAGGCTCACTATAACACTCCGATTCCTTGCTACAGGAGAGGGTTATGTTAGGTTAGATTAGGTTAGGTTAGGTCAGGTTAGGTCTCCAATCTTCTTAATCTATTTTTGTATTCAGGGTGCCTCACGTTGTAAAGCGCCTCATCAGCTTCAGACATCTCTATTTATTTTGTAGTTGTCGGCACACACCAATTGTATTTACCGGCAATGGTTATAAAAACACTACAGAGGACACAACGCTGCAGCGATGCTAGCGCTCCATGTGGTAACATGTCACATTGCAGTGAACAGAAGACAAGCGGTTTCTTTGATCAAATATACAGCGACGCCCTAGATTTGATCAAATATTGGACGACATTTGACAAAGTCCCTATTACACTATCAAATATATTTGACAAAGATATTGGAAAAAGATATTGGACAAAGAAATTTGATAGTGTAATACCGGCCTAACGAGAGGGAAGACATCGTGTTCGCCGTATGGCTCTGGCGCATTGTACTAAATCTGCAGCAGCAGTATGAGCAGCATTTGACACCACAGTGACGCAACCAATCGGTTGTTTTGAAAACAGCTCCGAGCCAGTCGTCCGGTAGCGTACATCCCACTGACACCAAAACACCGCCATTTGCGACTGCAGTAGTGTCAATCGAGAGCTCATAGAAGAACAGGGTGGAGGTTCGTTGTGTTTTCTGATGAAAGCTGGTTCTGTCTCGGTGCCAGTGATGGCCGTGTGTTGGTTTGAAGGAGGCCGGCTGAGACCTGCAAACAACCTGCCTGTGTGCTAGACACACTGGACCTACACCTGGAGTTATTGTCTGGGATACGATTTCGTATCACAGCAGGAGCACTCTCATGGTTATCCCTCGCATCCTGACTGCTAATCTGTACGTCAGTCTTGTGATTCGACGTGTTGTTCTGCCATTCATGAACAGCATTTCAGGGGGTGTTTTCCAATATGATAACGATCGTCCGCATAGCGTTGTTGTCACGCAACATGCTCTACAGGGTGTCGACATGTTGCCTTTGTCTGCTCGATTACCTGACTCTTTCCAGTGGAGCAGATGTAGGACAGCATCGAACGACAGCTACAGCGTCATTTACAAACAGCATTAGGCGTCCATATATTGATTAACCAAGTGCCACAGACATGGAACTCCATCCAACAAGCTGATTCCGACATCTGTCCAACACAGTGCAGGCACTTTGCATGCTTTTTTTTCAAAGGTTTGGCGGTTACATTGGTCCTTAATGTACCATCTAACATTCTGCGTTGTGTCTCTGTTCTAAGTCGTGTCTCCCTACCACTTTCGCGCAACGACGCTCTGAGCGTGTTTTTTAGGGAATTGACTAGTTTGAACCTGGGACCTGTTGCTGGTAAGGAGACGCCAGACCACACATGACATGTAGAGTTCAGAAGAGTTCAGGGAGACTAGTGATGATATAACCAAATACTTAATGATTTCAGCGTCAGCTCCACTGCACTCCCTGTAAAAGAATCTTAATACTATCTAAATTTAGTGGAAGGGGTTCAAGGCTTTCCTATTTTTAGTTAGCTGGTAAAATAACGTCGAAAAAGCAGTTAAGTTTAGCATTGGAAATTTTATTCTACTCACAAAACATTGCTTATAAATTGCACTATTGATAAAAGGAAATATTTTAATACAGGATGATAAAAACCAACTACGTTCAACAAAAATGTGAACGAATATTCCCTGAGTGGGTTTCCAAGTTCTACAATGGATCGAAGGATGACCTATTCCATATAACATCTATAATCTAGGTTTAAATTAAGTTTCACAAAAGAGAAAACTATCAAAAATGGTCTACAATGACCCTCAATTATCTTTAATTACTTATCTAACTTGTCGTAAATTACAGTGGCTGATGTGGCTTCTGAATAATTATATAGCAGAAAAATCATCGTGTTTCAGATTTTAACTTACGTAGCAAATGTGAATACCATGAGCTTCAATTGACGATCGACACTAGTATTACGTAAAAATGGGATGTAACAGATGAGACTTCTGCAGTTCTGAGTGAAGCCTTATGCGCTCAAAAATGCGGCATCGCGTGCGTTCATTACCTTGTCGGTTTTCGTGATGGGGTGGCGGCTGGCGAAGCTCCATACAGTTCGCCGTATCGGAAGCAACTCTCTCCTAACTTCTCCTTACTACAATTTACCGAAGTTGGTTTAAAAAAAAAAAAACTATCTGGCTGTGTTTTCATCTGACCAATCAGGGTCTCAATGTTAACCTTAAGCTCCACCCACAAAAATTGTCTATCCAATGAGAAACGTTATACTTTTCGTGGTGGGGCAATGTTTTTAAAGTTTGCAACGTAACAGAGACGCGAAAAAGTCTCACGCTAAAACTTGCAGCTGGTGTGGCCCTTTTAGTGTTATCGTAAGATCTATACTGTTCTTCTGGAGGGCTCTAGCTTTTAACATGGGCTGGGGGGTGGTCCTGGTGGTTACTTTTCGTGGTGGGGCAATGTTTTTAAGGTTTGCAACGTAACAGAGACGCGAAAAAGTCTCACGCTAAAACTTGCAGCTGGTGTGGCCCTTTTAGTGTTATCGTAAGATCTATACTGTTCTTCTGGAGGGCTCTAGCTTTTAACATGGGCTGGGGGGTGGTCCTGGCTGTTAGTTGGCAACGTGGGTGTCCGTCCCTTATCGTAGGGCCTTCTAGCTTAACACGGTTCTGCTCTCGGCTTCTGTTCTCGTTTCTCCCCTCGGAACTGCGTCTGTCTCACGGTGGGAAGGTATGACATGCATTTGGGCATTCTTGTGTTAGTCTGTGGTATTCCATTTGCTCACTCGTTACTCGTATTACTTTGGTTAATTTAATGTCACGATTTATTCGGAGCTATGTGACATACTACTGGGTTTGCTTACCATGTCAGGGTTTTCATGGAAGGTGTTGGATTTGCCTGACACCTTACAACCAGCATTGCACATTTGCAATGGCTTATCTCGCGCTTAGATTAACCTGTGATTTTGCAATGTTTATCATTTAAAAATTTTACCCAGACAAATGTATTCCCAAAGTTTCATTACTCTACGTTAATTATTTTTTTGGTGTTGGAGTTTTTTTCTGTCAGTGTATTTGGTGTAGCTTGTCTTACCCGTCTTACCCTCTATAGATGTAGGTCTTAATATACATTTCGAGGAACGAAAAAACAGAAAGTGGTTAAGTTCGAGGGTTTCGATATAATTGTTGAAAATGAATTCTGTGTGAGAAGCCCTTGGCATGACCCTTTTCAATTTCTTCCTCAAACTCGACGTTTTGGCCTCTCTGTTGGGTTGTTCCACAGGAGTCATCTGTTATTTTTGGGTGGCTGGACACTATCTTCATTCAGACACTGGGAGACACCAGGACTGTTGAAGAAGATCCCAGCAGAGGGGTCAAGCTTGGCTGCGACATTGAAGACGACTGTAACGAGACCAAAATTACACGATGTTTTATCTGCATTTGAGAGTGTTATTCATTGTCAGCCACGAATGCCATCGGAGAGTAAATGCAGTGTCATATTCGTCTTCGGCCAGGGCGTATTCAATAAAGGGGGCAGAGAGTGTTGAGTTCATGGGAGTCACAACAATGTTTTGGTAAAAGCATTTATATTTTTATATATTATATTTTAAAATTTTTCCGCTAACTTTTGGAGGTTACAGTATCATGAGAATTAAGAGTCTCGAAAACGGCGGAAAGTTCTAAAAAATTACGAGTTAAGTTTAATGTAGGACAATTTTCGCTTGCTTTACTGAGTGTTAGCCACGTGGATTGACTTGTAGCCTGACTGGCAGTCGAAAACAATTCACCCAGCAAGAAGACTCACTTACTTCATACTTACTGCCAACAAAAAATTTGGCACGGTTCGTGGGTCGACAGGTAAACCACAGGAAGATGCTGGAAGGCAAGATAGAAGGGGAAAGATGCTCCACTAAGAAAAAATATCGAAACACTAACTTTCCTGAACGTGGATTGAAAAAACAGATTCAGTTTTCCACTCGTATGTTCGCACGGCCGTCGTCTGCACAATCCAAGTGAAATACCTATAAAGATTGGCGCACAGTTCGATTATACAGCAAAGTAAAACTTGAAAATAAACAGGAAGTTTCTGCTTGACAACTACTTCAACTCCTCCTATTCCGCAGAAGAATTTTTATTATTGTAATGTGTAAGAGTTGGTGGATAGAATTACTTACCAGCATCTGTATATCTTTTCATCTTCTTATAAGGAAAAACTTATAACATTCAGAATGCCACCATAAGTACAAATTAATTTGCGATGTGAATGTAAACTGACTCGTTCAAAAATGGCTCTGAGCACTATGGGACTTAACACCTGAGGTCATCAGTCCCCTAGAACTTAGAACTACTTAAACCTAACTAACCTAAGGACATCACACAACACTCAGTCATCAGGAGGCAGAGAAAATCCCTGACCCCGCCGGGAATCGAACCCGGGAAAAACTGACTCTTCCTCATCATTACGATTTATCGTGTAAAATTATCTATGTAACATAAAACTATCTAATTATAACACACAAATTACGGAGTTTTCGAAGTTGTGAAATTTTTTTTGCCATTACAGGATTGTATGACACAGTTACTATTCTAATTTATGGATAAATTTATTTTAGGTGATGCATTTATGTGAACTGCAGTGCTCTCAGCACTGGTGCATAAATCAGTATAAAATGTTTCAAAACAATAATAATGTATTGTTATTATTTTTAAAATCTTAGTCATCAGTGCCTTGTTAAAAGTAAGGGGGACGGCAAGTTACATTTGGAGATGAGGGGCGGGGCGGTCAAGAACTGTGACTCCTCTCCTCCCCGCAGAAGCGGGTACTAGATCCGTGCCTGTCTTCCGCTAGATGCGAGTGCCGTCTTCTGGCTGCTCGCATCCTCTGCTCGGCTATTTGGGCACACCGTGACGAGCTGCAGCAGCATGTGTGGGCAGAGCAGACGTGTGGCCTGGTCTGCTGAGTTAGCGGCTCTTGACCCCTCCTGTCCCCCCACCCTCCCCTTTACCATCAGGTTGGCCGTTGGCCGCTTTCTCCCGTCTCTCTGGTTCCCAGCTGTGTGAGCTCTGTCACGTCACACGGGGCAGCACGTGACCGACTGCACGGCGCTTTCTGTGTGTGCACGCCTCACGTCTGCCAAGCTGAAGCCGCGGCCGTAGTCCCGGGCACACTTTGCAATAAAAAAATGTGTGTGAAATCTTACGGGACTTAACTGCTAAGGTCATCAGTCCCTAAGGTTACACACTACTTAACCTAAATTATCGTAAGGACAAAAACACACACCCATGCCCGAGGGAGGACTCGAACCTCCGCCGCGATTAGCCGCACAGTCCATGACTGCAGCGCCTTAGACAGAGTGGCAGCAGCCTTTTCACTATTTGTAAGAGAAAAATATCCGGATAACTGACTGATATCGGCCTTGTATCCTTATACAAATAATAAAAATTTATACTGTGCTCAGAAACCATGTAACCACTGCTAGAAACAGACCAGTAGTAACATAAATGCGAAAATTATGTAGACTGATCGAGCACCTGAAGATTATCCCTTAGGTTTCGAAATGAAAGCAAACTACAGCCCTTATTTTTCCCAGGGACATAGCCTAATGAGAATGACATCCTCTTGGGAAAAAAGTTCCGGATCTAAAATAGACCCACATCGTCACTGAGGTAAAAGTCACGGTTTGTGACTGATGGCGGTAAGTTTTTTCTTTATTTTACAAGATTTATTGGTTGCTAACTGAAGATTGAAACTGAAGAAATTGCAAAAGATAGGAAATTAACAAGATAGTGAGATGTAACCTCGATAAGCTGAATGAACCAGAGGTTGTTGAGAGCTTCAGAGGGAGCATTAGGCATCGTTGGACTGCAGCATAGCTAAGAAATACAACAGAAGACGAAAGAGTACCTTTGCGATATGAAACAGTGAATGCAGGAGAGTATTGCAGGGGTAAAAAGACAAGGCCTAGAAGAAACTTATGGATAACACAGCTCGGCTAATCCCGCGCGGCACACTTTGCAATGCACACACATACATACTACATAAAGACAAGGGCTGTTACACAAAATCTCGGTGCTACGTGACCGGTTTGCTTCACATTTTACACGATATTCTAAAAAACGTTCGGACAGGTATGGGCTACATATTTTAATATGTACTGTATGTAAATATGTATATTGTTTCCAAAAATCTCGAGAAATTATTGAATGACTTACTTCAAATTTTGTACACAATGCTCTAATATCGTTCGAACGGACATATGTTAGATATTTTTCTAATATGTATCGAATAGTAATACATATATAATACATAAAGAGGAAACGTTGATAGCAAAAATCTCGAAAACTCCTTGACCGATATACATCAATTTTTACAAGATACTCGAAAGAACATTCCGATAGACATAGGCTATATATTTTTAATATTTGTATAAAAGCGAAAAATTGTTACCAAAAATCTCGTAAGGATCTTCACCTATTTTACTTCAAATTTTATACGTGGTATTCTAAGGAACATTTGGATGGACATACGCTGTACATTTTTAGTATATATAATACATAAATATGTATGTAACATATGAAAGGAAAATGCTATTACCAAAAATCTCGAAAGGTACTTCACAGATTTACTTTAAATTTCTGCAAAGATCGTTCCTTTGAAAATGGCACAGCCAATTTCCTTCCCCATACTTTTGTACCCTGAGCTTGTGTTCCAATGACATCGGTGTTGATGGGACGTAAAATTCTTCATGTCTTCCTTCCAACCTTCCAGGATGACCGTGAAGTCCGTTGTGCCGTCCGAGTTTCCTTGATCACTACCAGCCGTAACCTAAAGTATCCTACGGCTCCACTCACCTTGACGCCGAGAGTAACACTGCTGTGCCTATTCAAAACACTGAAAGAATGAGACTTCTCCCCAGATCACCGACGATTGTAATCTGGGGTACTGCAGAACTGCGATCCATCACTAAACACACTGCGACGCCATTTATCGGCAGTCCATCCCTCCCGGTGGCGCTACCATGCCAGATGCAGCTGTTTGTGTTGCGGTGTTAATGGCAGACGACACACAGGTTGGTAATTCCCTAATCAGGCTGTTGCTAGTCTGTGACCAACGACGCGGGATGACATAGAACGTTTCAGGGAGTCCATTACTTGTTTTTGGGAAGCAGGTGCAGATGTGAAAAGATTACGGTGTTCTTAATGCAATACGGGGAGCCTCCATTGTAGTGGTGAGACGAGGTCAACTGGGACCTTAATGGCGAGCATGCCTGTCCTCTCGATCCCACGCAATCCAACAAAAGGCCAGTGTCACATCCGAATAGCCCACAAATTTGGATACTGCGCTATTCGACCAGCCAACCAAATAGGAAAATACTGTAAGACCTCTTTTAAATTCTGTCAGATGTTGATAATGCAGTCTCACACGAGTACGCGGCTCACTGTATCCTTGATAGCGGTCACTCAGCATATGACGCTGTTCAGGCCCCTTACATACCCTATCAGGCCTCGTAACAACACTAAACAAGAGCGACGCCTATGCACTCTAGTGGTTGTTCTACGTGTCGCGGAGAATTGCATCCGCAATCATTTACATACGAGGTGGGACAATAAAGTAATGAGACTGATTTTCTTTGCAAGATGTAGCAACCCTGCAGGCTTGCGTAGGCACAATATCTTTGACCTCGGTCTATAAGCTGCTTCTAGTCCAAGTGGCACAGTGATGCAACTGCTCAGTCGTGAGTTGTGCTGTAATAAGTTAACACGTGTTTGTGTCTCTCGTCACGGAAATGGAACTGCATAATATTGCACAACGGTATGCCATTTCTTTTTGCGTTAAATTGGGTGAAAACTCGACGACAACTTATGGTAAGCTTCAGAAGGCTTTTGGTGAAGAGGTTATGTCAAGAGCTTAAGTTTTTCGTTGGCATAAAATGTTTACTGAAGGCAGTACGACTGTTGAAGAAGAACGCAGTGGAAGACCATCAACCTCACGGATGGATGTCAGCTTAGCCAGGGTGTGTGAACTCGTACGACCTGATCGAAGATTATCCGTAAAATTATTGCAGGAGAACTGAACGTCAATCGAGAAAAGGTCCCTCTAATAATAATTGAAGATTTGTGCAAAAATGGTCCCCAAAAATCTCACACCAAAACAGCGAGAAACACGGAAAAATGTGGCAGCAAACGGAAATCAATCCAGAATTGTTGAGCCGTGTTATCACTGGTGATGAAAGTTGGTTTTTTCAGTACGATCCAGAGGCAAAACGCCAAAGTTCGCAATGGCGCTCAAAGGGATCACCCAGACCAAGAAAAGCTCGCATGTCAAAGTCAAAAGTGAAATGCATGCTTGTGTGCTTATTTGATTCCAAGGGAATTGTTCATAGAGAGTGGGTGCCTCCTGGACAAACAGTGAACCAATGTTACTACAAAGAGTTCTTTGTGTCCGTGCCAACATTGCTGATAGTTGGATTCTGCATCACGATAATGCGCCATCCCATACTGCTGTCAGTACAGCAATTTTTAATCCCAAAACAAATTTCAGCACTACCACAGCCACCTTATTCACCAGATATCGCTCCGTGCAACTTTTTTCTATTTCCAAGAGTCAAAACGGCGGTCAAGGGACACCATTTTCAAACAACACAAGATGTCCAAAAAGCTGTGACGAGGGTCTTGGAGGATATTACAGAAGATGAGTTCCAGAAATGTTACCATCAATGGCAGAAGCGCTGGAAAAAGTGTGTGTAGTCAGAAGGAAACTACTTTGAAGGAGACAACACTGAACTTGACTAAAGCGGTAGGCAACATTTTTTTTTCACATCATCTCATTACTTTATTGTCGCACCTCGTACCTGCTGATGACGTTACGCTGACATACGAGCATGTCTTCTAGATGCTTCACTTTGTCAGGCAGTGTAATTTCTCTTGGTACGAAAAGTGAAAGTGGATGGGAGAGAAAGGAAAGGAGAGGGAAGGAGCTAATGACTTCAACTGTTTCTGGACTTTATGCGGAATCGGCAGCGACGGGTGAAAATGTATGCTGGGCCGGAACTCCAACCCGGGTTCTGCTGCTGACTATGGAGTTGCGTTAACCACTGCGCCATCCGGACACAGTGTTTCTCGTAAATGCGCGGATTATCTCGGCACGCTCTCCATCCGACTCACATTCCCCCCTGGCGCCACCTATATGCAGCCTCCATCCATGTTCTCCACACGCGCTATTTTTAGATTTCCGCTGGAGGTGAATCTCCAATAAAGACTGTGGATTCATTGCCCACCAAGGCGAGTCAATTATATGAATGAGTGGAGTCTGTTCTTTCGAACAGACACCGCATTCGTATAATTTAGTGCTAGGTTTAGAGGACACCTCTTTATTTGTTTGGCGTCTGGTTCAAATGGCTCTGAGCACTATGGGACTTAACATCTGAGGTCATCAGTTCCCTAGAAATTAGTACTCAAACCTAACTAACCTAAGAACATCACACACATCCATGCCCGAGGCAGGATTCGAACCTGCGACCGTAGCGGTCGCGCGGTTCCAGACTGAAGCGCCTAGAACCGCTCGGCCACAACGGCCGGCGTTTGGCATCTGGGCTGAGGGAATTATTATTTGATAATTTACTTCAGGCGTGGCTGTACTATCTGCTTAATAGGGCCACCGGGAGCTTATAGTGGTCTTGGCTGTCGTCCTGCCTTCCTAACTGCCGAATAAGTGGTTCTGTTGACCCTCTCGTCTGCTTGTAGAACTTCAGGACTTCGAGTTCTTCAACAGCTTTGTGTCAATAGCGTGCTGAGAAATTAGTTGTCTCTCTGAAAATCCTCTTCAGCATGTTATTTTGTAGGATCTGGAGCCTCTACGTATATTTGGGTCTTAGCGGCGTTGCCGCAAACAACGGACCGAAAGAACGTTTTGTAGATTGTGAGTCCAGAGTTGATTAAAGATTCAGACAAGGCAGCTGCATTTTCCCTTGCACCTTTCATAGCGGTATCGCGAAAGTGGAGCATTCTCTTTCCTACTTATCCGGCGTGGCGTATTTTCTTGTTTTTATTCGAAATCGTTAACTGACAGCTAAGACAGCAATCCGTTTCATGTTCAAAACAGAGAAATCCTAAGTTGTAAATATTGTAATTTTTCCAAAAGTAATAATCGAATTTTGAAAAGTGAAACGACGTCGAACTTTTTAGACTTACGATACTAACAACGGAACTTACTACATCTCTATTTGAAAAAGTGAAATAGATATCGATGTCTCTGTAGTTAATATAGCTATGTAAATGGACCATGCGTCTTTTGGTGAGAACTTTTCCATAATTGTAATAATACTCTACAGACAGCCGTTATTTTAATAGTGTTTTATTACGCAACCAGTTTCGACGTTCCAGTCACGTCATCTTCAGGTCTATGGAATAAAGTTACAAGACACTAGGAAAACGCATAATAAGATACCACACATAGCATTACATAAATGAATCAAATCATACATATTAATGTTCGAGGGTAAGTCAATTATTATCCGCAATTTAGTTACATTTTTGTTTATTTTGGTAGTACTGTCGTTTTACGTTGATAACACATGCTTTATTTGTTGTTATATCTTTGCAATTTTCAAGCTGCTAGATTAGTTTCGTTATCGCTGCCGTGCTGTTAAACATGGCTGCTCCGCTGCCTATTTCCACCAAAGAAGAGCAACGTTCAGTGGTCGGAAGGCGTATCAGGGGCCGAAATTCATCGAAGACTTTCTGTACAGTACGGGAACAGTGTTTTGCCCCAACGGAGTGTCTACGAATGGATTGAAAAATTCCGAAATACTCGCACGATGAAGGAGCCGGGCGACCGTTTACCGCCACAAATGAAGAAACCATTGAGCGTTCACGTGAAATGATTCTCTCAGACAGACGATTAACTATTGACGAAGTGGCACGTCGTCTGCAAATTAGTGACGGTTCTGCCTACGAAGTCATCCACAACAGACTTGGGTTTCATGAAGTTTGTGCAAGATGGGTCTCAAAACAACTTACACAGTTGCATAAACAAACGCGCTTGGACATCTGCAAAAAACATTTTCATCGCTATGGTAACGAAGGGGACAACGTCTTAGACAGGATCATTACTGGTGACGAAACATGGATCCATCATTACGAGCCGGAGAGTAAATGGCAGAGTATGGAATGGAAACATCCAAATTCGCCGTGCAAGATACTGTTCGAGACCCAACCGTTCGCAGGAAAACTGATGCTTGCGGTTTTTTGGGACGCATAAGGTCCAGTACTGGAACATTACGGGGAAAGGGGCACAACAATAAACAGTGTACGTTACAGTGAAATGCTTAATGCCGGGCTAAAGCTTGCAATGCGAAGCAAATTCTGAGGATTGCTGTCAAAAGGTGTTGTGCTGTTGCACGACAATGCCCGTCCGTGTATTGCTGCCCACACTACTGAAAGCTCCAGAAACTCAAATTTTAAGCACTGGATCATCCTCCATATAGTCCCGATCTTGCCACTTCTGGCTATCACTTGTTTGGCCCATTCAAACAGGCATTAAGTGGCTGTCGATTTGCCTCGGACGAAGCAGTGAAAGAAACGCTGCATTCCTGGCTCGCAGCTCAACCGAGAACCTACTCTTATGACGCCATCAGGAAGCTTCAACAACGATGGACCAAGTGCTTTGAAACGCAAGGAGACTATGTCGAAAAATGATGTTCTTGTAAGTTTCCTATTTGATAACAATAAAATTTTATAACTATATTGCGGATAATAATTGACTTACCCTCGTATATCAGTAAAAGAAACCAATAATGAAGTAAAACATTCAGGTTATAATGATAGTTATACTATGAATGTACAACATGATATGTATGCATAAAGCGTGAACATCAGTCACCTAAAAGAATTAACTATAAAACAGTAGTGTCATCGTGATGCAATCGTTAGTCCTATATTCATCCTTTATCTATATGCGAAATTAGAAGGATATGTGTCGCATTGAATTACTGAGTTGTTTATAGCACTATGGGTATTATGTAGTACTGACAGCTGTTTTACGACCTTTGTAGATTATTAGCCACCATGATTATTTTACCAATAGGCTACTCATTTGTTACGTTATTTCTAACTAAAATAGTTCCTAGAATGTTCATTTCTTGGATAAGGAGTTATCAGAAACATACTCCTGGGAGGTTTTCCCCAGTATTGTGCATGCAACACGATTCCGAGCGGAGCGCCTAAGACACCTGTACCAAAATTTATTGTGTTTATCTGTTCCTTCACAGATGCGACACAAATCCTTAGATTCTTTACTACCTTAGGCAGTGATTTCGATGCACCAGAATTCTGGTTATAATAACAGTCGAGGAGCATGAAGGGGAAGCAGTGGTTGAGAAGGGAGTGAGACAGGGTTGTAGCCTATCCTCGATGTTATTCAATCAGTATATTGAACAAGCAGTAAATGAAACAAAAGAAAAATTTGGAGTAGGAATTAAAACCCATAGAGAAGAAATAAAAACTTTGAGGTTTGCCGACGACATTGTAATTCTGTCAGAGCAGCAAAGGACCTGGAAGAGCAGTTGAACGGAATGGACAGTGTCTTGAAAGGAGGATATAAGATGAGCAAAAGCAAAACGGGGATAGTGGAATGTAGTCGAATTAAATCAGGTGTTACGGAGGGAATTAGATTAGGAAATGAGGCACTTAAAGTAGTAGATGAGTTTTGCTATTTGGGGAGCAAAATAACTGATGATAGTCGAAGTAGAGAGGATATAAAATGTAGACTGGCAATGGCAAGGAAAGTGTTTCTGAAGAAGAGAAATTTGTTAACATTGAATATAGATATAAGTGTCAGGAAATCTTTTCTGAAAGTTTTTGTATGGAGTGTAGCTATATATGGAAGTGAAACATGAACGATACATAGTTTAGACAAGAAGAGAATAGAAGCTTTCGAAATGTGGTGCCACAGAAGAATGCTGAAGATTAGATGGGTAGATCACATAACTAACGAGAAGGTATTGAATAGAATTGGGGAGAAGAGGAGTTTGTGGCACAACTTGACTAGAAGAAGGGATCGGTTGGTAGGACATGTTCTGAGGCATCAAGGGATCACCAATTTGGTACTGGAGGGCAGCGTGGAGGGTAAAAATCGCGGAGGGAGACCATGGCATGAATACACTAAACAGATTCAGAAGGATGTAGGTTGCAGCAGTTACTCGGAAATGAAGAAGCTTGCACAGGATAGAGTAGCATGGAGAGCTGCATCAAACTAGTCTCTGGACTGAAGACCACAACAACAACAACAAAATCACAAATGTTGGAAACATCTCATGCCTCCAATAATCCTGGTGTTTTTTCCTTAAATCTGTTTTTCTTTCTCTCCTGTTTCTCGCTAATCAGTAAACGACGTCCTTACAAATTTCCCGTTCTTGCCCATCAACTCTGTCTGTTGTTCCTTTTCATTCGTTACTTTCTTCTTCTTTTTATTTTATTTTAACTTCTCTTTCACTGGAATACACACATGTTAATTTTCTGTGCATCATTACCCCACTCTGTCATACTAGCGCGATCAGATTCTGTATGTTAGACTGTTAGTACACTGCCTGACAAAAAAAGTGAAGCACCTAGAATACATGGTGGGATGTCACTGTAACTTAGCACACGTACACACCTTTGACGGGAGTATAAGTGATTAGTTGCAATTCCCAGTGACATGTGAACCGGCCACCATAGTGTATTAGCCTTGTTCGTCTTTTGTTTTGTTTTCAGATGTGGTAGAGTATATAAGCGGTGTAAACAGCGTCAGAAGTTGAGTGATCTCTGTGAAGAATACGGACAAGTCACATACTCATTTTCAGCGCTATCAGAGCCTGATAGTTTAAAAGTGGCCTCATTGTGCCGACATATTCGTCGTCACGGCTTTGGTCGACCATGTCTAACCTTCACAACGAAGGAGCGCTGTATTGGACATCAAACACAACATAACCCATTCATAACTGCGACTGCCACATTCTGTCTCATCCTGCGCTACTGGTCAGAGATTAGCAGAAGGCGGACTAGTCAGTTACCGTCCCATTCGCTGGTTGCCGTTAACACCACAACACAAACGACTACTCACTGTTTATTCAGGTTTCCGTTACAATTGCATACAGTTTCTTAGTGGTGTTTCGAACGTTAATGTTCATTCTCAAAACATCGCCTGCCTTTCAAGTGTTTGTAAGAGGACAATTCGGCCGACACACATCAAGACAACTTCATGAAACACATCTTGATGATAAATGAGGTATGACCTTAAAACAGAAGTGGTACATTTAAGAGACTAGCTTATACTGAAGGTCAGTATTACCTGCTTCAATGACAGCATTGCTTTCCTTTTCATCAGTTATAGCCCTTCCACAAAATAATATAAAAAAATGCTGGTTCCACGTATCTCGTTCTTGGTCTATCCCTGTTTCTTTTATTCTAGGTTGTTGCCCTCTAACCATGTAAATTACATCGTCAAACGTATATTGCTCCGCACTACTCTGGAAGCCAATTTCTGGTACATCTTCCTGCCATTAGTTCAATCAATTAGTACAAACGATCACGCTTACTACTTCCATGTCCATTAAATTCCTATGAGACCTTACATCACCCGTAGAGCCAGCAGCCCGCTTCAAAGTTTATTATCAAATTGTGATTTTTTTTCACTGTCATCATCATTTAACGACTAATTATGTGTGTCCAGTTTTCAGTGGATACGTCGCTCTTACTGAATGTAGTATGTATGTTTATCATCTCCTCATTCATAACTTTTGTAGTTATTTCTGCCACAGGACAGATGATTAATTTTAACTGATTATCACTCTTCTGAATTTTTCTGATATGTCTGACCAATAAAACTGAGCAGAATGAAATTGTCAAATTTCACAAAACGAAAAAGCGTAGTATCCTGTGACGATAATATCAGTAAGTCACAGTTGGAATCGGTCAACTCATACAAATACCTGAGTGTAACATTCTGCAGGGGTATGAAATGGAATGAACACAGGTTCTGTCGTGCGTAAAGCGGGTGGGAGACTTCCGTTTCTTTGTTGAATATTGGGGAAATGCAATCAGTCTACGAAGGAGGATGTTTACAGATCACTCGTGCGACTCGTCCTAGAATAACGGTCAAGTGTGCCGGACCCGAAACCAGCAGGATTAGCAGGGGCTATTGAATTTATACAAAGAAGGGCAGCACGAATGCTGAGGGGTTTCCAGAATGAGATTTTCACTCTGCAGCGAAGTGTGCGCTGATATGAAACATCCTGGCAGATTAAAACTGTGTGCCCGACCGAGACTCGAACTCGGGACTTTTGTCTTTCGCGGGCAAGTGCTCTACCTTCTGAGCTACCGAAGCACGACTCACGCCCGGTACTCACAGCTTTACTTCTGCCAGTATCTCGTCTCCTACCTTCCAAACTTCACAGAAGCTCTCCTGCGAACCTTGCAGAACTAGCACTCCTGAAAGAAAGGATACTGCGGAGACATGGCTTAGCCACAGCCTGGGGGATGTTTCCAGAATGAGATATTCACTCTGCAGCGGAGTGTGCGCTGATATGAAACTTCCTGGCAGATTAAAACTGAGGGGTTTGTTTGACCCGTGGGAGACTGTCACAGAGATGCTGAAGAAACTGAATCGGCAGCCTCTTGAAGATGGACGTAAACTTTCCCGAAGTCTCAAGAATCGGCTTTAAATGTTGGCTCTAGCAACATATTACAACCCCCTACTTATCGTTACGTAAACTAGCCGGAGAAAGCCTACTTACAAAGTTTCAAGAATTGGCATTAAATGGCGACTGTAGCAATATACTACAACCCCTTACGAATTGCTCCCATAAAGAGCGTGAAGAAAGATTAGATTAATTTTAGCACGCACGTAGGTGTTTGAACAATCATTCTTCCCGCGCTCCATACATGAATGGAACGGGAAAAAAAACCCTCATAACTTGTACAGTGAGACGTACCCTCTGCCATTCATTTCACGGTGGTTTGTAGAGTATAGGGTAGATGTAGACGTGGATTGTTGCGCTCAACATTTCCAAAACTGTAGTTGTAAGATATGTATCGTTTAGGAACCGGTGCATGAAAATGAGTATGTGACTTGTCCGTATTCTTCACAGAGATCACTCAACTTCTGACGCTGTTTACACCGCTTATATACTCTAGCACATCTGAAAACAAAACAAAAGACGAATAAGGCTAATACACTATGGTGGCCGGTTCACATGTCACTGGGAATTGCAACTAATCACTTATACTCCCGTCAAAGGTGTGTACGTGTGCTAAGTTACAGTGACATCACTGGACAAAACAAAACTAGAAAACAAAAATCGACAAAGGTGGCACGGAAAATACACTCCTGGAAATTGAAATAAGAACACCGTGAATTCATTGTCCCAGGAAGGGGAAACTTTATTGACACATTCCTGGGGTCAGATACATCACATGATCACACTGACAGAACCACAGGCACATAGACACAGGCAACAGAGCATGCACAATGTCGGCACTAGTACAGTGTATATCCACCTTTCGCAGCAATGCAGGCTGCTATTCTCCCATGGAGACGATCGTAGAGATGCTGGATGTAGTCCTGTGGAACGGCTTGCCATGCCATTTCCACCTGGCGCCTCAGTTGGACCAGCGTTCGTGCTGGACGTGCAGACCGCGTGAGACGACGCTTCATCCAGTCCCAAACATGCTCAATGGGGGACAGATCCGGAGATCTTGCTGGCCAGGGTAGTTGACTTACACCTTCTAGAGCACGTTGGGTGGCACGGGATACATGCGGACGTGCATTGTCCTGTTGGAACAGCAAGTTCCCTTGCCGGTCTAGGAATGGTAGAACGATGGGTTCGATGACGGTTTGGATGTACCGTGCACTATTCAGTGTCCCCTCGACGATCACCAGTGGTGTACGGCCAGTGTAGGAGATCGCTCCCCACACCATGATGCCGGGTGTTGGCCCTGTGTGCCTCGGTCGTATGCAGTCCTGATTGTGGCGCTCACCTGCACGGCGCCAAACACGCATACGACCATCATTGGCACCAAGGCAGAAGCGACTCTCATCGCTGAAGACGACACGTCTCCATTCGTCCCTCCAAATGGTTAAAATGGCTCTGAGCACTATGGGACTCAACTGCTGTGGTCATAAGTCCCCTAGAACTTAGAACTACTTAAACCTAACTAACCTAAGGACATCACACACATCCATGCCCGAGGCAGGATTCGAACCTGCGACCGCAGCGGTCGTGCGGTTCCAGACTGTAGCGCCTTTAACCGCTCGGCCACTCCGGCCGGCATTCGTCCCTCCATTCACGCCTGTCGCGACACCACTGGAGGCGGGCTCCACGATGTTGGGGCGTGAGCGGAAGACGGCCTAACGGTGTGCGGGACCGTAGCCCAGCTTCATGGAGACGGTTGCGAATGGTCCTCGCCGATACCCAGGAGCAACAGTGTCCCTAATTTGCTGGGAAGTGGCGGTGCGGTCCCCTACGGCACTGCGTAGGATCCTACGGTCTTGGCGTGCATCCGTGCGTCGCTGCGGTCCGGTCCCAGGTCGACGGGCACGTGCACCTTCCGCCGACCACTGGCGACAACATCGATGTACTGTGGAGACCTCACGCCCCACGTGTTGAGCAATTCGGCGGTACGTCCACCCGGCCTCCCGCATGCCCACTATACGCCCTCGCTCAAAGTCCGTCAACTGCACATACGGTTCACGTCCACGCTGTCGCGGCATGCTACCAGTGTTAAAGACTGCGATGGAGCTCCGTATGCCACGGCAAACTGGCTGACACTGACGGCGGCGGTGCACAAATGCTGCGCAGCTAGCGCCATTCGACGGCCAACACCGCGGTTCCTGGTGTGTCCGCTGTGCCGTGCGTGTGATCATTGCTTGTACAGCCCTCTCGCAGTGTCCGGAGCAAGTATGGTGGGTCTGACACACCGGTGTCAATGTGTTCTTTTTCCATTTCCAGGAGTGTACAAGAGTATTCTAACCGCACTGACAGAACAGCGCAGCTAAACAATACTGACTGAAGATACTTCTCGCGCTTGTGATCACCGTGTTGCAAATCGGCTTCCTTTCTAGTCCATTTTCTATCCAAAATATGCTCGAGGCAAAATTTTTAAGAGACATTTTTGTACTGTCAGTCGTAAGGAATCACGCTGTGGCGTCTGGGAGCACGAATTGTGGTTTGCCTTGTGTATCTAACGCGTTATGCTAGCTGCATTATGCATCTATTTTTTTTTTCTTTTTGTTTAACAGCAGAATGGAATAACGTGGACACGCCGGGTGATTCGTCTGTTATTGAAAGAAAGATGTTTCAAATTCTAAATGAGAACGGAACGTACAATATTACAACGATTCATGCTGCTGAACGCTTTCTGAGAATCCAGAGATATGGACTCTGCCTTTATGTGAGGTTCGAAAACATACGTTGTCCTAAATAATCGGAAATACATCAACAGTTCTCAGAGAAATCCGTCGGGAAGTCAAGCTACGTGCAGGTCAACATGTCGAGTCGCATAAGGCTCCCAGGAAACTACACCAGAATTGGAACTTTAAGAACGCCGAACATCAGATACGCGTCATACACAGAATGCTGCTTCTGTGGAATCAGCATCAGACATAAACACCGTACCGTGAACCACCTGCCTCAGACGTATAGTGTCCAAGATGTCAGCGCCTTGGCAAGATTAGTGTCGCCACGTAACATTTGTTTATTCTCGTCACCCTCTGTGGCTACTCAGAACCGATAACAGGATTGCTTGAGCTGCAGCCGACCGTGACCTGCTGTTCCGGCCGTGTGCTGATAAGACAGCGCTGCAGGTTTTGTGTTACTCACGCTTCGGTGAACACTGATTACTGACTCAGCTGTTTGCGTAGCCGCTCAGCTTCAGTTGAGAGGGCGATAAGGTACCTACATTCTACGTTATCACAATAAGCAAATGAAGTGCCCAATCAAAATTATACACACGTTTCCCGAGAAGATTGCTATAGATTCAGTTAAGTCACCAACCGCAATTTGCAGCGTTTTGCATTCGGATAAAGACTTAACAGAATAGAATAACATCCGTGTCAGCGAGCTGAGTTCTGTAAACAAAGTTCATGCGAAACTCAACTCGTACTTTTTTCATGTGACTCCCTGAAAGGAGTGGATCAAGACAAGCAAATAAATGGAGTATTCGTTAACTTCCGAAAAGCGTTTGACTTAATGCCACATCAATGCTTATTACTGAAAGTACGATCAATTGTGAAATTTATGACGTGATTAAAGATTTATTGTTAGAGAGCACACAATATGTTATCTTGGATGGAGAGTCATCGACAGATTTAAAAAATAGCTTCAGGTTTATCCCAGGGAAGTATGCTGGAAGCCTGGCAGGCAATTTAAACAGGAACGAGTTTTTGCATACGATGCAGCTATCTATAATGAGGTGCTGCACAAATATTCAGTCAGACTTCAATAAAATTTCAAAGTTGTGCGAAGATTGGCCACTCGCTTTAAATGTTCGGAAGTGTACTTCACAAAACAAAATCAAAAATGTGGTATCCTTTTACCGCAGTATCAATGAGCCACAACTGGAATTAATCAATACATAAAAATATCTGACTGTGACAATTTTAGGGATAGTATTTTATGCATCTTCAGCAATTGTAGTCCTACATAATGAAATAATAGTTTTATGTAGACGCTGTGAACGACGTGTATGCATCTAAGAGCTCTTATTGTATGAATGGATTCGGTATTGTATTACTCATCGTTCCGGCACATATATTTTTAGAACCATGGCATTATGCTGTACACAATTTATTATTGACACTCGCAAATAATGCGATAGGCGTATCCTGCTGAAGAAGGGCACTAAGTTCCCGAAATAGATAAAGAAATTAAATTTCTTTCATGCATCTGGTTGTTTATTATTTCATCACATGCTTTTAGGGATCTGAAATGGAATGATGACAGAGGGTCATTAATAGGTATAGCAGGTGGCAAACTTCAGTTCACTGATAGGACACTAGGATAATGCAGTTAGTCTATAAAGGAGACGTCTTATAACACATTTGCACGAACATCCTAGAATACTGATCAGTGTGTAGGACTCGAACCGATCAAGCCTAACACAGGATAGTGAACGTGTTCAAAGGAGGGCAGAAAGTATGGTCACAAGTTTGTTTGGCCGATGGTAGAGCATCAATGGGACCGGAATTGCAAACGCTTGAAGACGGACGCCAACCATCCTGCGAAAGAGTTCTTACAAAGTTTCAGGAACGACCACTTGGTGAGGAATCCAGGAATATACAGTAACTCCTTACGCACTGCACCAGTAGGGACTGCGAAGACAAGATTATACTTATAATATCGCGCACACGGGCTTTTAAACAATCTTTCTTTCCATGCTACATACGCCACTGGAACTGACCGTAGCGTCAATAAGTGAATGGGAAGTGCTTTCTGCTAGGCACTTCAAATTAAACTACAGAGTGCAGATATAAATGTAGATACAGAAAGAGATGTCAACATGCACCTTTCGTGGCGCTCATTAAATTCGACGAAGCATTTAAATCTTCTCAGATCATTGGATGTAAGAATATTGTAAATTCAAAACAACAAAAGTAATGCGCTAATTATATCAAAAAACAAAAAATCGTTCTAAGGATAAAGTTTCTGAATTTAAAGAACTACTCCAGATGACTTTGAAGTTAAATAAGTCGTCTGGCCATCCGGATTTAGGTTTTCCGTGGTATCCCTACACAGAATGTTCATAAACAGTCTGAAAAATCTGTTAAGAGTCTTGCAGGGTAGGTTGCGCTGAGAAATAATTGTTAAGAAAAAAATTCGATACGTTGCCCGTTTTCGAGTTAATTAGCATTGAAGTTAGCCAATCAGGCCTTCGCTCGAGCGAATAGCAAAATGGAGTAGACATCAAGGAGAACAACGGCACCTATAATTGTAGTCGTATCCTTTCACTTGAAAGATTCAATTAATGATGTGGCTTGTTGTTGGGCCCGACATTGGTTCAAATGGCTCTGAGCACTATGGGACTTGACATCTGAGGTCATCAGTCCCCTAGAACTTAGAACAACTTAGCCTCACTAACCTAAGGACATCACACACACCCATGCCCGACGCAGGATTCGAGCCTGCGACCGTAGCGGTCGCGCGGTCCCAGACTGTAGCGCCTAGAACCGCTCGGCCACCCGGACCTGCTGGATCCGACATTATGTGGAGTCAGGATTCAGGCGGCCCGCCAGAGACTCTGTCGCTAAATGTATCCTTCGTTTGGTTTCCTAGAACCGAACAAGAGAGCGATACAAAAATTGGAGATGGAACAGTAGTAAGGATAGAACCCGAGCCAAAGGCTGAGCAGTCTCGCGCGCTATCATCTACGCTACGAGAACAACTGACACTAATTGTATCTCACTAAGAATTAACACAACTAACAACTCCTACTGGCCTTTACGCTACTACTAATGCTTAAAAAGAGACTAGTGAACATAATGTCGGCTCCAACAGCAAGCCACATCAAAAATTGAATCTTTCAAGTGGAAGGATACGGCTACAATAATAGGTACGGTTGTAAGTAGGCTGTTTAGGTTTTTATGTTGATAACGCCACATAGCGCTCTGTATGAAAATCACTGACTGCGCTGTGTGCAGTCTGTGGGTGGTTGGACTCATTGTTGGAATACTCGCTAGTGTAGTGTTGGGCAGTTGGATGTGAATAGTGCGTAGCGTTGGGGAGTTGGCGAGCCGCCAGCAGTGGTGGATGTGGGGAGAGAGAGAGAGAGATACCAGAGTTTTGAGAGGTTTCTATAAGCGGACGATCTAGACGTGTGTCCGCCAGATAGCCGGCCGAAGTGGCCGTGCGGTTAAAGGCGCTGCAGTCTGGAACCGCAAGACCGCTACGGTCGCAGGTTCGAATCCTGCCTCGGGCATGGATGTTTGTGATGTCCTTAGGTTAGTTAGGTTTAACTAGTTCTAAGTTCTAGGGGACTAATGACCTCAGCAGTTGAGTCCCATAGTGCTCAGAGCCATTTGAACCATTTTTTTTGTCCGCCAGATAAAGGAAATTTGTAAAGATGTGTGTCATGAATTGATAGATGTATATATGAATGACTATTGAACATTATTAAGGTAAATACATTGTTTGTTCTCTGTCAAAATCTTTCATTTGCTAACTATGTCTATCAGTACTTAGTGCCTTCAGTGGTTAGAATATTTTATTTAGCTGGCAGTATTGGCGCTCGCTGTATTGCGGTAGTTCGAGTAACGAAGATTTTTGTGAGGTAAGTGGTTCATGAAAGGTATAGGTTATTGTCAGTCAGGGCCAGTCTTTTGTAGGGATTTTTGGAAGTCAGATTGCGTTGCGCTAAAAACACTGAGTGTCAGTTTAGTGATGATCAGTATAAGTGAAGAGAAAACTGTTTGAGCACTTTGAATTTTGCTCAGCTGTTTGAAAATCAAATAACGAAGAAGTTTACTAGCGCACTCATTCATAATTTTCCTAAGGGGACGTTTCACGGTTAATGTCCTTGAAGTCCACTCCCTTGAGCCCTCGATGTAGCGGCGTCAGACTGTGCCCTGCCCGCTCCTATCTGATACCCAAACAAAATTCCTTGAGAAAGAATTGAAGTTCATTGTTAGGAATATTGAAGGCATTGGTGAAATAAGTCAGTAGGTCAAGAAACCAATTCTACACACCAGAGTCCCTATTAACTGACGAAACAATACTGAACCAATGCGTTATATTGTTAATGATGACTACTAGATGTAAATCTATCAAGTTACTGCCTTTTTCCCAGTGACAGGAAGTTACGTTGCAATAAATTGCCCATCATTTTATGGATGGTACTGTACCCTGTACAACCTGTATGCCACGAACCGATTTCTCTCGTGTTTCTGACGATAGTCTCCCAACCTGACATTGACGTTTCGATCCTTCCCCTGTTTGTCAGTATTAAATTTAACATTGTAAGTACTCCTTAGTTACAGTAGAAGCACGCTGCTTCAAACTCATTCGCTACTTCTCCACTACTGACGGCCTTCTTGCTTTTTGCCAGGGCCACTCGCTCCTACGTGCCTTGGTTCACGTCGCCACAGCAACTAAGGCGTCCGGTTTTGGCTACTTGGCGGATTATTGAGCAACATTACTAAAATTTTCAGAAAAATGTCTTTTGGCCAAGAAACATAGTCGTTAACGCTGACTCAATTTTCCGCAAGGACTACGGGCATGGAGACTCGCATGGGGCCATAGTAACATGCTTAGAGGCCCGTAGTCAGCTTTTCGAACAGGCTAAAGGAAGTGCAAGAGGCATAGCATCATGTTATTGACCCTGCAGTACCCAGCAGATGTCCATCGCGAGTGCAGTGACAAAGTGAAAAACTATCATTTATATTAAAAGTTATCTTATCCGTATTGTGTTTGTTATCAGAAGAACATTGTACGATAGGGGCCAGCCACAAGTGCCACTGCAGTTGTTAACACACTGACTTCATATACAGGAGGAATGAATTTGCTCTGTCTGGCCTTCCTGATTTCACAATTTTCTTAAATTATTCCAGGAATATGCCGGAATGGTTCCTTCAGCACGGCCACGGGCAACCATCTGTCCTATCCATATACTTACGTATTTCGTTGATAATGGAAGCAAGACTAAAGAAAAATCAAGATACGTTCATAGGAGTTGTCGACCTGAAAAAATCGTTCGACAGTGTAAAATGGTGTAAGACGTTCGAAATTCTGAGAAAAATAAGGGTAATCTAGAGGGAGAGCCGGCTAATATACAGTATGTATAAGAGCCAAGAGGGACTAATAAGAGTGGACGGTGGCAAGAACGAAGTGCTCGGTTTAAAAAGGGTGTTAGGGATGTAGTCTTTCGCCCCTACTGTTCAGTCTGTACGTGGAAGAAGAAATGATGGAAGAAAAAGAAAAGTTAAGGAGTGGAATTAGAACTCAAAGTGAAAGGATATCAATGGTACGATTCGCTGATGACATTTCAAAAATGGTTCAAGTGGCTCTGAGCACTATGCGACTTAGCTTCTGAGGTCATCAGTCACCTAGAACTTAGAACTAATTAAACCTAACTAACCTAAGGAGATCACACACATCCATGCCCGAGGCAGGATTCGAACCTGCGGCCGTAGCGGTCACTCGGTTCCAGACTGTAGCGCCTAGAACCGCACGGCCACTTCGGTCGGCGATGACATTTCTATCCTGAGTGAAAGTGAAGAAGAATTACATGATCTGCTTAATGGAATGAACAGTCTGATGAGTACACAATATGGATTGAGAGTAAATCGAAGAAAGATGAACGAAATGAGAAGTAGCAGAAATGAGAATGGCGAGAAACTTAACATCGGGATTGATGGTCACGAAGTACATGAAATTAAGGAATTCTACTACCTAGGCAGCAAAATAACGAATGACGGACGGAGCAACGAGGACATCAAAAGCAGACTAGCACTGGCAAAAAGGGCATTCCTGGCCAAGAGAAGACTACTAGTAACAAACATAGGCCTTAAATTTGACGAAGAAATTTCTGAGAGTGTACGTTTGGAGCACAGCATTGTATGGTAGTGAAGCATGGACTGTGGGAAAACAGGAACGGAAGAGAATCGAAGCATTTGAGATGTGGCGCCACTGACGAATTTTGAAAATTAGGTGGTCTGATAAGGTAAGGAATGAGGAGGTTCTGCGCAGAATCGGAGAGGAAAAGAATATGTGGAAAAAATTAACAAGGAGAAGGGACAGGGTGATAGGACATTTGTCAGGACATCAGGGAATGACTCCCGTGCTACTAGAGGGAGCTGTAAAGGGTAAAAACTGCAGAGGAAGATAGAGATTGGAATACATTCAGCAAATAATTGAAGACGTAGGTTGCAAGTGCTACTCTTAGATGAAGAGGTTGGCACAGGAGAGGAATTCGTGGCGGGCCGCATCGAAACAATCGGAAGAGTGATGATTCAAAAAGAAAAAAAATCTAAGTGTATGTATATTGGAGACATTTATTCTCATTCTACTGTGATGACAAATCCCATAGTGTAGTGAGATGATCCTGGATGAATAGATAAGTCAATAAATAAGTAAGTAAATCTGTGATTGTCTACTTCGTTTAATATTTGTTATTAAAATATTACATTCTGGAACTCAAACTGTGAGTGTGTTCTGTCAGGTAGTTACTACAGGGTGAATATAATTAAAGTTCCAGTTTCAAAACGCTATGAAATACGAACCACTGCTCAGAATGACGTCAAATTTTAACAGAGTATTATCGAAGAAAGAGGAAACGTTAAGGGAACAGAAAAAAATTTACGAAAATTTTATCGCTAGATAGAGCTAAGGGACAGAATATGCAAAATAAAATACTCGGTTACACGGCTGTTCCCTTGTTTGCGTCTGATATGCTCGGCGTAATGACTGTCCCAGTCCATGATCGCACACTGCTGGTAAAGCTCTTTTAGAAGAACAGTGACTGTGCGCCAGTAGCTCTGTAGACGTTCCGGACAGTCAGTGGTACGAAGAAAGAGCGTTGGTCCAATGTCTGCCAAGATTTTGCAGAAAATGATTACGAAATTCGAAAAGACAGATTCTTTTGAAGTGCAGTGTGGCAGAGAGAGGATAACCTAATGCGACATCAGTAGAAGATGTGGACACAGCATTGCAGGAATGGTCGAGCAGTGGTATGCAAACATACAATGCACAAGGAACTGCCTGGACATGCCTATGAGCACGCTGCACAAAATTCTACGATACATCCTGCTTTGCTATTCATAAAAATTTCCTTAAATTGAGGAGTTGCTTCATGCTGACCTGACCTTAAGACAAACAACTACTCTACAATTTCTGGCTCGCGTGGATGTGGACAGTGGACGGAAATGGAATATTCTGTGGGCAGACGTAGCCCATTTTCATCTTGGAAGAAATGTCAATACACAGAACCGCAGAATATGGGGAACGAAAAATTCGCGCGCACATCAGTAGGCAATGCTACGTTCTGCAAGGTTTTTCTGCCTAGTGATGACTGGGTGTTGTGTGCTGTCCTTAGGTTAGTTAGGTTTAAGTAGTTCTAAGTTCTAGGCGACTGATGACCATAGATGTTAAGTCCCATAGTGCTCAGAGCCATTTGAACCATTTGAACCGTTCTGCAAGGTAGATGTGTGGTGTGGGTTGACGGCTTCGTTAATAGTAGGGTCATACTTTTTCGAGAGAATGGGTCCAACGGGTCCTATTACCTGTGCCGCTGCTGATAAACGCTATGAGAGTCTTTTGCTCACCAACGTCATTCCAACCCTTCAGCAGCATGGATGTGTGAGTAGTGTAATTTTTACACAAGCTGGCGCTCCGCACATTGCACAGTCAGTGAAGAAGTGGCTACAGAGACATTTAGGAAATGCTAGAATTGTCAGCAATTATTTCGCTGCAGCCTGAACGTCCAAATCACCTGATTTGGCCTTCTGGCTGTGGAGTTATCTGAAAGGTGCTGTGTTCAGTGCCCAAACCAATTAAAAACCGATTTCATTGTTACTTTTTATGTCTTTTCTGGTCGCAAGGCAGTTAAAAACCGAGTTTCCCAAGCGATGTGGTACGACCTTGCCGTGGTGGATGGGCTTACGTAACTAGCAAGCGCCGCAGCTGTTGAATGCCGGACTTACGTGGTCGTGCGCATTGCTCAGCATGGTTGGTTTAACGTGTAACTTACCCCATAGCCGTCGTTTTGCGATTCATACTTCGTAAGTCATATGTAGTCGAACCCACTTATGTTATGACGCATACAGAATTATCTAGTGGGAAAATTTTCGTTAATTTTTACCGTTTTCGTATCGTTTCCATCTTCTTCGCTAATATTCCACTCAAATTTGACGTCATTATGAGCAGCGGTTCAATTTTTACAGCGTTTTAAAACTGGAACTTTAATTATAATCACCCTGTATATACACTCCTGGAAATTGAAATAAGAACACCGTGAATTCATTGTCCCAGGAAGGGGAAACTTTATTGACACATTCCTGGGGTCAGATACATCACATGATCACACTGACAGAACCACAGGCACATAGACACAGGCAACAGAGCATGCACAATGTCGGCACTAGTACAGTGTATATCCACCTTTCGCAGCAATGCAGGCTGCTATTCTCCCATGGAGACGATCGTAGGGGTGCTGGATGTAGTCCTGTGGAACGGCTTGCCATGCCATTTCCACCTGGCGCCTCAGTTGGACCAGCGTTCGTGCTGGACGTGCAGACCGCGTGAGACGACGCTTCATCCAGTCCCAAACATGCTCAATGGGGGACAGATCCGGAGATCTTGCTGGCCAGGGTAGTTGACTTACACCTTCTAGAGCACGTTGGGTGGCACGGGATACATGCGGACGTGCATTGTCCTGTTGGAACAGCAAGTTCCCTTGCCGTTCTAGGAATGGTAGAACGATGGGTTCGATGACGGTTTGGATGTACCGTGCACTATTCAGTGTTCCCAGTGGTGTACGGCCAGTGTAGGAGATCGCTCCCCACACCATGATGCCGGGTGTTGGCCCTGTGTGCCTCGGTCGTATGCAGTCCTGATTGTGGCGCTCACCTGCACGGCGCCAAACACGCATACGACCATCATTGGCACCAAGGCAGAAGCGACTCTCATCGCTGAAGACGACACGTCTCCATTCGTCCCTCCATTCACGCCTGTCGCGACACCACTGGAGGCGGGCTGCACGATGTTGGGGCGTGAGCGGAAGACGGCCTAACGGTGTGCAGGACCGTAGCCCAGCTTCATGGAGACGGTTGCGAATGGTCCTCGCCGATACCCCAGGAGCAACAGTGTCCCTAATTTGCTGTGAAGTGGCGGTGCGGTCCCCTACGGCACTGCGTAGGATCCTACGGTCTTGGCGTGCATCCGTGCGTCGCTGCGGTCCGGTTCCAGGTCGACGGGCACGTGCACCTTCCGCGACAACATCGATGTACTGTGGAGACCTCACGCCCCACGTGTTGAGCAATTCGGCGGTACGTCCACCCGGCCTCCCGCATGCCCACTATACGCCCTCGCTCAAAGTCCGTCAACTGCACATACGGTTCACGTCCACGCTGTCGCGGCATGCTACCAGTGTTAAAGACTGCGATGGAGCTCCGTATGCCACGGCAAACTGGCTGACACTGACGGCGGCGGTGCACAAATGCTGCGCAGCTAGCGCCATTCGACGGCCAACACCGCGGTTCCTGGTGTGTCCGCTGTGCCGTGCGTGTGATCATTGCTTGTACAGCCCTCTCGCAGTGTCCGGAGCAAGTATGGTGGGTCTGACACACCGGTGTCAATGTGTTCTTTTTTCCATTTCCAGGAGTGTATACTATGTGATCAAAAGTATTCGGACACCCCCAGAAACATACGTTTTTCATATTAGGTCCATTGTGCTGCCGCCTACTGCCAGGTACTCCATATCAGCGATATCAGTAGTCATTAGACATCGTGAGAGAGCAGAGTGGGGGGCTCCGCGGAACTCGCGGACCTCGAACGTGGTCAGGTGACTGGGTGTCACTTGCGTCATACGTCTGTACGCGAGATTTCCACACTCCTAAACATCCCTAGGGCCACTGTTTTCGATGTGATAGTGAAGTGGAAGCGTGAAGGGACACGTACAGCTCAAAAGCGTACAAGCCGACCTCGTCTGTTGACTGACAGAGGCCACCGACAGTTGAAGAGGGTCGTAATGTGTAATAGGCAGACATCTATCCAGATCATCACACAGGAATTCCAAACTGCATCACGATCCAGTGTAAGTACTATGACAGATGGGGGAGGGGGGGGGGGGGTGAGAAAACTTGGATTTCATGGTTGAGCGGCTGCTCTTAAGCCACACATCACGCCGGTAAATGCTAAACGACGCCTCGCTTGGTCTAAGGAGCGTAAACATTGGACGATTGACACAGTGGCAAAACGTTGTGTGGAGTGACGAATCGCGGTACACAATGTGGCGATCCGATGGCAGGAAGTGAGTATGGCGAATGCCCGGTGAGCGTCATCTGCCAGCGTGTGTAGTGCCAACACTAAAATTCGGAGACGGTGGTGTTATGGTGTGGTCGTGTTTTTCATGGAGGGGCCTTGCACCCCTTGTTGTTTTGCGCGGCACTATCACAGCACAGGCCTACATTGATGTTTTAGGCACCTTGTTGCTTCCCACTGTTGAAGGGCAATTCGAGGATGGCGATTGCATCTTTCAACACGATCGAGCACCTGTTCATAATGCACGGCCCGTGACGAGTGGTTACACGACAATAACGTCAAATGGCTCTGAGCACTATGGGACTCAACTGCTGTGGTCATAAGTCCCCTAGAACTTAGAACTACTTAAACCTAACTAACCTAAGGACATCACACACATCCATGCCCGAGGCAGGATTCGAACCTGCGACCGTAGCGGTCGTGCGGTTCCAGACTGTAGCGCCTTTAACCGCTCGGCCACTTCGGCCGGCGACAATAACGTCCCTGTAATGGACTGGCCTGCACAGAGTCCTAACAAGAATATTATAGAACGCCTTTGGGATGTTTTGGAACGCCGACTTCGTGCTAGGCCTCACCGACCGACATCGATATCTCTCCTCAGTGCAGCACTCCGTGAAGACTGGGCTGCAATTCCCAAGAAACCTTCCAGCACCTGATCGAACGTATGCCATGTCTGCGAGAGTGGAAGCTGTCATCAAGGCTAAGGGTGGGCCAACACCATATTGAAATTGGCTCAAATGGCTCTGAGCACTATGGGACTTAACATCTGTGGTCATCAGTCCCCTAGAACTTAGAACTACTTAAACCTAACCAACCTAAAGACATCACACACATCCATGCCCGAGGCAGGATTCGAACCTGCGACCATAGCGGTCACGCGGTTCCAGACTGAAGCGCCTAGAGCCGCACGGCCACACCGGCCGGCTACCATATTGAATTCCAGCATTACCAATGGAGGACGCCACGAACTTGTAAGTCATTTTCAGCCAGGTGTCCGGATACTTTTGATCACATAGTTTAGCTACAATCGACCTTGCTGCAACGATTACCGTCCTCTACTCTTCTACGCCACACTACCGTTAACGAGCCCTCACACACTCTATATTTATTGCGCAATACCGAGATTTACCGCCTCCCACTCCACTATGGTCTGCTGCCGTTAAGGAGTTCGCAAATTCTCAGTATTTATTGAGCAATACAAAGCACTGCGCTGTAATATTGTTCGTCTGAGAGAGGAATTGACGATTTGGGAAATGCGTTGAAGGAGACTGCAGAGCTTTAAAAATATTGACGCTCGCTCAACATATTGAGTAACATATTACCTTGTAAAGGTGATATTATGCAATACACAGCAGTTCCTGCCGAGACTTCGTGGTCCGTGGACATGCAAACAACTGGTACAGCGATGCCATATGAATGAATGAATGTACCGAGGAAGACAGATGAAAGGATAAATCTTTGAAGTGCAGTCATGGGAGTAGTTTGATTATATACTAAAAAATTGCTCAGTAATTAATTACAGACAAAAATGTTTAATTGAAAGGAAATAACACTCCAACTGCTTGTTTGTTCGTTTCGTAAGCTTCAATTATCATAGTAGAAAAACTGTCTACTGATCCTCTACAATAATGTATCCTAATCTTTCCAGATTTACAGATCCTGTGTTTATAAGGTGTAACGAAGTTCACTAATTTATCGAAAATTCCTCTTTCATCTTTAAAAACCCCGACAGTCATCTGGCTCTGCTACAAGTTCTCTTAGCATATTAATACGGCCGTTTGTAGAACGTCTTCTACGCCAATTTCTCCTCCGTCGTCGCTTCCTCTTGCTATTCTTTTTGCAGCACCCATCGAGCACCAACATGTTCGCTACGAAGGCAGGGTTCTAACTGATGCGTCCGTTATGTAAATATTCGCGATAACAGAGTATTGTGCCGTTCTTGTCCTCGCTCTTTCGCGCGAAATATTGGCAAAACATTATTTGGCAATAAATATTGAGCGTGAGGGTCCCTCAACATCTGATGTAACATAATATGACGCCTCTGCATGACTACCTGTCAGAACGGTCACTTGCTGCTCATCAGATGCAGCCCTGAGCACGTCCTGTCCTCCTGATTTACAATGAAATGACGAAAGTACCATAGTACCTGCACGCTACATGACATAAAATAGTACAAATCTCTCCTGTTTGCAATAAATGTAAAAGATCCACGGAACTACAAACGAAAATCACCAAGCGTCCCCGCGTTTCAGGATATCAGAGCTCAAATATTTTCACTTTCCTGAAGGACAAGAAGCTTCTCTCAGCTAATCAACAAGAATTCAGGAGAAACAAAGATAATATATTGATTGATTTATTCACACAATATCTTGCAAACAAGAGGTTCTGGTGAATACACAAATTCCTTCTTCCCACATTTCCTAAAGGCGTTTGACACTATATCATTAATCCAGATACGATGATGTGGTGTACCTTCTCAAATAATTGGCTGGCTCAAGGAATGTTTGACTCATAGAATACAGATTGTTGTGCCGTGCAGTGGCCGTACAGCACGAATGAAAATAACATAGGGTGTGCCGCAAGGCAGTGATTTCAATATGGAGGATGATTCAAAGAGATTCATCAGATTTCAGAAGAGTACTACATCTTCAACATCTATGAAGATAGAAACTTAGGACAAATTTTGATTTACGCCCAACAATGAACAATCCTATTTTAAAGCGTATTTCTTTAATATGCATACGAATACAGACTTGGGGTACTTTTTACGTGTCGGATCATAGCTTTATTTAACTTTCATGAATGGTCAATGTATATTCCACCGGACGCAAGAGAAACATCCAGACGATAAACAAACTCTTCTCTACTTTTGTAACCATGTCTGGAGCTACTTCATTTACTGCTTTTGTTGTGAGACGTCGCATTTCACCCAAAGTTGTTGGAAGGAGAGGCACATAGATGGGTTCTTTCGCAAACTTCACAGAAAAAAGAAAAGAAACAGGTCACGAACCTTGTCATAATGCGACCTTGGAAGCCAACAGTGGAAATGCGAGAACCGTACGCCCCTTAACGCTGTAGGAGGTGCAGCACCGTATTCTCGATGAAAATCACACCACGTACACTACCGGGAAAAAATCAATACTCGCTTTTAGACGTTTCCAATTCACTCAAGATTTATTGTTACAACAGTGCATATGGAGTACACGAAATGATTACATTTATAGACCAATAGCACAAGTGCTTCTGAGGTACCAAGTATCGACCTTTGCTGAAAAACCCATATTAGTACTTGGTACAGCATCCCGGGCGGCAATGCAGGCGCTGACTCCGGCATCTAGTCGATCGTACAGAAGGCGAAAACAACCGTCCTGGGATACGTTATTCCACGAATGCTATCGTGGTACTCGCGATTGGGAGTTTTGTTAAATTCTATATATGCAATGATTAATCAAAAAATAAATACTGAAGCCGGCCGCGGTGGTCTCGCGGTTCTAGGCGCGCAGTCCGGAACCGTGCGACTGCTACGGTCGCAGGTTCGAATCCTGCCTCGGGCATGGATGTGTGTGATGTCCTTAGGTTAGTTAGGTTTAAGTAGTTCTAAGTTCTAGGGGACTGATGACCACAGCAGTTGAGTCCCATAGTGCTCAGAGCCATTTGAACCATAAATACTGAATACTGCAATAAAATTTACTCTGCTAAATATTGTGGGCTAGCATGAGACTCTGAAATAACCCAATACCACGATAATATACGTACGGACATCGGCTGTTCCGAAGTACGCACGAAATAATATTTTATACAAAGCGCGCGACTCGCGGCCTTCTAACAGATAGTTCGCGTTAGAGCTGCTATTGTGGAGATAAAATATGCGTGCTTTTACGCAAACTGTGATGATTAATTTGGTTCTCAGGGGCTACTGGTCATTTATGTACCAACCTCACAAAGAAAGTGAGATATTTTTTATGCTTATTAAACGGAATATTTTTGTGTATTTACTATTCGTTATCTGCAAGGCAAAAACTGAGGAGAATCTCATCTGCCGTTTAGCGGCCAATCTTAAACATATTGAAGTCATTCACTACGCAAACATTAATGAATGGAATTTGTCTTTGCTTTACTAGCTTAGAAACTATTAAAAGATCAAAATAGAGAAGTTTCCCGCATTTACATTTAATATTACAGACTGGATTTCTAACTAAAAAAATATCGCCACCGTAATGGGCGACCAAATGCTGTTAGGGAAAGAGAGCTCCCCGCTAAGAGCTCCCCGCAACACGAAGTTCTGAAATAGAGTTATTAATTACAATTAATGGTGACTATTATGGGTGGTGCTCACTACTTCAATAACCAACACTTTCTAATAACAATTGGACATATATTCTGATAACTTACTGACACACTTACATTAAATATCAGACTGTGATACGATGACGGCCTTCCGCTAGACGAAACAAGTTAGGAAAAAAAAGTCTAACCCAAAAAAAAAAATTATCTCTGTTCTTCTTCGTCTACATCACACAGATACTATAAACAAAAGGCTATTTGTTAAACGCATCGCTGTTTGCGAGTTTTACAGATAGTAAACTACCCTTTTTAATATTTGATATTCATCACGCACACGTACGCAGTCTTTCAATAATTTATAGTTTACACGTCACTATTTTTAACACACAAAAAACCCTTTTAATTTTTCTCGAAATGTCAATTTATGTGACATTCCGTCACAGTGCTCGACCTGTTCATGTAGTTCTGTAAGAGTTATTGGTTGACAAGTCGCACAACTCACTTCTCGTCCTATTATATGTGCTCAATTGGAGACAAGTACGGAGATTGTGCTGCCAGGGAAGTTGCTGCAAGTCTTGTAGAGCACGTCGAGTTTCACTAGCAGTGCGTGGACGAGTATTATCCTGTTGGAACAGCATATCACCTTCCTGCACCAAGAACTGCAAAAGAATGGGTCTAACAACAATCTGCACATACTGAGCGCTGGTTAGAGTCCCCTCCAGAAACACCAAAGGTGAAAGAGAGTTGTAGCTTATCGCACCCCACACCATAAAGCATAGGTTGGGCCCAGTGTGTCTTGGACGAATGCACTCTACAAGACAGTGCTCACCAGGTCTATGTCGTTCGCGCAAACGACCATCACATGAGTGCAGGCAGAATCTGCTTTCATCGCAGCAGACCACGGCACTCCATTCCGTCTTCCTAGTGATCCTCCGACGGCACCAGGCGAGCTGTGCACGTCGATGCTGTGGCATAAATGGAAGATGGGCCAGATGTGTGCGTGCCTGTAGTCGCACTGCTAATAACCGCTTCGCAACAGTTCGTGTTGACACGTATGGGTTCATAAGCCCTCTTATCTGTGCTGTGGTAGCTATACGATCTGCCTCTGTTGCCCTTACAAGACGACGAACCTGGCGGACGTATGTGCTGCGTGGACGTCCAGAACCTCGCCTGAGGGTGTGAGAATGTTCACGTGACCGCTGATACCAGCATCGTTGCACAACCGACGCAGCACGTCCAAATTAGGTGGCAGTTCTCCGAAAGGACCATCCCGCCACTTGAAAGGCGCAATTTAACCCCTTTCAAACTCGCTCAATTGGCTGCAGGAAGCACGAGTGAGTCACCGTGGCATTGTTGCCCGCTTGCTTCACACGTTTGTACCACACAGTGCCTTCAGGGTGTGAGCGTTTCCAATTAAACATAGACTGCGCATGGTAGCTATGTCACTACACTATCTATTACCGGATGACGTTGAAACCATTATCAGTACATTTATTATCCCCGAGGTGGCGAATGCTGTCATCGGATCAAAATCGACGTCGTCGTCCCAGGTGTGCTGTTTTTTCCCAGTAGTGTAGTTGTTGCTCCTGTTGAAACGAAGAACGCAGATTGGCTTTCGTTGCTATGGTATCATCACCGCGACACACTTTGGACAACGAATGGACTATCTGCACCAGGGGACCCCAACTGGCAAACACATCGTTCATATCCAGATCCCGCTCCAGCTACTGCCGGGTCTGGAGATTATTATTGATTTTGGTATTGTTAGTGTCAAGAGCGTGGCCGGGTGCCCCTCTTGTCGCCACCTCGTACCCCCCCCCCCCCTTCCCCCTGGGAACAGGAGCACTGTACCCCAGCTGTCTGCGTCGAGCGTAATCCATGGAATAGTGTGAACGTGTTCAGAGGTCTGCGAGCCGTGTAACTGAGGTGAAACGTGTGGACCAGCTCGATATTCACCTAGCGGTATGTGGAAAAGTGCCTAAAAACTACATCCATGCGGGCCAGCACACCGACCCTCGTCGGTAATCCGCTGGGCGGATTCGATATGAGGTCGGCGCGCCTACTCAAGTCCAGGAAGCATCGCATTAGTGCTCTCTGCTAAACTGGCGTGTTGGCAAACACATGAACTGGCAAATTACTATTGGCGCTAAAGTAAACTTCTAATTTAGACGCGTAAGTTAAAATTCTATCTTCATTCATGTGGATGTGAAATTGGATAAATACTGGGTGGGATCAGCAGCATTATCAGATTGTTCGCTTATGGCGCTGTTGTTCAAATGAAGTGTCATCGCTGGCTGATCGTAAGGAAATACTGAGTGACTTAGTATTGCCATGAATGGCAGTCCACTTTAGATACAGATAAAGTTAAGATAATGGGCACAACAAAGAAAAAGAATCAGATTACAGGATTAGCAGTAAACGTCTGGATCCGTCACATTATTTACGTATTTGGGGTAATACTATAAAGCGATATGGAGGAGGACGAACGGTGAAAGCAGTATTAGCGAAGGCGTGGGGACGACTTCCATTCAGAAGTGCGCTGCAATGAAATGTACCACTCTCTGCTTTGTTACTTGTAACGAGTCGTACACTACAGGTATATATATATAGCCAACGCATTGCTGTCGTCTGTCAATTGCCCATGAGATCACTTCAGTGCTCTCACACAAATATTTATCTGACTCATTTTCAAAACAAGTTGTCTAGAAGGCAGGATCAAAAGCTTTACTGAGAGCACGTGTTGACAGTTTCGTAGCCCTGCGAATGTATATGGCGTATTTCAGGTTTTTAATTACTTTAATCAGCGCACTTTTCCTGGTGTGGTGCTTCTAATCGAGACTAACGTTGTTTTATAGTTGTGGTGGTGAAGACATGCTTGAGGAAACTCTCCACGCTGGTGAATACTGTGTAAGGCTCCTCATTTCTACGCAAGTACTACAACCTACATCCATATGAACCTGCTTCCTACCTCCCATTACCAAATTAATTATTCCGCGATGCCTCAGCATGTTATTGTTGTGGTCTTCAGTCCGAGTCTGGCTTGATGGAGCTCTCCATGTTACTCTATCCTGTGTAAGCTTCTTCATCTCCCAGTACCTGCTGCAACCTACATCCTTCTGAATCTGCTTAGTGTATTCATCTCTTGCTCTCCCTCTACGCTTTTTACCCTCCTCTCTGCCCTCCAATACCAAATTGGTGATCCCTTGATGCCTCAGAACATGTCCTAGCAATCGATCCCTTCTTCTAATCAAGTTGTGCCACAAATTTCTCTTCTCCCCAGTTCTATTCAGTACCTCCTCATTAGTTACGTGATCTACCCATCTAATCTTCAGCATTCCTCTGTAGCACCACATTTCGAAAACTTCTATTCTCTTCTTGTCTAAACCAATCATCGTCCATGTTTCACTTCCATACAGAGCTACACTTCATACAAATACTTTCAGAATAGAGTTCCTGACGCATAAATCTACGCCCGATGTTAAAAAATTTCTCTTCTCTGCCTTTGCCAGTCTATATTTTACATCCTCTCTATTTCGACCATCGCAGGCCGCGGTGGTCTCGCGGTTCTAGGCGCGCAGTCCGGAACCGAGCGACTGCTACGGTCGCAGGTTCGAATCCTGCCTCGGGCATGGATGTGTGTGATGTCCTTAGGTTAGTTAGGTTTAAGTAGTTCTAAGTTCTAGGGGACTGATGACCACAGCTGTTAAGTCCCATAGTGCTCAGTGCCATTTGAACCATTTCGACCATCATCAGTTATTTTGCTCCCCAAATAGCAAAACTAATCTACTACTTTAACTGTCTCATTACCTAAACTAATTCCTTCAGCATCACCCAACTTAATTCACTTACATTCCATTTTCCTCGTTTTGCTTTTTGATTTGATATTTTATTGGTCCAGTTTTATCATACAGTACAAATTGTACAACTGATATTGGACAGGTCAAAGATAAGTTACAATAATACACAGTATTAGCAAAATAGTAGGCAAATTAAAAATAGGTACTTACTACAATTAATTTTGTTATATATTCAGAAATTCTTTGACAGAATAGAAACAGTGCTGTATTAGAAATGCCTTTAGTTTAGCTTTAAATATTGGATGAGTAGTTTTTTTTTATTTCCTCTGGTATCTTATTGTGTAGTGTTACTCCAATGATCATCTGATAGTTGGTTGTTCTGTGATATTTTTGATGTATATTTGATTTCCCTCTGGTACTATAGTTCTGTACATTTTTGTTCTGTAGCAGTTTGCCTGTTTTCAGGTGGTAATCCCTAGTGAACAAGATAGTCTCATAAATGAATAAACTTGGAACATTTACAACACCAAGCTCAGTAAAATGGGATTTACAGGACTCCATCTTTTTAAGGCCACAAATTATTCTTAGAGCTCTTTTTTGGATTCTAAAAACCTTTACACTGTGAGTTGAGTATCCCCAGAAAACGATCCCATATCGGACTAGTGAGCGGAACGGTGCATAGTATGCCTGCAGTACTGTTGTTTTGCTTGTAGCCTTCAAAATTCTTAGGCCATAGCACACAGATGATAGTTTTCTAGACAAGTTATTTATATGTGTGTCCCACTTTAAGTCTTGCTGAACCCATAGACACAAAAATTATGCGACACTTACATTTTCTAGGGGATCATTTTTTAATTGTGCTTGAATAGACATTTGATTAGTTGGACGAATTAAATGAAAATCGACATACACAGTTTTTTCAGTATTTATATTGAGTTTGTTTTTTTGTGAACCACTCAGAGTCTTTTCATAGAACTTTATGCTGTGGGCTACAAAGTTTCTGGGCTGGATCCAGTGAGCAATATGCTGGTGTCACCGGCAAACAGGATAGTTTTTGTGGGACTCATGTATTCAACTAAGTCATCCACATAAATCAAGAAGAGTAGTGGACCTAAGATTGAGCCCTGCGCTACACCGTATTTTATTGGTAATTCGCTAGAAAGAAAGGAGTTGTTTCTGGTTTTATTCATTTTGTTGAATTTATACTGAAGTGATACTTTCTGCCTGCAGTTTTTTAGGTATGAACACAACCAGCTATGTGCTACACCTCTTACTCCTCGTCTTTCTAATTTTTCAAGCAGAATGTTATCGTCCAAGACGCCAAAGGCTTTTGAAAGATCTAGACAAATACCTGCAGCTAATTTATGTTGATCAAAGGATTTTAAAATGCAGTCTAAAAATCCGAAAATTGCTGTCTGTGTAGATTTAGACTTTCAAAACCATGTTGTTATACCGTAAGAGGTGCATATTTATTTATGAAACTTAAAAGCCTGTCATAGAAGAGTTTTTCTAGATTTTTTGAGAAGGAACTTAACTGTGACACGGATCGGTAGTTTGATATTTTTTTCAGAAGAACCTTTTTTTAGCAGTGGTGAAACTTTTGCTATTTTAAAAATATCTGGAAATACAGCAGTTTTTAAACAGAGGCTGAAAATTTTTGCCAAGGGGTTTCCTATGTGGTGAGCAAATGCTTTTTATATGAAATCAGGTACTTCATCAAGACCACTTGACTTTTCATAGGTTAATAATTTAATTTTACTTATAATTACATTGGGGTTTGTTTCACAAACATACATAGATCACTGACTTGCTGGAGCCCCGGCCAGTGTGGCCGAGCAGTTCTAGGCGCTTCAGTCTGGAACGGCGCGACCGCTACGGTCGCAGGTTCGAATCCTGCCTTGTGCATGGATGTGTGTGATGTCCTTAGGTTAGTTAGGTTTAAGTAGTTCTAAGTTCTAGGGGACTGATGACCTCAGATGTTAAGTCCCATAGTGCTCAGAGCCATTTGAACCATTTTGAACTTGCTGGAGAAACATGGGACTGGTCCTTGACAGTATACTTGAATGAGGTCTTGAATTTTTCCACAACTGAATTTGGGTCTGTGACTTTTGAGCCTTCTAGTGTTAATGATACATTCTTTTTCTTTGGCGCTGAACTACAAGTTTCTTTCTTTATAACTCTCCACGTTGATCTCATTTTGTTAGATGAGTTTCTTATCAAATTGTCATTCCACATAATTTTTGCCTATTTGATTACTCTACCATAGATTCTTTTGTAGGCTTTTGAGTAATCTGCGAAGTCTTGGGTTACTCTATATTTCTTACAACAGTACTGCAGGAATCTGTTTCTCTCACTGGAAATTTTTATGCTTTTATTTACCCATTGATTATTATTGTTAGGTTTTACTGTTTTTACTACTTTTGGAAATGCTACATTAAAGTAGTGAAGAAAGATTCTCTGAAAACTCATGTACATGCTATCAACATTGTCTGAGTGGCGATGCTCCCCCAGTTTTCCTTTGCCAGTAAGAGATTAAAAATTCTAATGTTATTTTCAGAAAAAGTTCTTTTTTCAGCTACTTTTTCGGAACTGCTACTACTTGTTGGCATTTCATACATAGCAGGTGTGCCTCATGATCACTATAACCCATGCTCAGTACTCTGCTTGTGAATCTCTAATTTGTTTCTGAGATGAATATTTGGTCATAATGGAATTTGTGCATTCTGTTAATCCTGTTGGGTACTGTATCGTGGGGACCATATTGACTGTGTTGGTCGTATTTATCAAAGCATCTCTGGTGCTGCTGTCTTTTGAAAAATCAATATTGAAATCCCCACAAAGCACTATCTTCATATTTAGTGTACTGATCCTGTTCAGCAGAACCTCTAGTTTATTCATGAAGACTGCCAGGTTTCCACTTGGTGCTCTACATATCTTAATAACTACGAAATTAAGCTCTGGCAGTTTAGTAATCGAAAGCTCAAAGTCTTTTTCAATTGAGTCAATATAACTTTTACTGACATCACAGAACTTTATTTGTTGATTCACAAAGATAGCAGAGCCACCATGTTTGGAAAACTCTCGGCTAAAATGACTTGCTAATCTATATCCTGAGATTAAGGTTAATTTTACTTCTTCATTTCGTAGCCAATGTTCAGTAATGCAAATTATGTCTATATTTAGTGCATACTGGAGTAGTGCTTCCAACACGGAAATTTTATTTGTGAGTGACTGAGCGTTATGGTGTAGTATAGAAAAATCTGGGTATTTAGTAACTTTAGGTGAAACGGTTTCTGATTCTTTATCTAATGGCATTTCTAATACAGAACTTACCCTAAAAAAATTTCGGTATCTTTCTTGTGTGTGGCTTCTGCTTGCTGGTGGCAATCAGCTGGTGGGTTAACTTCTGGAGCTTGTATAAGCTTTGCTTCATCCACATCTGTCCCCTTCGGTTTAAACCATTTCGTAATTTTCGTTTGGCTGACGACTTGATTGTTTCTCGCCTAATCGCTTTAAACCACTTGGTAATTTGCGTTTGTCCGCTGGCACAGCTTGTAACTTATCTAAAGCACTTCTTAATCTTCGTTTGTTTATCACTTATAGTTTTTCCTTCAATCTTCTTCGAAATGTGAGTACATATTTTTTCAGCTAGTAATTTCTTTCCTGGCGTATGGAACATTCCCTCCAATTTGTTTATATCTACAATATCGACACTCTTAAAGTTAGTGCATATATCAGTGATACACTCGTTTGCAACATTTATTTCGCGGTTCACACACGACCAGGGTGGCAAATCATGACGATGTGGGATGTTCACATTGAGTACATTTGTGTGGGTTAAATTATTTAAACATTTCCTCATTTCTATAATAGCCTTGAATGTCTCTTTTCTATAGACGTCGTTTGAACCTCCTATTAACACGGCGAAATCGTCTTTATTCAAACTAGCTACGTCAGTTGATGTTGTTAGGTCCGTTATTTCACTCAATGGAGCCACTGGCTTTATGAAACCAGATGCCTTGAAACTACATGTTCTCATCAACATTGCAAAAATTCGCGGCCGTGACTATCAACTAACACACAGACTGTTTTGTGTTTCACAGTTTTTGTAACCGGAGGACTTAAAGGTTCTTCTTCTCACCTGACTAGTGTTGTTTTTTTGCCGCACGTATTCTAAATGTCCTTCAGTTTGAAGTTTCACTAGAGATACGTTTTTTAACGTAGTTTCCTTTGTTGCATTGAAGTCTGTGGTAGTGTACGTCTGCGCACTTATTTTCGGAGTTTTTAGAATATCTCCTGGTGCAGTATTTTCACTGTTTGACCTACTTACAACGAGCAATGGTTTGCCTGCTTTGTTTTCTAACTTTTCAAGCCTTTCCGACGTGTTCGCTGAATCCTCTGCAGAAAACACTTCAAAAGAGTTTTTTTGCACTAAGTTTTCACTGTCTTTTACCTTCTGAGTACAACTTCCTTCAGTCATTATCTTCCATTTTCCCGAGACCGAGTCTTGTTTCTTCATTAGCGTCTCACGTTTTTCAGATTGTAGTTTACTTATTTCCACCTTGCGCCGATTGTAAACTGTAGACTGGATATCCGTTCGTTCAGCTTTAGTATTTGATGTTCATCTTATATCCTCCTTTCAAGACACTTTCCAGTCCTACTGTTCTTACGGGTCCTTTGCCGTCTCTGATAGAATTACAATGTCTTCGGCGAACCTCAGAGTTTTTATTTCTTCTCCATGGATTTTAATTCCTACTCCAAATTTTTCTTTTATTTCCTTTACTGCTTGCCTCAGCACATGTCCCACTAATCTATTCGTCCTTTTAGTCAAATTGTGTCATAAATTTATTTTCTCTCCAATCACATCCAGTGGGCTCTACTTCATTGGTTACCCGATCCATCGAAACGATCTTCAGCGTTTTCCTGTAGTGCCACATTTCAGAAGAAACTATTCTATTCTTTTGGGTGTCCGACAGAACAGACAAAGTCGTATCCATAATTCTATGGATGCGACGGCTCTTTAAGGAAAAAGTTTCAGTGTGGATGCGCAACTAACGTCCGAACTCCTACTGGAATCAGAAATCTGTGAGGTACGCGGCTAATGAGCGGGGGTCATTGTGGTGCGACAAGAGCGGAGTTTGGAATTTGAGTCTGACGGAAAGCGTGTCTCGATGGCCGACGCGCGGTTCAGGCAAGCGTTCTAGAGAAGTGGAGCATCCGGGTTCGAGTCTCGCTCCGGCCCAAATTTTCACCTCCCGCCGCAATGCCCTGTGCGCTTGGAAGTCCTTATTTCCTTCCCATCTCTTTCCCACCCCGTTTCCATTACTTTCAACCTAATTATTCATGTATTCTGGTCTTGTCTGCACTATTTATCATCTACGTTTCATTTCGGTACAAGGCTACACTCCACACCAACACTTTCAAATTAGAATGCTTAACGCTTTGCTTCCTTTTGAAAGTATGCATTTTGCATCCTCTCTACTTCTGCCATCGCCAGTTACTTTGATACCCAAGTAACAATATTCGTCTTCTACTCTCAGTGTCTCATTTCGCCATCCAATTTCCTCAATGTCACCTGATTTAACTCGACTACATTCCATTTACTTTGATCTATTTTTGTTGCTATTCATATTATAATCTCTTTTCAAGACGATATACTTTTCGTTCATCTGATTTCCAAGAGCTTTGCCGTTTCTGAAAGAATTATCATGTAATCGGCAATACTTAAAGTTTCCAAGCACCGACGGAACATTCGGTTATGCTTCTATTTCTTCTACCTTCAACTTTAATTCCGCTTCGGAATTTCTTCTCAGGTTCCTTTAACCCTTTACGTGTGATCTCAGAATACTGAATTCTCTAACGATTTCCAAGGTGGAATGTCCCATGCGCCTAGCTCCGACTACCATTCCGCGTTCTAGTCTGTCAGTTCCCGTCGTGCGGCCATAATCACGTCGGAAACCTTTTCACGTAAATCAGCTAAGTACAAATGACAGCTCCAAAATGATAGTTCCGTCAGTGCACTGCCCTTTTATACTTTATGGAAGCGATACTACCGCCATCCGTATATGTGCGTATTGCTATCCCATGACTTTTGTCACCTCATTGAAGGCACTCGGTTCATCAGTCCGGAACCGCAGTGCTGCTTCGGTCGCAGGTTCGAATCCTGCCTCGGTCATGGACGTAGGTGATGTCCTTAGGTTAGTTAGGTTTAAGTAATTCCAAGTTTCGGGGACTGATGACCTCAGATGTTAAGTCCCATAGTGCTTAGAGCCATTTGAACCACACTAATCTCTTGCCTAGGATCGCTGTTTATGTACCTGCATCGGAGTCGCGCTGGAGTTGCATGTACCCTGTAGCAGCAGGCTTAAACGGAAACTTTTTTTCGTCCATTACGCGTTTGATGATGTTCATCTTCTAGCCTCTCATCTAGAAACTGTCCAATTCGTTCAAAGGCCCTTTCAAGTCCTTTGCCGTCTCTGACAGAATTACAGTGTCATCGGCAAACCTCAAAGATTTTATCTCTTCTCCCTGAACTTTCATTTCTAAATTTCCCCTTGGTTTCATTTACTGCTTGCTCAATGTATAGATTAAATGACATCGAGGAAAGGCAACAACCCCGTCTTGCTCCCCTTCCAACTATTGCTTCCCTCCCATGTCGTTCGACTTGTATAACTGCGGTCTGGCTTTTGTACAAACTGGGGACAACATTTCGCTCTCTGTATCTTCTCACTGCCACCTTCAGAATTCAAAGAGTGTGTTTCAGTGAACAATGTCAAAAGCTTTCTCCGAAGTTACAGCGCTGTCTCGCGCGGTCCTACATTTCTCTGGAATCCAAACTGATCTTCCATGACGTCGGCTCCTACAGTTTTTCCATTCTCTGTAAGTAGTTGCAGACGGTATTTTCCATTCATGATTTGTTAAACTGATGGTTCTTTGATATTCACACGTGTCAGCACCTGTCTTCTTTGGAATAAGAATTAATACATTCTTCTTGGAGTCGCTATTCGCATATGTATTGCATACCAGGTGTAATTATTCTGAGAGAATGTCGTCTACCACAGAGCCTTGCATTGACTACCAGCAAGAATAAGAAAGCGCTTGTCATTCGTGTTTGTAAGCAAATAGCGCACTTGCAAGTATCACATCAACGCATATTAAAGAAAGTACCATCATAAGGGATTTCAAATTAAATATGTAACTGGACTGAGGATGCCTTGATAGGCATGTGTTCCTTGATATACAGTCATGGACAGATGTAAAAGTAACTTCACGCGTGCCACAATCAAGCGTGTTGGCGGCCTTGCTTTTCGTGTTGTGTGTTAACATTTTGGCAGACAATATTAATAAGAACCTGCGGATTGTCTCAAAAACCTGCACAAATAATCATTTAGATCTTGTTATTTTTTAACGATTGCAATGATAAGCAGCTTGTTTTAAATGTTCAGAAATGTAAATTTGTGCGCTTCACAAAATGCATAAACATACTAATCTATGACTACGATATAAGTCAGTTACAACTGGGTTAAGTAAACTTCTACAGATGCCTGGATGTAACAAATGGTTCAAATGGCTCTGAGCACTATGGGACTCAACTTCTGAGGTCATTAGTCCCCTAGAACTTAGAACTAGTTAAACCTAACTAACCTAAGGACAGCACACACATCCATGCCCGAGGCAGGATTCGAACCTGCGACCGTAGCGGTCTCGCGGTTCCAGGCTGCAGCGCCTCGAAACGCACGGCCACTTCGGCCGGCTGGATGTAACAAATTATGCTGATATAAAATGGAACGATCAGATAGACTAACTTGTAGGTTAAGTCAGAGACTGATTTCAGTTCATTGATAGGATACTGGGAAAATACGATCCGTCTACAAAGGAGATAGATTATAAAACATTCGTGCGACTCATGCTAGAATATTACTTTAGTGTTGAAACCCATACCACACAGGCTGAGAGCGTCACGGAGGCACTGAAAAATTTGAACTGACAGACGCTCAAAGATAGATATCAACTGTCCCACGAAAGCCTATTTATCCATTGATCTAGTAATGAGTGAGGAATATACTTCCGTGCCCTAGATATCGTCCTCGCAGGAACCGCGAAGACAGAACAAGAAATAGTTGTAGCACACACAGATGGATTTAAACAATCATTCTTCTCACGTTCCGTATATGAATGTAACTGGAAGAAACTCTAACATGTGGTATAATGAGAAGTACCCTCTGTCACACATTTCATAGTGGTTTGCAGGGTACAGATGTGTATAGGTATTTGGCAACAAACAACAGCACCAGTTGCAAGTTTATTTTCTAACAACACAACTTGGCTCGGTCAACAAGAACATTTTCAAGTGCTTATGAGCCTAGGTTCGCGGAAGTACCCAGACAGAATCTGTAGTGTCAGAAAATAACCTTTAACTTCGACTGTTGTTTGTCTCCAAGTAATGGTAATTTGACAAGTCTGGTAAATATCCACGAAAGAGTAGAACATTTCTGTTTCACCTTCATAATTGGAAAGCTGGCTTATTCCGAGGATCGTCTAAAGTATTACAACAATGTACACCCTACAGTTCATTACTGACAGCCGTCTGAATTGATCAGTGTGTTGACTGCGACTGAAAATGGAGCAAACTGAATTTCCTGTTGTTGAACATTTTCGTTTGAAGGGTTGGACTGCCACACATATCGAAACAGAATTGGATGGAGTTCGTGTGGATTCTGCACCATCACTGGCAACCATTTACTTTTGGATTAATAAATTTAAACATGGTTGGACAAACATCGAAGGCGGAGCACACGCGGCCATCCAGTTGAGGTCACCACAAAGGAAACCATTGGCAAAATCTATGTTATGGCAATGCAAGACAGCCGAATAAAAAATCTTGAGGTAGCTGAGGCTGTAGACATCTCAAATGAGCGAGTGCATAATATCTACATCTACATCTAAGTGATTACTCTGCTATTCACAATAAAGTGCCTGGCAGCGGGATCAATGAACCTCTACCGTTGAATGTCTCTCTACCGTTCCACTCTCGAACGGCGCACGGGAAAAACGAGAACTTAAAGTTTTCTGTGCAAGCCCTGATGTCTCTTGTTTTATCGTGACCATCATTTCTCCCTATGCAGGTGGGTGCCAACAGAATGTTTTCGCAATCGGTGGAGAAAACTGGTGATTGAAAATTCATGAGAAGATCCCGTCGCAACGAAAAACGCCTTTGTTTTGATGATTGCCACTCCAATTCACGTATCATATCTGTGGCACTACCTCCGCCGGCCGCGGTGGTCTAGCGGTTCTAGGCGCGCAGTCCGGAACCGCGGGACAGCTACGGTCGCAGGTTCGAATCCTGCCTCGGGCATGGATGTGTGTGATGTCCTTAGGTTAGTTAGGTTTAATTAGTTCTAAGTTCTAGGCGACTGATGACCTCAGAAGTTAAGTCGCATAGTGCTCAGAGCCATTTGAACCACTACCTCCCATATTTCGCGAGAATACAAAACGAGCTGCCCTTCATTGAACTTTTTCGTTTCGACATCATCCGTCAGTCCCACCTGATGCTGACCACACACCGCACAGCAATACTCCAGAATAGGGCGCACAGGCGTACTGTAAGCAGTCTAGACCTGTTGCACCTTCTAAGTGTTCTGCCAATGAATCGCAGTCTTTGGTTTGCTCTACCGACAACATCATCTATGTGATCATTACAACTTGGTTATTTGTAATCGTAATCCCTATTTAGTTGAATTTACAGCCTTCAGATTTGTGTGACTTATCGCGTAACGAAAACCTCAAACCACACACACAGACTCGAAATTTAGCGAACTTCTTTACTTATTTTAGTATTCATGTAAATAACTTCACATTTTTCTTTATTGAGTGTCTATCGCCGCTTTTCGCACCATACACTTGTCTTATCTAAATCATTTTGCAATTCATTTTAGTCATCTGATGACTTAACAAGACGGTAAATGTCAGCGTCATCTGCAAACTATCTAAGAGGGCTACTCAGGGGCCGGCCGCTGTGGCCGAGCGGTTCTAGGCGCTTCAGTCTGGAGCCGCACGACCGCAACGGTCGCAGGTTCGAATCCTGCCTCGGGCATGGCTGTGTGTGATATTCTTAGGTTAGTTAGGTTTAAGTAGTTCTAAGTTCTAGGGGACTGATGACCTCAGATGTTAAGTCCCATAGTGCTCAGAGCCATTTGAACCATTTTTTGAGCTACTCAGAGTATAAACAGCTAGTTGTTCAAGAATGGCTCTGAGCACTATGGGACTTAACATTTGAGGTCATCAGTCCCCTAGAACTTAATCCTAACTAACCTAAGGACATCACACACATCCATGCCCGAGGCAGGATTCGAACCTGCGATCGTAGCGGTCGCGCGGTTCCAGATTGAAGCGCCTAGAACCTCTCGGCCACAACGGCCGGCCAGCTGGTTGCGTTTCACAAGAACGGTATTTCCTGAATCCGAGCTGACTATATGGCAATAAATCGTTTTTTTTTTTTTTTTTGAGGTAATTCATAACGTTCGAACATAGTATCGACATTAGTGATATGGGCCTATTTCCCTTTTTGGGTATTGGTGTGACTTCAGAAATTTTTCCAATCCTCAGGTACGGATCTTTCTCTGAGCGAGCAGTTGTATGTAATTGCTAAATATGGAGCTATTTTATTAGCATACTCTGAAAGGAACCTGACTGCTATACCATCTGGATGGGAGGCCTTGCCTTTATTAAGTGATTAAGACGCTTTGCTACACCGAGGATACCTACTTCTACGTTTCTCATCTTGGCAGTTGTTCTTGATTGGAATTTAAGAATATTTACTACGTCTTCTTTGGTGAAGGAGTTTCGGAAAACAGCGTTTAATAACTCTGCTTTAGTGGCACTGTTATCAGTGACTTCAACGTTGTTATCACGCAGTGACAGTGTTGATTGCGTCTTGCCACTGGAATGTTTTATGTATGACTAGAATTTCTTTGGATTTCCTGCCAGATTCCGAGACAGAGTTTCGTTGTGGAAATTATTAAAAGCATCTCGCATTGAAGTATGCGCTACATTTCGAACTTCTGCATAGCTTTCTCAATCTTGGGGATTTTGCGTTCTTTTAAATTTAGCATGCTTTTTTTTCGTTGCTTCTGCAACAGCGATATGACCAGCTTTGTGTACCATGTGGAATCAGAAGCTTCACTTATTAATCTATGTGGTATGTAACTCTCAATTTCCGTCGGTACTATCTCTTTGAAATCATTCCACATCTTTTCTACGCTTACATGATCAGATCGGAAGGAATGTCTCTTAAAAGGCGTTAAGAGCATTTTATCAGCTTTTTTAAATGAATGTACTTCGCGTTTGTTGTTGATGGTTGAGGGTGTTGCAGTATTCAGCCTAGTAGGAACTGCCTTGGACGAAGAATTGACCATGAAGAAACTGTGTGCGAGGTGGTTGCTGCTATTGCTCACAGTCGACCAGAAACGCATCCGACACAATATTTCAACACGAAGTCTGGCGAAGTTTAATCGCCACTTTTGGCGCCGATTTATTACTGTTGGTGAACCATGGATCTATCATTACACACTAGAGTCGAAACGGGAGCCGACACAATGGTCAAAGGCTGGTGAAAGCGCACAGAAAAAAGCCACAGTTTTTTTTTTATTCCCAAGGAATAAACCTTATAGATAACTTGGAAAAAGACAGAACCATAACAGCAACTTATCATTCCTTATTGTTGGATTGTCTGAAACTTACGCTGGCTGAAAACAGACCAGATTGTCACATAAAAAAGTGCTCTTTCACCAGGATAATCCACTGTCCCACACATCAGCGACAACAAGAGCGAAAGTGCATGAATTGGGCTTTGGACTGGTTCCTCGTGCACCCTATTCACTAGATTTGGCCCAAGTGACTTTTTCCTGTTCCGTAACTTGAAGCTTTGGCTTGCTGGGAAGAAATTTTCATCAAATGTTTTGTAGAGTTTTACAGACTCTGTTTCTCCGATGGAATGAAAAAGCTGGAGGATCGCTGGACCAAGTTTACATACCTGAAAGGAGACTATGTCACTATGTCGGGAAGTAAGGTGAGTTGTTGAGGGAAAAACATTTTTTTCTTCCTTTTTTTACGAGATTTATCCAACTACCTAGTAGATCAAACCACCTAGTAGTGAACCCTGAACCATCACTTTCAGCATGCTGGAAAAAATTGTTTCCTTATAACTGGCTAGGTTGGGGGGTTGGGTTGTTTGGGGAAGGAGACCAGACATCGAGGTCATCGGTCTCATCGGATTAGGGAAGGACGGGGAAGGAAGTCGGCCGTGCCCTTTGAAAGGAACCATCCCGGCATTTGCCTGGAGCGATTTAGGGAAATCACGGAAAACCTAAATCAGGATGGCTGGACGCGGGATTGAACCGTCGGCCTCCCGAATGCGAGTCCAGTGTCTAACCACTGCGCCACCTCGCTCGGTGCAACTGGCTAGGTAAATCAGTTCAAGGGTTAGAGGAAGGCAAAAGCATACTTCAGTGTCTGTGGATCACTATTCGTCTAGGACACAGGGACATTTTTTATCCCTTCGCCAACCTGTTTAGATACCTTACAGGAATGTACATGGGTTGGATGAAAAATAAGGGCAACATGGTTATAACTCATAACAAACTTTACTGGCAGACTTTCACCATATTACATGCCCTCAATATAATAGCCCAGCATCTTGATCACGGATCACGTCTCCCCCCCGCCCCCCCCCCCACCCCCACAGAGATGGAAGGAATCGTGTACACCATCAGCGTCCATCTCTGTCGATGTCTCTCAAGGAGCGACCTATGGCACGGATGATGTCTTGTTTTGTTTTGTAGCACGTGCTACAAGGAGGTGCCTTCATTTTGGAGAATAAGTCGGAATCGCCTGGACTCGTATTGGATGAATGCGGTGGATGTTTCAGTATCTCCCATCACCATGTACTTAGGAGCTCCAGCTTGGTGTTTGCCATGTGGCATCGTGAAGGATGATGGGATACAGTGCCAGAAGACTCACTGTTGTGCTCTGCGACAACGTCTCATTTCAATCTTTATCCACGCACGTTGTTCGTGTTTCCTAAACACAGTCTTAGGGCGCTTGAACTGGCCTGCCGCATTTTCAGGCAGTACACGTAGCGACTGACTCAAACACAGCCGTCGCCGTTCATTGCACTACTTCAACTTCAGCAGCTACAGATAGCGTTGCACGCCATGTGACACACATCCTTCATGTTACAGCAGTGTTGCCATTACTTTTTATCCAACCCATGTACTTTCTTTGCAGTACGTTTACCATAAAAACTGCATATCGCTGACAATGAAGTCCGGCAACATTGCGGTCACGCGAATTGCAACCACACGTATACACCATTACCGGCCGCCACTGCTGGGTGGTGTTTGCGTCAATACGTATCCGGGCCACAAGTGTTTACACCGGGCCGCTCTATTGCCACAAAATGGGCGAAGCGAGCTACCGGATTTGTGTGCTGTTCTGCTGTTTTTACGTCACACAGGTTAGAAAGAACAAAAGAAACGGGTTCTGTGGGTGCGTTCTTTTTTAAGTCACGGAAATGGTTCAGAAAATTTAATTCGTGAACTGATAGTAGATACATACCATTTGCTAGATTTTTACCAGAATCACGATTTAGAATAAATCGTACAAGCAATTCGTACAACTGCTGAGACCGATACAAATACACCAGTAACAACCCGGCTGGCGATCACCTTTCAGTTTTTAGTTACTGGTGATTCGCACAGAAGTTTAACGTACCTCTTTATACAGCACTGGTATCAATAAGCTTCTTGGTACCAGAAGTATGCAATGCTTTGGCAGAAGGACTGCCTGTTTATATTTCCTTTTAGTTTACTAGCACACTGAAATACACGCGCTAAAGCTCACGATAAAATCGAACATGTTTCCTGTTGTGGACTAACAAGACAGCCAGTCCACAGTGACGGGTAACCGAAAGGCACGCGCTTAAACTCACGCAGGCTGGCGTGAGGTCTGAAACAGGATACGTAATGAATGCTATAAAGAAAAGTACGTAGCTGCTGGAATACTTAACTTTAATCCACAATTGGTGAACATTGGTCTTGTCACTGTACATGCTTCATTAGATACATAGCAAAGGATAAATGGCGCCTTGCTAGGTCGTAGCAATTGACTTAGCTGAAGGCTATGCCAGCTATCGTCTCGGCAAATGAGAGCGTAATTCTCCGTGAACCTTTCCTAGCAAAGTCGGCTGTACAACTGGGGCGAGTGCTAGTAAGTCTCTCTAGACCTGCCGTGTGGGGCGCTCGGTCTGCAATTACTGACAGTGGCGACACGCGGGTCCGTCGTATACTAGCGGACCGCGGCCGATTTAAAAGCTACCACCTAGCAAGTGTGGTGTCTGGTGGTGACACCACATTTCCGACCTCATTGGCAACAGCTTACCTACTGTTCTTCAGGAAGCGATTTCTGTACACATTACTTTCGATGTATGCATACACGCTCAAACTTTGTTTTTGTTCAGAACATGACTGCAGTAGCCGGCCTCTGGTGGCCGAGCGGTTCTGGTGCTACAGTCTGGAACCGCGCGACCGCTACGGTCGCAGGTTCGAATCCTGCCTCAGGCATGTGTGTGATGTCCTTAGGTTAGTTAGGTTTAAGTAGTTCTAAGTTCTAGGGGACTTATGACCTCAGCAGTTGAGTTCCATAGTGCTCAGAGCCATTTGAACCATTTGACTGCAACGCTGTCGATGAGATAAGTAGGAAACACAGAAAGCACGAAGGAAGTGTTCACTGACAGAGAGCGAAATATGCAGGGTGTTCGTTTTAACTTGAGAGAAATAAATATCTCGAAAACTATGCATCGTACGAAAAAAAAAGGTTCTAGGTAAATATTAGTAAAGGAAACATCTGTCTGTGCTGCAACTGGTCACCTTCTTACCACACGTTCTGAGTGGGTGGGGTCAATTTTATATTTTCAAATGGGAACCTCCCATTTTAATTGCATATTCGGATTCTACGCCAAAAAAATTCGTACGTTTTACTCAAACCAATGTTTTTCATTCGTGTTAGATGGCACTGTAATCGACAAATATTAGGTGTGCCTGATTTTGCAATAAGAACCGAAGCATTTGATTCTACATTTCATTTACAATGTAAATTTAGACCTTTGGGTTCTAGCGGTGAAATTTATGTTCAAGCGTTACTTGAGTGTTGCAAATGTAAATGTACAGTGCAAATAATATGGCTAGACATTGACCTTTCTGCCGAATAAGCAACTCGTATGATAAAGTAGGTTTCTCTCTCCTACGGGATAGTTTGTGGCGAGTTCCCAGCCATCGGAGTGCTTGATTTTGATGGCCGTTCCGAATCCACGCCATCAGGACGAGTGATTTCGGAGCGTTTCCATCTTACCGTCGGAACTCTCGCGCTGGCCGCTACGTGGCTACTGGCGTAATAAAACAACCACTGTAATAAGGTAGAATGTCCTTGAGGTGATAGTATCCTATTACATCCAGTCGTTATTCCTGGATCACGCTCAACGTAGTTTCTAACCACAAAGTGAAACGGCTAATCATATTATACTGTACAATCAAATTTGAAACACTAAAGTAATTTCGTACACAAATATCAACCATTAGAGACAAAAATGTACACTTACACCGTAAATGTAATGTAGAATCAAATACATCAGTTCTTAATTGCATAAATAGGCATACTTGATATTGTCGTTACAGCGCCATCTACCACTAATAGAACACAATGTTTTCAGTAAACCGGACGAATTTTTTGGTGTAGAACCCGAATATGCAACAAAAATAGGTTACCATTTGACAATACAAAGTTAACCCCGACCACACAGGAGGGGTGATAAAGTAGACAGTTGTAGCACAGACACACACATCCTTCACTAATATTAACTTTTCATATACAATGTTTTTTTTCTTGCGATGTGTCGTTTTCGTGACATTTAGTTGTCTCAAGTTAAGGAAAACACCCTGTGTATTGCTCTGCCATACGAAAGTATTCTCCGTCTTTGGTGAACAACACATAAACCGCTCAGCAATAAGTCGGCAACTACTTGCAACATCAGCAGTATTTCACGACCGTACCACAAAATTGCCATGTACTGCTGTCACACAGCAGTAGTGTTGACGACAACGCAACTGTGGCCAAATATTGCCATAGAATATGGCCCTGTAAACGCACCTTTATAAGGTGGCGTTCTGGTACGGACTCAACAGGTTTTCGAAAGTCTAAAATCATTCAGTCAGTTTAGTTTTCCACGGACTCTTATGGTTTGCGTGTTCCTATGAACTCTGAATAGTTTTTTTCAGTTGAATTCAATCATTGAAATATGACACTGTCCCAGTAGCATCTAAAACAGACGGGAAATACGACTTCCTTCGCAGCCGTCAAAAGGAAACCGTTTCGTAGCTTCTATTTCGACATATGACGCATTAAACGCGACATTTCCGCAACGACCTGTCGCGAATCATCGCAGTGCGTGGATTGTGCTTCGGGAGTCGCGCGAAACAGAGGAACACCATGATATAAAAAACTACATATTTTTAGTATGCTCTTTGCTTTAGCTAGGCGAACTGACACATTTTCTCAAATTTCTGGGTAGCATTTCACTGTTGCTGCTGCAGTTGTTACTGAGCGGCTTTTGGTCGAGTGTTGGGTTTTGTTAAGTCTGCTTCCAGGATCAACAAGCATGCTCTGCGTTTTGCTAAATCGGGAATTTCCAAATCTGAACACCAGTTTCTGTTTAGAAGTTACGTTCCACACCAGTAGAGAACACGAAATAAAAAACTCATCTGCATGAAGTTTGAGAGCAACTGTAGGTTTGACGTATATATTCTTCAGTATACTGTTTATTACTGCAGGTTTATTTTTTATAATAATTAAAATTCCAGTATTGTTAGTATGTTGCTACTATTATTATAAGTAATAATATTGTCCTTTGCCTAAATCTAGGGCCGGCCGTGGTGGACGAGCGGTTCTAGGCGCTACAGTCTGGAACCGCGAGACCGCTACGGTCGCAGGTTCGAATCCTGCCTCGGGCATGGATGTGTGTGATGCAGGTTTAAGTAGTTCTAAGTTCTAGGGGACTGATGACCTTAGGTGTTAAATCCCATAGTGCTCAGAGCCATTTGAACCATTTTTTGAACGTAAATCTAGAGCTGTTGTTTCAAGTCACTTATACACAGCTGTTACTGCCACTTTTATTATCATTTTATCATTTGTGTGAAGCACGTAAATCTAGAGCTGTTGTTTCAAGTCACTTATACACAACTGTTACTGCCACTTTTATTATCATTTTATCATTTGTGTTAAGCACTGCATATTTAAAATTAGCCTCCTTAGATATAACTCTGTTAGCTAAGATATAGCGCTGCTATACTGTCTGGCAAACTTGGAACAAAAGAAGGAACACTGAAGAAGGAATGGGACACTCTCTAACATCTTTACGTGTAACCATTTAGTCAAGTAACATATATGTACTACGACAGTTAAGTACTACTATTGGTTGCTGATGGTAAAACATATTTCATTGCAAAACTATGAATGACTAATAAATATTCTTGCTTCTTTACAGGATTCAGTACTTAAGCCTTAACGTCCCAGGTGCGGTATCACAGACCGCAAGCGTTTGTTACTCTGTTGCTAATGCATAGTAGGGGTTTAGGAGGTTACAGTGTTGTGTAGTCGTTTTTTCCCGACACTGCTGTCGTTTCCTTTGTCAGTAGCCGCTTGAATACAACGTGGACCTATACTATTACTGCTTCTTCCGTGCTAGCGGTCTCTGAGACTGCACGTGGCATTTTGCGTTATGGACCCAGTAGCCAGGTCTATACTGTTCATGTTACGGACCCTCGCTTTGAGGATACTGTTTTAAAATGGTGTGAGGACAGTTTAGGAAGCGATGTTGGATCAGATAGTGACAACGACATTGAAAGTAAATGCGGTATAGGAACAGTGCGAAAATGAAGACGAATTTATTTTGCCAGCTGTGAATTCCTTAAACGAAACAAATTATCTAAGTGATGAAGACAGAATTGTGAAGACTGGGTCTTTAGCTAAAAGTTATGCTGGAAATACATTAGGTCGACAAGTATCATTGGTCGTCGAAGCCTCTTAGAAGGATGGCCAATGGCATTATTTTTCCGCATGTTGGACATAAGTGGGCTGCATGCGTGGTCCTTAAAGAGACAATACTCAGATGAACCGCTTTAATTGGTGAAGAAGCTTGTGAACCCGTTGGTGACACCACAGATAAAAAGCGTGACAAGAATCATATACCCGCCCACCCTGGTTCGGTCTAAGGCACTGCTTTCCGGACGGACAGCGGTCAGCGGCACGATTCCGCCCAACGGATTAATGTCGAGGTCCTGTGTGCCGTCCAGCCTGTGGATGGTTTGTAAGGCGGTTTTCCATCTGCCTCGACGAATTCCGCCTCAGTTACACTATGTCGGCGATTACTGCGCAAACACTTTCTCTACGTGTGCGTACACCATAATTACTCTACCACGCAAACAGTGGGTTCCACCGGGGCCTGAACCGCACAATAACCCTGGGTTCGGTGTGGGGCGTCGGTGGGGTGAGTGGACTGCTGTAGCCTGTTGTGGGGTTGTGAACCACTGAGGGCTACAGCGGGGAGTAAGCCTCTCCATCGTTTCTAGGTACCCAGTGCCATACAATACAATCATATATCCCGTGAACTCCATGTATCGTTCACCATGTTTAGGATGTAGCAGAAGCAAGAGTACAATTCGTTGTAGACGATTGGAAAAATGCAAAACTTGAAATGCTAAACATGTTCCACCTGTGACCCGAAAAAGACATCTTACATTTTCATTGTTGCAAGAAGCCAATCTGACTTGAAATCTGTACAACAATTTCCAGGGACTGGGAAAAAAAAGCTCTGAGAAGGAAACTGAACACCTAAAAAGTTTGTGCAATTTTCATATTTCAATGTTTTGTGAGAGTTTTTTTGTGTTTTATTACATGAATAATAAACGATGCAAACATAGCGAAAAATAAAATTTGGTATGCAAGGTATTTGAGTTTTCATAGCATTAACATTATCATGTAATATTATGTTCCTTTTGTACAGTTTTTTGTTTAAATGCGTTTTTCGTAAAAATTCACTTTAAAATTTATTTGAATATATTTTTTGCGTGGTATTAGCGCAGTCTTTTCCATAAAACCTGAACTGTTCAACTAAAATTGCTGAAAGCAATTTTTATGGCTATTCAAATATAGTGGTCACTCAGACCGCACCTGGGACAGTGTGTGACAAAAAAAGAGCCCTGGGAAGCTAAGGGTTAATCTTCGAAAATAGGAATGCGGAGTTTGCACATTAATCTAGTAATGGCTACATGTAAAACCGATAGCGTTCTTCAAACATTTTCCAGCGTGAATCTCACTTTCGGGCAGGGATTGTTGTCAGTTGACAGTTATCACTTGGCGCGTCAAGCGATAACAGATTATCACGTCTGCGGCAACGCTTCGCTGACTCATGCACAAAGACGTGTTGCATGCTGCGAACGTTTACATGCTCGCGTGAGACCGATGGAAACATCCACGTGGCGCAAAAGTGCTGTGTAACGTCGCTGAAATAAACTGGCTAGACGGAAGAGCTGAGATTCGCTTTTAGTTCAGCTACCTGGCGCCAGGTAGCGAGCGTGACTGAAAAATACAAAATGTCAGGGGCGTAGCCCTCGACGTCACTGGATGTTCGTGCAGCTTATCAGCTGACGAGAACCATTCATCTGTTTTTTCTTTTTTTTTCTTTTCTTTTCTTTTTTTTTCTTTTTTAAATCAGTCTACTGACTGGTTTGATGCGGCCCGCCACGAATTCCTTTCCTGTGCTAACCTCTTTATCTCAGAGTAGCACTTGCAACCTACGTCCTCAATTATTTGCTTGACGTATTCCAATCTCTGTCTTCCTCTACAGTTTTTGCCCTCTACAGCTCCCTCTAGTACCATGGAAGTCATTCCCTCATGTCTTAGCAGATGTCCTATCATCCTGTCCCTTCTCCTTATCAGTGTTTTCCACATATTCCTTTCCTCTCCGATTCTGCGTAGAACCTCCTCATTCCTTACCTTATCAGTCCACCTAATTTTCAACATTCGTCTATAGCACCACATCTCAAATGCTTCGATTCTCTTCTGTTCCGGTTTTCTCACAGTCCATGTTTCACTACCATACAATACTGTACTCCAGACGTACATCCTCAGAAATTTCTTCCTCAAATTAAGGCCGGTATTTGATATTAGTAGACTTCTCTTGGCCAGAAATGCCTTTTTTGCCATAGCGAGTCTGCTTTTGATGTCCTCCTTGCTCCGTCCGTCATTGGTTATTTTACTGCCTAGGTAGCAGAATTCCTTAACTTCATTGACTTCGTGACCATCAATCCTGATGTTATGTTTCTCGCTGTTCTCATTTCTACTACTTCTCATTACTTTCGTCTTTCTCCAATTTACTCTCAAACCCTACTGTGTATTCATTAGACTGTTCATTCCGTTCATCAGATCATTTAATTCTTCTTCACTTTCACTCAGGATAGCAATGTCATCAGCGAATCGTATCATTGATATCCTTTCACCTTGTATTTTTATTCCACTCCTGAACCTTTCTTTCATTTCCATTATTGCTTCCTCGATGTACAGATTGAAGAGTAGGGGCGAAAGGCTACAGCCTTGTCTTACACCCTTCTTAATACGAGCACTTCGTTCTTGATCGTCCACTCTTATTATTCCTTCTTGGTTGTTGTACATATTGTATATGACCCGTCTCTCCCTATAGCTTACCCCTACTTTTTTCGGAATCTCGAACAGCTTGCACCATTTTATATTGTCGAACGCTTTTTCCAGGTCGACAAATCCTATGAACGTGTCTTGATTTTTCTTTAGCTTTGCTTCCATTATTAGCCGTAACGTCAGAATTGCCTCTCTAGTCCCTTTACCTTTCTTAAAACCAAACTGATCGTCACCTAGCGCATTCTCAATTTTCTTTTCCATTCTTCTGTATATTGTTCTTGTAAGCAGCTTCGATGCATGAGCTGTTAAGCTGATTGTGCGATAATTCTCGCACTTGTCAGCTCTTGCCGTCTTCGGAACTGTGTGGATGATGCTTTGCCGAAAGTCAGATGGTATGTCGCCAGACTCATATATTCTACACACCAACGTGAATAGTCGTTTTGTTGCCACTTCCTCCAAAGCTCTTTTAAATTCCGATTCTAATACTGGATCCCCTATCTCTTCTAAATCGACTCCTGTTTCTTCTTCTATCACATCAGACAAATCTTCACCCTCATAGAGGCTTTCAATGTATTCTTTCCACCTATCCGCTCTCTCCTCTACATTTAACAGTGGGATTCCCGTTGCACTCTTAATGTTACCACCGTTGCTTTTAACGTCACCAAAGGTTGTTTTGACTTTCCTGTATGCTGAGCCTGTCCTCCCGACAATCATATCTTTTTCGATGTCTTCACATTTTTCCTGCAGCCATTTCGTCTTAGATTCCCTGCACTTCCTATTTATTTCATTCCTCAGCGACTTGTATTTCTGTATTCCTGATTTTCCCGGAACATGTTTGTACTCCCTCCTTTCATCAATCAACTGAAGTATTTCTCTGTTACCCATGGTTTCTTCGCAGCTACCTTCTTTGTACCTATGTTTTATTTCCCAACTTCTGTGATGACCCTTTTTAGAGATGTCCATTCCTCTTCAACTGTACTGCCTACTGCGCTATTCCTTATTGCTGTATCTATAGCGTTAGAGAACTTCAAACGTATCTCGTCATTCCTTAGTACTTCCGTATCCCACTTCTTTGCGTATTGATTCTTCCTGACTAATGTCTTGAACTTCAGCCTACTCTTCATCACTACTATATTGTGATCTGAGTCTATATCTGCTCCTGGGTACGCCTTACAATCCAGTATCTGATTTCGTAATCTCTGTCTGACCATGATGTAATCTAATTGAAATCTTCCCGTATCTCCCGGCCTTTTCCAAGTATACCTCCTCCTCTTGTGATTCTTGAACTTGTTACAGAACTCAGTTAGTCTTTCTCCTCTTTCATTCCTTGTCCCATGCCCATATTCTCCTGTAACCTTTTCTTCTACTCCTTCCCCTACAACTGCATTCCAGTCGCCCATGACTATTAGATTTTCGTCCCCCTTTACATACTGCATTACCCGTTCAATATCCTCATACACTTTCTCTATCTGTTCATCTTCAGCTTGCGACGTCGGCATGTATACCTAAATTATCGTTGTCGGTGTTGGTCTGCTGTCGATTCTGATTAGACCAACCCGGTCACTGAACTGTTCACAGTAACACACCCTCTGCCCTACCTTGCTATTCATAACGAATCCTACACCTGTTATACCATTTTCTGCTGCTGTTGATATTACCCGATACTCATCTGACCAGAAATCCTTGTCTTCCTTCCACTTCACTTCACTGACCCCTACTATATCTAGATTGAGCCTTTGCATTTCCCTTTTCAGATTTTCTAGTTTCCCTACCACGTTCAAGCTTCTGACATTCCACGCCCCGACTCGTAGAACGTTATCCTTTCGTTGATTATTCAATCTTTTTCTCATGGTAACCTCCCCCTTGGCAGTCCCCTCCCGGAGATCCGAATGGGGGACTATTCCGGAATCTTTTGCCAATGGAGAGATCATCATGACACTTCTTCAATTACAGGCCACATGTCCTGTGGATACGCGTTACGTGTCTTTAATGCAGTGGTTTCCATTGCCTTCTGCATCCTCATGTCGTTGATCATTGCTGATACTTCCGCCATTAGGGGCAATTTCCCACCCCTAGGACAAGAGAGTGCCCTGAACCTCTATCCGCTCCTCCGCCCTCTTTGACAAGGCCGTTGGCAGAATGAGGCTGACTTCTTACGCCGGAAGTCTTCGGCCGCCAATGATGATTATTTATCGAAATTTTGGCAGTGGCGGGGATCGAACCCGGGACCGAAGACGTTTTGATTATGAGTCAAAGACGCTACCCCTAGACCACGGGTACTCCCCATTCATCTGTGCGTCACTGTTACTGACTAAGGGATATGTCTGCAGTAAATATGTTACTGCAGGTAGTTTGAAAATTAAAGAAGCTGAGACACTGAATGTTGTTGAACAGTTCAAAGAAAACTTGAGTCTAATTTGAAATAGGTATCCCACTCATACAATTATAGTACCCTCGATATGCTGGAAAAATTATACGTTTAAAGCCAGCGCAGGCATAAAACGTCATCCGAAATTGTACTGAATGCTTTCTCAGAAAATGATCCCACTCGAAGCGTAAATGGTTGCGAAAGCATACTTGTAATCTTAGCAACAAATAATCCTGGACCAATACGGAGTATTATGACGGATACACGGATTAGTGATCACAAGGCAATTGCTGCTAGGCTGATACCGTAAGACCCTCAAACATCAAAAACAAACGCAAAGTACATTTATTTTAAAAAAGCTGAAACAAATGCTCTTAACGACTTTTTAAGAGACTCTCTCCTCTCCTTCCAACCTGATCATATGAGCGTAGAAAAGGTGTGGAATGATTTCGGATATATAGTATCGACGGCAATTGAGAGATATATACCACATAAATTAATAAATGATGGTTCTGATTCCCCATGGTACACAAAACGGGTCAGATCGCTGTTGCAGAGGCAACGAAAAAAGCTTGCCAAATTTGAAAGAACGCTAAATCCCCAAGATTGGCAAAGTTTTTCAGAAGTTCGAAATATAGCGCGTGCTTCAATGCGAGGTGCTTTTAATAATTTCCACAACGAAACTCTGTCTCGGAATCTGGTAGAAAACCCAAAGAGATTCTGGTCATACCTAAAGCACACCAGTGGCAAGACGCAATCAACACCTTCACTGCGTGATAACAACGGTGAGCCACTGATGACAGTGCCACCAAAGCAGAGTTATGAAACACTGTTTTCCGAAACTCCTTCATCAAAGAAGAAGAAGTAAAAATTCCTAAATTCCAATCAAGAACAACTGCCAAGATAAGAAACATAGAAGTAGATATTTTCGGTGAAGCAAAGCATCCGGTCCAGGCTGAATACCAGTCATGTTCCTTTCAGAGTATGCTGATAAAATAGCTCGATATGTAGCAATTATATACAACTGCTCGCTCATAGAAAAATCCATACCTAAAGACTGGAAAACGGCTCACGTCATATCAATAACCAACAAAAGGGGAATGGGAGTAAACCGCTGAATTACAGGCCCTTATCACTAACGTTGATCTGCAGTAGAGTTTTGGAACATAAACTGTGTTCGACCATTATCAATTACTTCAAAGAAATCGATTTATTGACACATAGCACGGATTCAAAAAATATCGTTTTTGTGAAACACAACTAACTGTTTACACTCGTGAAGTAATGAGTGCTATCGACTCAGATTGATTCCATACTTTTAGATTTCCAGGATGCTTTCGACACCGTTCTTCACAAGCGTTTCAAAAATGGTTCAAATGGCTCTGAGCACTATGCGACTTAACTTCTGAGGTCATCAGTCGCCTAGAACTTAGAACTAATTAAACCTAACTAACCTAAGGACATCACACACATCGATGCCCGAGGCAGGATTCGAACCTGCGACCGGAGCGGTCGCTCGGCTCCGGACTGTAGCGCCTAGAACCGCACGGCCGCTCCGACCGGCCACATGCGTTTCAAACCAAACTGCGTGGCTCTGGAATATCCCCTCAGTTTTGCGACTGGATTCGCGATTTCCTGTCAGAAAGGTCACAGGTCGTAGTATTAGAAGGAAATTCATCGAGTAAAACAGAAGTAATATCCGGCGTTCCCCAAGATTAGATTAGATTAGATTTACTTTCATTCCAATTGATCCGTAGTGAGGAGGTTCTCCAGGATGTGGAACATGTCAGAAAAACAACAATACATGACAAATATTTACAACTAAAACAAATAAGCTAATGTACCATTCCACAGGTCCCAAGTGGAATGATCGTCATTTTTTAATGAACACTAAGAGTCATTTTTTCAAATACTATTGCACTGAATTTAAAATAAAAAAGTTTTTTATTTATTTATAAGGAAGTGTTATAGGCCCTATATTGTTACTGATCTATATTAATGACATAGGAGACAATCTGAGTAGCCCTCTTTAATAGTTTGCAGATGACGCTATCATTTACCGTCTTGTAAAGTCATCATATGACCAGAACAAATTGCAAAATGATTTAGCTAAGATATCTGAATGGTGCAAAAAGTGGCAATTGACCCTGAATAAAGAAAAGTGTGAAGTTATTCGCATGAGTACTAAAAGAAATCCGCCAAATTTCGATTACGCGATAAGTCACACAAATCTGAAGGCTGTAAATTCAACTACATATTTAGGGATTACAATTACAAATAACGTAAATTGGAACGATCACATAGATAATGATGTGAGTAGAGAAAACCAAAGACTGCGATTTATTGGCAGAACACTTAGAAGGTGCAACAGGTCTCCTAAAGAGACTGCTTACACCACGTTGGTCTCCCCTATTCTGGGCCGGCCGAAGTGGCCTTGCGGTTAAAGGCGCTGCAGTCTGGAACCGCAAGACCGCTACGGTCGCAGGTTCGAATCCTGCCTCGGGCATGGATGTTTGTGATGTCCTTAGGTTAGTTAGGTTTAACTAGTTCTAAGTTCTAGGGGACTAATGACCTCAGCAGTTGAGTCCCATAGTGCTCAGAGCCATTTGAACCATTTGAACCCTATTCTGGAGTATTGCTGCGCGGCGTGGAATCCGCATTGGGTGGGAGTGACAGATGACATCGAAAAAGTTCAAAGAAGGACTACTCGCTTTGTACTATTGCGAAATAGGGGAGATGTGCCACAGATATGATACGTGAATTGGAGTGGCAATCATTAAAACAAAGGCGTCTTTGGTTGCGACGGGATCTTCTCATGAAATTTCAATCACCAGTTTTCTCCTCCAATTGCGAAAACATCCTGTTGGCACCCAACTACATAGGGATAAATGATCATTGCGATAAAACAAGCGAAATCGGGGCTCACAGAGAAAAAATTAAGTATGCAGTTCAAGAATGGAACGGTAGAGAGAGATCTTGAAGGTGGTACCTTGAACCCTCTTCCACGCACTTTATCGTGAATAACAGAGTAATCACGTAGATGTAGATGCTAGCGCTACAGATGAGCACATACACGGACACACATGTGTATCTGTGGACACGTATTTAGAGATTATTCAGAGCGAGATTTAACTTATGACAAAACAGAAGTGAGGCGAGGTGCGGGATAACCTTATACCATTTCCCGTGTGGGGATTTCTAACATCAACAGCTGCATACAATCTCAGCAAGCCACCATATGCTGCATGGCGGAGGGTGCCTTATACCGCTACCAGTCATTCCCCGTCCTGTTCTTCCTCAACCAGAGCGAGAAAAAAAAATGAACTTGATTAATTTTATCTTATCTTCGTGGTCAGCACACGAGATGTACGTAGGTGACAGTAGAATCGTTCTACAATCCGCTGCAAATTCCTGTTCTGTAAACTTCCTCAACAGTATTTCGCGAAAATAGCTTCTACTTCCCTCCGGGGATTCCCATTTGAGTTCATATAGCATTTTCACAATAGTTTCACGGTGGTCGAACCTACATATAACAAATCCAGCTGCTCACCTCTAAATTGCTACGATGACTTTCTCTGCCTGTGGACTTCTTGATGCAGTAGGCCGTACTTTCTGTTCGATGGACGGATGGACGCGCACTGGTTCCGGTTTTGCGACATTTTCTTATATTCTTTCGTTCTCACAGTGTTTATGTATTTTTTTCCATTGGGGAATATTGCTTGATCATTACATATCTACACAGTTTTGGAGCTATTTTTACACTTGGGAAGCATATTTTTATTTGCTGGCGTTTGGCTCGTAGTACACTAGAAATAGAATCATTAATTTTTTTTAAAAAAATCTATCTTTCTGACCATATAGGTAGTTTATTTATTTAATTTATGTTTTGTCACATTATTGCTTCTCTTTTCCTACACTGATTTTATATCCTAATTATGATTATACGTTTATAATTTTCACTCTTTGTTGTGTATGCATACAAGATAGCCAAGGGTTGTCTCATGGCATCACTGTATTAGGATTTTAACATTATAATTTTATGTTAAGTACAAGAAACATTATGTTTCCTGATACTTGTTTATGATGCTTTTATTATGTAAAGATATATCTGATTATGGAATGTGTACTCCGAAATCGGTCATGTAGGTTATATGAATCATTAACACAATGACGTTCAGCTTGTCGCACAATAAACTATTCTACTCCGTGCCTCCGAAACGCCATCATCTACAATGATGAAGAGACTCAAATAGATAGAAGTCCTCATTACCAACAATGTTGTGTCGGTTTCATTGTTCACATTCAATCTGTATATGGATGAAAGGGTAGTGTGTAGTGCAGCTGGTTGATGTGAATACTCATTCATAAGAACTGTGCTTGCTACTACTAAAATGCATTTGTTTTGTGACCACACAGGCCGCATTTTATTACTTACAACTGTTCAGGGCACGCGTTGTGTCTTCTACTTTCATGTACCTGCTTGCACATTTCAGACGAATTTTAGGTTTGACACTTGTTTTCTTGCCCATTTTTATTTACAGCGCCAGTGTCAAAGGTGGAAATTCTTTATCTTTGAATGCACATTACCAGAATTAATAAACTATTTATCCAGCAGCTACCAATACGATGGGCACGTAAACGAAGGCGTTCACTGATATTATTCTGGAAGTATCAGTGAGCCAGGACGTGTGGTGATTTAATGTATTTACGTTGTTTGCATGTAAAGTCACCAATGAGATGCAGGGAAAAAGGGTGAAACCCTTGAAGATTTCCAAAGCTCAGTCCATGTACAAATACACAAGTAAATCGCATCAAACAAGTGTTTCGACTATCACACACTAAGCTTCTTAACCAGTGCCTCCTAGATATCAAACAGAGTCGCATTGATTGACGGTTCCTTCGGTTCTTGGTAGAATATTGTATACATTATGAAAGAAAACACAAACGACACTGGCGTAATAAGAATAAAAAAGAATAATAATAATGAATACTGTACAGTATTACACCAGGGCTGTGTGCGTTTTCAGTCATAATCAAACAAAATCAATCAAAACCTCATTGAAGATCTATGAGGATTTAGGAAAGATTGAGGAACTAGAGGAGCAATAGTAACTAATGTAAGAGTAAATAAGGTGTTCAGTTAGGATGAAACCTTTCACCATTACTCTTCAACATAACTTTGGGAGTGCAATAAATTAATGTAGATATACATATCTATGTTGAAGACTATACACGAGTAAAACATAAAAATGCTTAGATTGGCAGATGATATAGCAGCGTTAGCATAATATAAAAACAGTCTCCAAAAGGCCATAGAAGGCATGAACAAAGTATTTTCAGGAAGATATGATATGGAACTAAAAGAAGGAATCCGGAATCCTTGTGTGAGTAATGTTACATCTGGGTGAAGAGAATCTAAAGCAAGTGAGCAGCTTTCAGTACCTGGGTAGTATAGCGTCAGAGGATGGCGGATCATGCCACGAGACTAAAAGGAAAAAGAAGCACAAGCTAAAACAGCATTGAAGAAGAAGCTACTCATATCGAAAAAACAATACGTGAAATCTTTTGCTCGGAGCGTTGCCCTGTTTGACTTAGAGATATGGACAGAAGGACAGACAGAACTGGAAAGACGATAGTTTTTTGAGGCCTGCTGTTGGAAAAAAAGAGTTCTAAAGATTTCGTGTACAGTGAGAACGACCAATGAAGAAGTCTTCAACAATGTAGGAGAGGGAAGATCTTTGCGGGGGATTATCAAGGAGCTGAGGGACCGATAGGTTGGACACCTACACAGAGAATGCTCCTTCGTAGTGAAATTAATGGAAAGAAGGATGCCTGGGAAGAAAGTACAAGGAAGATCAAGACTTCAGCACCACAGGCAGGTAAAACGAGATCTGAAACACAACGTACTCTGAGATGAAGAGACTTACGGAAGATTGGGAAAACGGGAGGATGAGAATTGGTGCCGACGAGTCTACGCATTGAAAACAAACGAAGAAGAAGAAGAAGAAGACGAAACATGTAAATAAGTAAGTATACATTGTTAACGGAACGGCGCTTAATATTCTGCCCTTTCGTCACAAATGCGCACCCTACTGCCTCCTGCATTCGTCACACGCATTCTACTGTCAGCAGCAAATGGTACTTACCCGCGTTGCTCCCGGCCAAGCGCATGTACAGTATTTTAGTACACACCACATGGGCGACATTTGTGTCAGATGTCTCATCTGTAAAGGTATGTGATCTCTCAGGAAAATCACCATTAATGTTGAAACATGTCCACGCACGCCTTTCTCCTCGTGTGCAATCGTAGTTGCATGGGAACAAAAGAGCATGCACAAAAATTAGAAGAAAGGACGCACGTGCGTATACATGTTCTAGTATCTACACATTGCCTCATTGTTCAAGCTATCTACTAAGCATCCATTTCTTTGCACGGCAATATGTGCTGCAGTTACTGTGATGAAAGGCGATGGTCTACACCTGACGGTGGGAAGCGAGTTCTGGCCTCTCCCTAGACAAGGCACACGATGGCTTCCTACCACTCAAAGACGAATCACAGGGCCTCTAGTGTGAAATGGCCCATAGGGTTCAATGGAATGTGAACAGCTTCACTCTGTGCATCTGGATGCACGGCTTCCTGTGTTAAAGGATCCTGTTTGTGTGGATGACTGTGTTAAGTAAAGATATACAGAATTTCCGAGAGCAAAAACTATATGTACGTCACTCTTTAAATAGCCCACCCCATGAAATGTTTCTTTTCAGTGTAAATAAATTTAAGGCCTAAAACTAAATTATTTTTATATAAACCCACGTAAGGAAAGCTGTATTTTTCTATTAATTCCGTGTATTGTCTTTAAATTTTCTTATAATGTAAAATTGTAATTAATTCTTAAATGTGAGAGAGCATACAGATATTAAAATTAGCGAAAGAGAGCAATTGCATTTCTTCAGTTGGCAAATGATGCATCAGACGCACCGAAAGCGACGTCAACAATCAAATTTTATGCTATCGTCCGCGCCGGGAAGGAGCGCAGAGAAGTCTCTCGAACATTTTTCCACGTAAGAGGCTTTCAGAACAGGAAGAGGCGGAGGAAAAATGACAGTAAAGTTGCCTTCAGTTGTTTACTTGTACATAAACACGAGCGGCGTCTGGCTCGCACTCTATCGTTATACGCTCCCTCTCTTCTGTGGCCCGCTCTCTATTGATGCCCCCGCTCTTGTCGATCGCTCTCTCTCAATGATCGCTCTCTCGAACGATTTTGTAACAGGCAGTTGTACTTGAAAGATATTTTCAAGGTGTGTAAAGTATGTAAAAGTATCGTCAATATATGAAAAATTGCTATTGTTTACCAATGTTTCATTTCAACAACATTAACCTTGCCTGCCAACTTTTCTATGTTTCAGCTAGGAGAACTGCAAAACTGCCAACATATCGTTTTCCCGTCGCTGCCGAATATCTCTGATGTTTGAATTTGTAGCTGCCACTCGTGCGTCCTTGAGATCTTTTAAGCCGATCTGCAAATGCAGTTTCCGGGCAGCACTTCTGTGCCTAACGTGTGATATTAATGATCGACATGCGGTCAACAAGCAATGGAATAGAATAGAATAGAATCTTTATTTGCCTTTCAGTGTGTTTTCCATACAATTGGCATCATCAGTGTGTTCAATACATTTTTTTTAAATTACAATAATGATTATTGTGGATATTGTGCCTGTGCAGGGCAAGCAGATATGCATGCAAAAGTAATATTATAATACAACAATTATTCATTCACAATAGTAATAATAATAATTCTAATAATAATACATCATAACAGTTAAATATACAATAGTATCAAGCATTATTTACATCTTTTGTATCCATGTAAATAGTCTTTGTTGGTACATCACTGTCACAAACATATAAATATAATTCATATGGCAGTTTTTTGTTTCATGTAGCATATGTCTTTTGTGTCACTGTTTAGAAACTCATCAAGTGAGTAATATGGCGTACATTTGAGCCACACTTCTATTGTTTGCTTAAAGTTATTCATCGGCAGTTCGCTCACAGCCTTTGAGAGTTTGTTATAAAACTTCAAGCTAAGGTGTTTATGGCTCTGTTGTGTTAATGTCAGCCTTGTGTATGGTAGGTCTTTGTTACTATTATTTCGAGTATTATGAACATGCACTTTAGATCTTAAATTAGAGTTCTTTACATTCTCTTTAGCATATATTAAACAATTATAAATGTATATACTAAGTAGTATCATTATATTTAGTTCTTTAAAATGATTTTTGCCACTTTGTCAGGGTGCTAGACCTAAAATGCACCTAACTGCTTTCTTCTGCCAGTTGAAGATGGTACTTGAACCCACTGAGTTACCCCAAAGATGTGTGCAGTTGTGAATGGAAAAAAGCAAAGTATGTGGAGATAGCAGATTTTTACTGATAACGTGTCTCAGCTTGTGTAATAGAGAGTTCGAGCAAGTTTGCCACATAGATAATTTGTGTGTCTGTCCCATGTAAGTTTTTGACCTATATGTAAACCTAATAACTTGACATTTTTTGTATTCTGTTCAATTTGTTTCAGGGTGATGTAAATTTCTTCAGTTTTCAATTTGTTTCTTGATAAAAGGTTGGCTCTGCACCACTCACTGCTCATTTCAGTTACTACTGTGTTGTAGTCTATGACAACTTGCAGATTTTCTCCATCTGTCATTAGTGTCATATCATCAGCATACAGTGCATTGTTGGATGGCATTTAATTTGAGAAGTCATTGATGTAAACAATAAAAAATGAACAGGAAAGACCAAACACTGAACCTTGTGGAATTCCTCTCTTTACTTTCATGGGTGTTGACTTTTGATAGTTTGTTTTTACTAATTGTACCCTATTGCTTAAGTATGATTGAAAAAATTGTAATGGTTTATGTACAATACCATAGTGTGTGACTGAGGCGAAATCTAACAGTGTAGCACAAGTGAGTTTCTTGTTTTCATATTCTTCATATATATTACTAAGGAGGCATTCAACTGCTTTGGTTGTCGATAGTTCAGATCGAAAGCCAAACTGGTTCTTACTCAATAATTTATTACTTTCAAAATAATTTGGATATGTATGCAGTTTTCTATTACTTCTGATATAATGGGAACTATTGATACAGGTCTATAACAGTTTGGCATTTTTTTGTCACCTTTCTTATAGATTGGGAGTGTAACTGTCATTTTCAGACATTCAGGGAATACTCCTTCTTCAAGTATGTGATTCGTCAGATATGTTAGTGGCATTAAGATTGCAGTGGCTATGTGTTTAACAATACTGTAACGAAGCCCATAATAGTCCTCTGTTTTTGAGTTTTTAAGTTTCTTTATAGATTTGATAATGTGGCTGGAGGTGATTTTTGACCAAGGGAATTTCTTGGTTGCTGGTGCCTGTTGTTTAAGAAGGGTTACAGCAGCTGAAATATCAGAATTATTTTTACCAAAAGAAGAAGAAGAAGAAGAATGGGAGCTGGCACAATTTATAAAACATTCGTTAAGGATGTTGCAATCTATAGGCTCTGTGGCTTCCTGTCTGCTCATATTGATTTCACTGTTTATTATATTCCAAGCTGCTTGACAGGTATTTTTTGAGCCTGCAATATATTCATCATTTACTTTACAATTAGATGATTTTATTTCATATTTGTACAACTTCTTAGGGGTCACATAGTGTTTCCTGGCTTCCTCATTTTTGTCACTATTATCTTTTATTATAAGTAGCAGTGTCCTCATTTGCTTGAGCTCTGGAGTGTACCACCTGTTAGAGTGCTGAGGTTTTTTCTGTTGTTAGGGGTGCATCTTTTTGTGATAAGTGGACAGTGACTATCTACTGCATTTTTAATGATATATAAAAACATAGAGAAACATTCATCAAGACTTTTTATATTGTGTAGTGTATTTGGCCTATCTACCACCTTCAGTTCATGTTTCAATTGTACAATATTGCTCTCTTTTAGTATTCTGAAAGTGACTAACTGTTTAGTTCTCTCTGGGTTCATACTGCCTATTCTGTCCCATATCCCGTCATGATCAGATAACTCTAACTTAATCACATCATGCTTTAGTTGATCCTGATTTACATTACTAATTACATTGTCAAGGCATGCATCTAGTCTAGCAGATTTTTCATTTATTCAGTCGCAGTTTAGTGCCTTTAGGCTGTTAACCATGTCATTTACATTTTTTCTACTTTCCCTTATATCTATATTGAAGTCACCTGCAATAAAAGTTTAGTGAATAATTTGATTAGTGAATAATTTGATTAGTGAATTTAGTTTATCTGTAACAACTTCCTCGTCAGAGGCTGGTGTACGGTACACAGAAGCAATGACAATTTTTTGGGTAGGCAATATTATGGCTCCTACTTCAAATACATCTTCAATGCAATGTTTGTGTAGGTCTATCACTGAATGCTGCAGATTTAAGTTTTCTTTGATGTAGATTGCAGCTCTACCATATGCAATATTTGTTCTACAATATTTTGTGGCTAATATGTAGCCATAAGGAACACACAAATCTATTTCTGAGTCATGCAGCCAATGCTCATTAATACACAGCATGCTATAGTTAATTTTGTCTGTCTTTGGGATTGTACTTTGACATGAAATAACATTAAATCGTTTTCGTTGGTGGGATGAATACTTGTTGCTTTTTCTGTTGCATTATCTTTACTGTCCCTTGCAAACTGTTGTGACCAAATCCAACTTGTGTTATATTTGGTCACTACTGGGAGTTTCCCTGTACCATATCTTTGAACTAAAGCCTATAAATTGTTTTGTTAGCAGAGCTTAATTTTTCTCTTACAATCCCAAGAATTTTTTTGCTTAGAAGTGACTTTTGTAAGCCATTTAGATGCTGACCATGGCTTGTATGACAAGATCTGTTACAGTGACAAGGTTTGCTAAGGGGAACAATTGTGGTGTGGCCGCAGTCTGAAATATCATTCATGTCAATCATTGTTACATTTTGAAATGTTTACATACTAAATCATAGAGGTTATTTGCTTTATTAATTTCGTTGTTGACACATGATTGTTCTATTAGATCATAACGGTGAGGTATTTTAGCCACTATTACATTGGTATGTATTCAAAAAGATTTCCGGTTTGCAGCCTGTCGTCGTTAGCTTCCATCCACGATATTTCGACTGGACAACTGCCAGCCATCCTCAGGTGAGCCATCCTAGATTGACGAAGACGCCCTCCGTGCAGCGAGTATTCCGCGCATGCGTCAAAATCATATTGACAGACGAACTACACCGCCCACCAGCAGCGCCCTCGCTGGTGGAACTGCAGAACTCAGCTGTCTTCGGCGTTGTCAATTGCCGCGGCCATCGGAGTACTCTGACGTCTTCGTCCGGAGCAGATCTTAGAGATGACGGGGTTCCACGCATTATCTAGCTGGTAGCCATTGTCACGGTTGATAAGATTGTCTGTCATGCGAATTTCCACTGATTATTTTATAACAGAGTTCCAAAAGGATGTTGCTGTGGCCAAAATTGTTGTCTTGTCATACTCCATTGAGTGTTTAGTGGAAATGCAACGCTCGGCAACTGCAGACTTGCTTGGTTGCAAAAGGCGAGTACAGCGTTGGTGTTCAGTGCAACGTTCTTCTACTGTTCGCAATGTTTGTCCTATATATGACATGCCACACTGACAAGGTATTTTATAAATTCCCGCCTTCCGCAACACCAGATCGTCTTTCGCTGATCCCAGCAGATCGGAAATCTTCGATGGTGGACGGAAAATCACTTTCACTGCGAAACCTTGGAGGATTCTTGCAATTTTGAAGGAATTGTTGCCAACAAAGGGAAGAAAAGCTAAAGATTTAGTAGACGTGCTCTCTTCTTTCTCCACTCCCTGTTTCGTTGGCTTAATTGCAAGTGCCTTGCTAATTTTCCGGGTAGAATATCCATTCTCTTTGAAAACACTCTTCAGATGGGCAAGCTCTTCAGGCAAACTACGAGTATCTGCATCTGACACTACATGAGCTCTGTTTACAAGTGTTTTAAGTACACTCATTGTTTGCGATGGGTGATGGCAGCTGGACGATTTAAATACAAATCAGTATGTGTGGGCTTTCGATAAACCGAATGCCCCAGAGAGCCATCACTCTTCCGTCTAACTAGCACATCCAAGAAAGGGAGGCAACCATTTTTCTCTAATTCCATGGTAAACCGAATGTTCTCATGAATGGAGTTAAGGTGATCTAAAAACTCCATTAATTTGTCTTCTCCATGAGGCTACTCTACGAAAGTGTCATCCACGTACCTTCAAAAAACAGTTGGTTTGAGGGCTGCTGATTCAAGTGCTCTCTCCTCAAAATCCTCCATAAAAAGGTTGGCCACCAAGGGAGACAAGGGGCTACCCATGGCGACGCCGTCAATCTGTTCAAAATATTCTTGGTTGAACATAAAATATGTTGAGGAGAGAGCGTGGCAAACAAAGCAGAGATTCCCACCTGAAACTTATTGCCAATCAGTGACAAGTAGTCTGCGAGAGGTACCATTGTAAAAAGAGCCACCACGTCAAAACTAACTAAAAGATCAGAAGTACTTAGGCGGAGAGCCCCCAGTCTGTTGATAAAATTAGCCGAGTTTCGTATGTGATGTGGACATTTGCCCACAAATGACCTCAGCAAGGATTCAAGATGTTTGGCTAAATCGTAAGTAGGGGCCCAAATATTGCTCACTATTGGCCGTAAGGGTAATCCGTCTTTATGGACCTTCGGAAGGCCATACAATCTTGGAGGTACGCTGCCATGAGGTCTTAAGAGCTTGATCGTCTCTGGAGGCAACGAGGAAGAATTCAGGAGTGTAGATGTCTTCCATTGCACACGTCCTGTAGGATCGTTATCAATCTTCCTGTAGGCAGAATCGTTTAGTAGACCATACATCTTATCAGCATACAAACTGCGAGGTAACAGTACAGTTAAATTGCCTTTATCGGCCTTCAGTACCCCAACGTCCGGATCTTCTCGGAGGTTAGCATCAGTGGGTACAAATTAGCTGCACATGTAAGTAGAGATAATATGATGAGAGGAGGAGTTGCCATATATGTCAAAAGCTTCCACAGTGTAAAAAATTTAGAAACTAAAAAATTTTGTGTAGAGCAACATATGGAAGCATGTGCCACTGAACTAAAACTAAATGATGGCACTTTCATAATTGTAACAGTGTATAGGTCCCCCTCAGGGAATTTCCAGCTGTTTCTAGAAAACTTGGATGTTTTGTTGTGCTATCTGTCAGACAGGGGGAAGCAAATTATCATTTGTGGGGATTTCAATGTTGATTCCCTGAAAGAGTGTAATAGGAAGAATGACCTTGTAGTATTACTCAGTTCTTTCAATTTGAGCTCCGTCATTGATTTTCCTACTCGGATAACAAAGAACAGCAGGACATTGATAGATAATTTTTTTATAGACCAAGATAAGTTTAAGGCCATAAATGCTTATCCTGTTGAGAACGGTCTTTCAGATCATGGTGCACAGCTAGTACATGACATAGCTCCATGCAGTATATCAAATCAGGATTTCAAAGCAGTGCGTTCAATTAACAATATAAATATTGCAAACTTTAGGGAAATCCTACAGCAGCTAGACTGGTATGAAGTGTATAAGGAACCCGATGCAAACTTGAAATATAACTTATTTCACAATACATTTTTAAGGGTATTTGAAAATTGTTTTCCCAAGAAAATAGTTAAACATAGTTCCAAGAAAACATAAAAAACCTTGGCTAACTAAAGGAATAAGAATATCTTGCAACCGTAAAAGAGAACTGTATCTAACAGCAAGAGGGAGTACTGACCCCGAAATTGTTCAATATTATAAAAACTATTGTGTGGTACTAAGAAAAGTTATTAAAAAGTCCAGAAGCATGTGTATCATGTCTGAGATCAGTAACTCTGATAATAAAATTAAAGCAATTTGGAATATTATTGAAAGGGAAACAGGGAAACCAAGAGCACAGGAAGACTTTAGTGCCATAAAACTGTATAACAAGTTTACTAACAAACAATCAGAAATTGAAAATATTTTCAATAATCATTTTTTAAATGTTGTGTAGAAAATAGGATCTAGATCTTCACTAGAAGAGGCAAGGCTACTAATAGAAGAGGCCATACCTGTGCGGTTTGAAACAACTGTATTTCCACCAACCTCTCCCTCTGAAATCAGCAAAATAATAAACTCACTGAAAAGTAAAAGCTCTTACGGAATTGATGGAATTTCCAGCAAGGTAGTTAAAGCTTGTTCCCCACAGATAAGTAGGATTCTCAGCCACGTATGTAATAGCTCTTTGGAGCAGGATGTTTTCCCTGTTAGACTGAAATATGCAATTGTAAAACCATTGCATAAAAAGGGGGATACGTTCGGTGTCAACAACTATCCCCAATCTCTCTTCTGACAGCTCTATCAAAAATTTTTGAAAAAGTAATGTATTCAAGAGTAGCTTCCCATATTTGTAAAAATAAAGTACTAACAAAATGTCAGTTTGGTTTTCAGAAAGGCTTTTCAACAGAAAATGCTATATAAGCTTTCACTGATCAAATATTAAATGCTCTGAATAACCGGGCATCACCCATTGGTATTTTTTGTGATCTCTCAAAGGCCTTTGATTGTGTAAATCATTGAATTCTTTTAGATAAGCTAAATCATTATGGTTTGAGGGGGGCAGTGCACAAATGGTTTAATTCATACTTAACTGGAAGAATGCAGAAAGTTGAAATAAGTGGTTCATGTAATGTTAAAGCAACAGCTGATTCCTCAAACTGGGGGGCTATTAAGTACGGGGTCCCACAGGGTTCGGTCTTAGGTCCTTTGCTGTTCTTGATACAGATTAATGACTTACCATTCCACATTGATGAAGATGCAAAGTTAATTCTTTTTGCTGATGATACAAGTATAGTAATAACATCCAAAAACCAAGAACTAAGTGATGTAAATGATGTTTTTCACAAAATTATTAAGTGGTTCTCAGCAAACGGACTCTCTTTAAATTTTGATAAAACACAGTATATACAGTTCCATACAGTAAATGGCACAACTCCAGTAATAAATATAGACTTTGAACAGAAGTCTGTAGCTAAGGTAGAATTTTCAAAATTTTTACGTGTGTCCATTGATGAGAGGTTAAACTGGAAGCAACACATTGATGGTGTGCTGAAACGTCTGAGTTCAGCTACTTATGCTATTAGGGTTATTGCAAATTTTGGTGATAAGAATCTCAGTAAATTAGCTTACTATGCCTAATTTCATTCACTGCTTTCGTATGCCATCATATTCTGGGGTAATTCATCGTTGAGTAGAAAAGTATTCATTGTTCAAAAACGTGTAATCAGAATAATTGCTGGAGCCCACCCACGGTCATCCTACAGACATCTATTCAAGGATCTAGGGATCCTCACAGTAACCTCACAGTATATATATTCACTTATGAAATTTGTTGTTAATAATCCAACCCAGTTCAAAAGTAATAGCAGTGTGCATAGCTATAACACCCGGAGAAAGGATGATCTTCACTATGCGGGGTTAAATCTGACTTTGGCACAGAAAGGGGTAAATTATGCTGCCACAAAAGTCTTTGGTCACCTACCAAACAGCATCAAAAACCTGACAGATAGCCAACCAACATTTAAAAATAAATTAAAAGAATTTCTAGATGACAACTCCTTCTACTCAATGGCTGAATTTTTAGTTATAAATTAAGGGAGGGGAAAAAAACCAACTTAAACATTAGTGCCATGCAATATTTTGTGTAATGTAATATCTTGTACAGACATTTTTTATTAACCTGACACGTTCCACATCATTACCAAGTGTCGTATTCATGATCTATAGAACAAGTATTAATCTAATCTAATCTAATGTAATCTGATTTCGCAGTGCAGCCCTTTCTGCGGAGGTTATGTTACTGCATTGAGGAGGAGCTTTCAGAAGAGCACGGCAAGTTTCCCTCCTTACTTCTTCTTCAGTTTCCATAGAAAGGCGTCGTACGGCTTCTTCACCACCACTCACAAAACTTATCAAAGGTGGTGCTGTAGGTGTAGTTGCAAAATTCAAACCCTTACTTAATACCGACAGCGTCGCGTCGTCCAAATTCTTGTCCGTGAACATTAACAACGGAACGTCGTGCAGTAATCCACTGTGGCGACGACTGTTGTGGCACCAGAGGATCAAATTTTGATATCTGCCGAGAACTTGCATCCTTATGTACCCACTCAAATTTGGCAGAAGTCACTCCATCAACCCAGTTCCATGATACAGTCGACAGATGTGCTGCAATCTTCAGATGCAGGTGGAACAATTCTTCTGAAATGGCATCCAATCTTCGTCTTGTGTGGCAAATCCTCTCTTTAACAATAGCGTGACTGGCCTTTTCCGTTATCTTCCGTGCAGTGGCAGTCTTAATAAAATGCGTCACTCTGGCAAAGTTGGTATTATGCCATGGTCCAGATTTTCTCATTTTTTAATACTTCTCCCTATGTACTGAATCAAATCTTTGCATTAAGTCGGCGTACATTTTACATATTTCGACACTGAAATCTTACGCCTTTTCTTATATTTGTTTCATTGTGAAAAATTTTACCGACAGTCGATCCTCGTTGTCGGAATCTTCCTTCGCATTACCCCAAAGTGCTGTACACAAATTGTATTATTTTCCCAGCTACAATTTTAGTGAAAAAATTGTATATCACATTCGCTAGGGCAATCCCCCTATAATTTTTACATACCGTTTTATGATTTTTCATTTTACCATTTACATGGTAAACAGATAAAATTCTGAAGAGTATAGCATAGGTGTGACTTACTGTACCGTCTTCAATGGTATTATGATTTTCTCTGTTAAATTTTCTTTCTTGCTTTTGAAAGTTCAGCTGTTCCTCTACCTTTCCATGGGGCCCTGTTATGGTTAAATTTCATTATGTGCTTCCTTACTTCTTCCTTTGTTAATAATCTCTCTTCTTCATCATACTAAAAAATTTCCACGTTCTCATCCTAGCATTCCTCTTCGTCTTCAGTTGTTCATCAAAGTACTCTTTCCACCGTTTAGGTATATTTTCTAATCACCTTTGAGATGTCTGCCATTTTCTTTCGAAATAGCGCCTTGGGCTGAAACGTTTTATTCTCTTATTCAACTCTTTGATAGAATTTTCTTATGCCTCCTCTCGTTTTGTCCTCTACCATCAGCTATAATTTTCGTTTATTATGTTGTTTCTTTTTCTTCTTGTAGCCGTTGCAAGCTATTTGCCTTCTTTCATCATATACTTAAACGACTGCCCCGCCTTTCAGTATAGCGTTATTGTCTTACTTCATTTCTTTTGGCGATGTCCTGCTCACATTCTCTATCACACCCTTCTTCTTTTTTAGTTTTTTGTTCTTTTAACGCTTGTGCGCTTTCTGTAACAGCGAAATTTGTAACTGGATTGATAATTTCTTGACAGAGAGCTGCAGCATTCGGTACAAACAGTCTGCAAAGGAGATTTCTTACAAAATGCTCGAGTTACACATCCTAGAATATTGCTCAACTGTATGGGACGCGTACCGTATAGGCCGAACAGGGGATATTGAACATATACAGAGAAGGGCTGCATGAATGGTAATAGGTTTGTTTGACCCTTGGAAGAGTGTCACAAAGATGCTTAAGAAATTGAACTGGCAGAAACCTGATACACGCAAAGTATCTCCAGAAAGCCTACTTACAAAGTTTCAAGTACGGGAATTAAATGATGAATATTTTACAACACGCTGTTACCGCTGCCGTACGGATCGTGGAAATACCCCTTGCCATGCACTTTACAGTGGTTTACTGAGTATAGATGTAGGTGCAGTAGATGTAGGTTTCTTCGCTGACTCCTACTTCTCCTGTGTTCTCCAGGTTATTCGTTCATTTCCACATTTGCCGTTATTCTTCCAGCTTTTGTGCCAACTATACCTTTTCTACAGTTTTTGTAAATAACTCAGCGCATGTCGGGAATGTTTTTCACCAAGATCACGGCCATTTTCTGTTCTATGTAAAGGTTTTTTAAATTACCGCTACCAGTCACAAACTTTGTTAACTATTGTATTATTTACTCACAAATCGACATGTTTCGAGGGAATACCTCATCTTTAGGCTAAATGGCATTACAAAAACAATTTTACAATAATGTTACTTACCCTGAAGATGAGGTATTCCCCCGAAACATGTCGCTAAATAAATTAGTAATACAATAGTTAACAAGGTTTGTGACTGGTAGCGGTAATTTAAAAACCTTTACGTATTTCTTGAGACAGTAACGGTCGAAAAATAGTCAAAATGGCTTCAGATTCATTTTCTGTTCTCTGTCTCATTATTATGCAGTATATCCACTTATGTCAGTGACCTTTTGACACTTTTTTCTTGACGGCTGGTGTAATTTAGAGGGCTGAAGGACTGTTCCCAGTATTAAAGCTAAATATTAAATGTTTGGAAATGACACATGAGGAGTCAAACGAATTGAGATGCACAGCCATTCGAAAGTTTGCTGCCCTTTTCGGAAAAAAAAACCAACTGTGTTTGCGTTTACTAATAAGGTCTTCTCATTTTACTTCACTGTCGTGAAAATTCACAGAATCGTTATACAGGAGAAACACATAAAACGAGAACTGAAGCACCACCTAAGTCACAACAAATAAGAAGTTTGCTGTAACAGGGATAAGTTCGCTGAACAGAAGCTCACGTAAGTACAGTACCTTGGAACGAAGCCTCGAAAATGAGAAGAGGAAAGGAGTGTAAGACGTCAGTACCCCATCAATCTCAAAGTTCTTAGAGAGAACTCCTGCAAAAGAGAGCCGTAAAAACAAGAACCAAAAATACAGTGCTGGCCACCCAAAATGCAACACGCTGGATCGCCGGCCGTTGTGACCGTGCGGTTCTAGGCGCTTCAGTCCGGAACCGCGCTGCTGCTACGGTCGCAGGTTCGAATCCTGCCTCGGGCATGGGTGTGTGTGATGTCCTTAGGTTAGTTAGGTTTAAGTAGTTCTAAGTCTAGGGGACTGATGACCTCAGATGTTAAGTCCCACAGTACTTAGAGCCATTTGAACCATTTTTGAACACGCTGGATGAAGCATCCAAATCAAGTGAAATTTGCAGCATGGGTTTGCGGTGACGAGAGATGCACACGATGAGCGTTTCAGCGTAGGCGCACTTCACGGGGAACAGGCAGCCGTGTGGACATACTGGAATTGTTCTTTCGTGCGGCAGCTTTGCTTAAGCAACTTCAGTATACCTCATAGAAGACAGCGAGCGTCTTTCGAGCACGTTTAGGAGTTCGACGGAGGAAGAATAGTATTGTAGACTATCCTTCAGAGAAATCGGTGACCGTGTCGGACGGAACCAAGCAACTGTGAAGCGTATCTTTAATCGCTGGATGTAGGAGAGAACGACGGACCGACGGGACCGATTGCACCCACCTGTTTGCACCTCTACACGCGATGACAGGCATGTTGTAAACATGGCAGTGATGGATCTCTCTACCACACGGCGAACCATATCACAACAAATTCAGTCTCTTGCGCAACAAGCAGTGTCCGCGCGTACTATTCGACGTTGTTCGCAGCAGAGCGGACTGTCCGCAAGGGGTCCATTGCTGCGTTTATACTGACTCAACGCCACAGGCGTTTATGCCGGCAATGGTGCGACAAACGATGGACATGGACAACCGAATGGAACGACAATGTTTTTAAGGACGAATCTCCACTCTGCCTGCACCACCAGGACGGTCGGAGTAGAGTGTGGAGACACCGTGGTGACAGACTGTTGAACTGTTACCTTGTGCATAGCCATTTGGTACTGTTCGCGGTATTATGGTTTGGGATGGACCCTCCCCCCCCCCCCCCCCCCCAGTACGCACTGCCAGTACACTAGCCAGCCAGCGTTACATCTCTGAAGTGTTGGAGGCTGTTGCCCTCCCATCTCCCATACCTTCGGAGCTTGCCAACGGCCACATTGCAACAGGATAATGCGCGATCACACGTGGCACCCGGTGTTCAAGACTTCTTCATCGCCCATCGAATTGCATTGCTGCCTTGGTCTCCCTCTTCTCCCGATCTCTCGCCTACTGAAAACGTCTGGTCGATGATAGCTGAACTACTGTTCTGGGATACACCACTCGCTGTTGCACCACATCAACTTTGGCAACATGTGGAAGCAGCATGAACTGCTATACCCCGACGACACATCCATAACCTCTCTGATTCAGTTCCGAGGCGTACACCAGCTGTTGTAGCCAGCAATGGCGACAACATTCAGTACTGCTTTCATCATCTTCCTCATTTCAGACGGGGCTGTATTTACAGTCATGCGATATTTGTACAATGTGTTATCTCCCAGGCCAGCCTCGGTGGCCGATCGGTTCTAGGCGATTCAGTCCGGAGCCGCGCGACTGCTACGGTCTCATGTTCGAATCCTGCCTCGGGCATGGATGTGTGTGATGTCCGTAGGTTCGTTGGGTTTAAGTAGTTCTAAGTTCTAGGGGACTGACCACCTCAGATGTTAAGTCCCATAATGCTCAAAGCCATTTGAACCATTTGTTATCTCACAAACCAATTTAGCTGTGATATCGCCAGTCCTTCTTCGTTTTGTATTTTGGTGGGAAGCAGTGTAGTAATGGTTTCACTTTAAAGATCTCTTTAAACAGCTGGGGATTCCAACTGCAACATGTGAGTTCATTTAAGCCCTTTTACTTTGGCAAGGGCCTTATCGACCATACGCCTGCTCTATGAGCCTCTTCCACTTCTGCCTGTCCAATGCGCTATTTGTCCAGTTGCTGTTCAATCTAGTTGTGTCCTCCCGAATGTTATCCCGCCATCTGATTCTGGGTCTCCCTCTTCCTCTCATTCCATTTACTGTTCTGCTGAATGCCATTCTAGGTAGTCTATTCTCTGTCATTCTTGCTATATGGCCTGCCCAAATCAACCTTCTCTTCTTGAGCACTTCGACGATGTTACGATATTTGTACAGCCCTCTTAATTCTTCATTTCTTCTTATTCTCCATTCCATGTGATTTTTATCGTATACAGGTCCAAATATTTTCCTTAGTACTTTTCTTTCGAATATTAACAGTTTTTCTTCATATTTCTTTCTAAATATTAATGTTTTCATCCATATAACATCACAGGTATAATGGTCGTTTGATATAAGCGGATTTTGAAGTTACTGCTAAGTGATCTTTTTCTTAGAATTTTGATGAAACTAAAAAGTGTCTTGTTTGCTGTTGATAAACGGGCATCTATTTCTATATTTGTTCTGTTGTTATTACTAAAAAGACTTCCTAGGTACTTGTAGTGGTCAACAGTCTTGAAATTGAATCCATCTACAGTCAGGTGTTCTGTCTTTTCTTCATTAACATGTAATCCTGTTTTCTCAGCAATTTTGTAGTAATTTTGCATCATTCTGATTAATTCTCTTTTGGAACTACTTATTAGTGCTACATCATCTGCATAGGCAAGTCTTATAGTGTTCACATCCTGTAGTTGGATACCTTGTGGACTGGTTTTAGAAGATTCTCTATCGATCTTCTCTAGGTCAAGGTTAAATAAAATAGGTGAAATGGCATCCCCTTGTCTCAGTTCAGTGTACACCTTAAAATCTTCTTTCTCCTACCGGTGTCTTTATGCGACATAAAGATTCATCTATACACATTTTAACTAATCTGATTAACATTTAAGCACGCCAGACCAAAAAATTATTGTATCCTGCCTAATCGTCAAATGTGGGGTAGCAAGGAAACCTGCTTTCTCTTACCGCTAGAGAACAATTCAAGCAATCGTATTAACGAAGGTTATTACAAAAGGAAATAATCACAATACTTATCCTTGTGAGATACAGATGTGTCGCGAGCAAAGGACGACAGACAAACAAGAAATCTCTTCGGTATAGACAGTTTGTATTACAAGAGAAGTAATACAGTTCCTAAGTATTCTTGATGCTGCTGTCGAAGTCGGCGAACTGCTAGTCTTCAACTGGGACGCGGCTAGGCGGGGCGGCGCTTATGACCTCTTCGTGTCGAGGGCGCTGCCGTGGGGTTGCCGTCCTAGAGAGGGGTCGGTCCGCGTACAATAGGCAGACATCTTCTTTACAACCTTCTCTGCTCTAACGTTCCCGACCAGGGTGCCGGCGCTTGACTTTACGCCGGAACAAAAATGGTCACAACGAAGGGACCCTGCGCTACTGCCGTATAGCTTCGCCTCATGCCTTGCTCATACACACATAAAAAAAAGTTTTGCATCACCTCGGTTCCGAGAGCTCCGGAACCTGTAGTGAAAATTGGAATAGAGATCAGCATAAACATCATTTCCGCCCTATTAATTGCTCATGAAAACCACATATAGCATATTGTACCACGATCAGCGAGACCTTCAGAGGTGGTGGTCCAGACTGCTGTACACATTGGTACCTCTAATACCCAGTAGCACGTGTACTTGCATTGATGCATGCCTTTATTCGTCGTGGCACACGATCCACAAGTTCATCAAGGCACTGTTGGTCCGGATTGTCCCACTCCTCAACGGTGATTCGGCGTATATCACTCAGAGCGGTTGATGGATCACGTCGTCCATAAAACCCCTTTTCAATCTATCCCAGACATGTTTGATAGGGTTCATGTCTTGAGAACGTGCTGGCCACTCTAGTCTAGCGATGTCGTTATCCTGAAGGAAGTCATTCAAAAGATGTGCACGATGGGGACGCGAATCGTCGTCCATGAAGACTAATACCTCGCCAATATGCTGCCGATATGGTTGCACTTTCGGTCGGAGGATGGCATTGACTTATCGTTCAGCCGTTACGGCCCCTCCCATGATCACCAGCGGCGTACGTCTGCCCCACATAATGCCACCCCAAATGGCGTTTAGCCTGACCGGGCTGCCTCCAAACACGTCTTCGACGATTGTCTGGTTGAAGGTATCTGCGACACTCATCGGCGAAGAGAACGTGATGCCAATCCTAAGCGGTACATTCGGCATGTTGTTGGGCCCATCTGAACCGTGCTGCACGGTGTTGTGGTTGCAAAGATGGACCTCACCATGGACGTCGGGAGTGAAGTTGCGCATCATGCAATCTATTGCGCACAGTTTGAGTCGTAACACGACGTCCTGTGGCTGCACGAAAAGCATTATTCAACATGGTGGCGTTGCTGTCAGGGTTCCTCCGTTCCATAATCCGTAGGTAGCGGTCATCCACAGCAATAGTAGTCCTTGGGCGGCCTGAGCGAGGCATGTCATCGACAGTTCCTTTCTCTCTGTATCTCCTCCATGTCCGAACAACTTCACTTTCGTTCACTCCGAGACACATGGACACTTCCCTTGTTGAGAGCCCTTCCTGGCACAAAGTAACAATGCGGACGCGATCGAACCGCGTGGTTGAACTACAGACAACACGAGCCGAGTAACGCCTTCCTGGTGGAATAACTGGAACTTATCGGCTGTCGGACCTCCTCCGTCTAATAGGCGCTGCTCATGCATAGTTGTTTACATGTTTGGGTGGGTTTAGTGCCATCACTGAACAATCAAATGGACTGTGTCTGTGACACAATAACCACAGTCAACGTCTATCTTCAGGAGTTCTGGGAACCGGGGTGATGCAAAACTTTTTTTGATGTGTGTAGTTCGTCGAATAGAAGAGTCCACAGGTTTCTTCACGTATGCTATATCTGACTAACGCCATTGATGATTGGATCCCATAGAGCTAATGAATTACAGAAATGTTAATTACTACGTTTCATCCACTGTTTCAAATATGGTGTATTGGATCTGGTCAGTGCTATCTCTGTCACGTATCGGAGAATACGATGGATTAGATTCATGACACAATCCAACCAAATCAAAATAATAACTTTGTTTTATTGTATTTCTGATAACAAAACATACTCTTACTTTTTCATAAACAGAAATAAAAACATGAAATTAACATAAGTTTTATTTCTCAGAAAACATAATTATTTTTCAAACTTCCAATTTAATTCAAAATTATAATAATATTTTAAATTATCATACTATAGTTTGTCTTGTGGATTAATTTGACAATATTTATAAAAATATAACTAATAGTGTATTAACATTTCTACATGTAAATCAATATTGTTTAACATTGCCTTCAGCTTCGGCTATCAAGAGACAATTAAGAAACGAATAGAAAACAAAAGAAGAGTTACAATTTTAGTAGTTTCTCTGCCGTCGAGCGCTCATACCGCTGCGACGGGATATTTTTTATCTGAGGGAACGAGTGTAGCGCGGCGAAATTCAAAGTCCCGCTACATCGCCCCCTCGACTGTCACGCTAAAACATTTAGCGTGGCAGGCTAGCAAACCTAAAAGTCAATATATGCATATTTTCATTGGAAAGGCCACGTGCATCCATAGGGGATAATCTTTCCCAACACTTACTTTCTAAACCTATATACTAAATACAATTATTACAGTTTGGATCCTTTGTACACAATTAATATATATATATATATATATGTATATATATATATATATATATATATATATTTACATACAGTTTGTTTGAACAAGCTGCTCGCCAGCGCAGTTAATGTTGTGTGCTCCCAGCGTTGGTTTCCCAATGCATCTCTGGCAGCACGTAGTCTTTGCGCACGCGCAGTAGCATGACTGAATTTCGCTTGCGGCAGTTTCAAAATCGCTGTGTTATGACAGTCTTGAACAGTATTCACTCTCACATAGTGTTCATTACAAGTTGTTATTCCAGCATAAATGGCGTGTTAAGTCCGGTGACACCATAAGATTGAGCGTGTGCGTGATCTGAAGCAATGTCTATGTCTTCTGTTACGACACAACACTCCAGGTCCTCGTGCGTTTTCATGACTATTGTTCCCGGGGCATATACGGTCGATGCAGTTTTTAGCCTCCACATCGCCAACGACAGGTGCTGAGTTTATTGTCTCCAAACCATCTGAAGGCCGGCCAGGAACAACGGCGTCGATGTTCGCAAAAGTAGGTGTATCATCACGTTGTTTACACTCGCCAACAAACGTTCAATTGCAGTGTGAAAATCCTCATTATCGTCGAAGTAAATTGCAGTTTATATCGATTTACAAACAGTGATTTGGTTTATGCACCATAAGATTCACAAATAACACAAAATTCGTCGTTTATAACGTTCACAGTTTAACGCAGTTTGCAACACTTTTTTGCCATATTTACATTTTAACAAAGTTCACTTTGTCCAAGCATGTTTACATCGTTAATTCTGAAAGCTTACATTTCGTGGTCACATTTCAAAATATGTTGACAATATGCAAAGTTTTAATACATATACAAATACATATAAATTTACAAGAATCTGCATGTGAAATATTTACACTAAAAATTATACCAAGTCCCATTGGCTTTCTTTTACTGGGGTACTATTAATTTTTTTTTATTCAGGTTTGGGCGTGCCAAGGGATATCAGACTTAACATTTAAAGCACGGGCTTTCCTTCATTTATTATTTATCTCTTTCTTTTGATTCCATATCTTGGCTAGTGGTTGACCAGTTTTGTTCGTCTTTTTATTCATACCTGAAAGTATACTGTCACACAATATATTCTTACATTCCATAAACAAACAATACCCAGCTGCAGGAGGTGGTAGGATAATGAAAAAAGAAAGAAAGATAGACTGGAAGAAACTATTCACTACCTAAAAACTACCAAATCCTACAGCTAATACATAAAAAAGAGAACATAATACATTATAACGTTTGCATCACCTTCAAGGGGTGTGTGAAAGGAGGTGCTTACAATTTACCAAATCATGGGTAAATGTAAGTGTTCTTACGTCAAGTCTGTGTAGTGTAACATCATGACAGATTCTCTGTTTGTGTTGTGATTGTTCATATGACTTAGTGTATTATACCTTAACAAATCCTTGCATGAGTGAATCGCATATCTGCTCAGTACTTCCTCAATATCTCCACTTCTTGTGGATACCGTCTATACAAATGGAAAATGGATCTCAGAGATTGTCTCTCTCATAATGTGTATTATATAATGACATATCAAATTTCCTCTCAAGAGTTCAACCATGAACTTTCTTCTACTTTAATGAAGGTTAAACATTATGTATGTTGTATATATATATATATATATATATATATCATTTCTTTCTATGAAACATAAATAAAGAAAGTAGTCTTATAATTGACAGTAAAATGTCTCTTTCTCAGTGTCGGTTGCTCGACGTCGGCTGCACGGGTGGTCACTTCTCCTTTGCACTTACCTTGCATAGCCTGAAAAGTCAAATGTTGTCTTCAACATAGATGTAATTTTGTCATCTGTTCGCTTAATTGGAGGTGTTGTACGAGTCGCAAAAACAACCTTAATAACTCTCCTATCTTTTGCTTCCTCAGGGTTTTCTGTCATATGTAAGTGTAAGTATAATAAAGGCTAATATGGCACTAAATTTCACTTTCGTAAAAAAAAATTTATACAAATGTATTCACATGAGGGCTGTGTAAAAACTATATTTCTTCCAACTTAAGTTCCTTAAAATATCATTCTCCTGTCTGAACACGAACTATAAATGTTTTCTTCCGCACAATGGCTTAACAAAACTTAACGAAAGTTACTAAGTTACACTGCTGAAATAAATTAAAGCTTATGTGTTTACGAGTCATATTCTTATTACACTTCTTTCAACAGCTGTAATCATCATTATATTCACTCTGCTTTTCTTGCATTCGTTCATTTTCGAGGGCACTGTAAATAGATTCACCTTTAACGCCTTGTACTCACGTGTTCTAACTCATCACAAATGTTTTCTTTCAAACTGAAATCCTTATGTAATCTTAAAGATGTAGACTGTTTACTCACTTCTCTATGTAGCACAATATTACCAAAACATTCTCACTCATTCCTTACTCACATATTCATCATAATATATATATCCTTATACATTAAACATACACTCCTGGAAATTGAAATAAGAACACCGTGAATTCATTGTCCCAGGAAGGGGAAACTTTATTGATACATTCCTGGGGTCAGATACATCACATGATCACACTGACAGAACCACAGGCACATAGACACAGGCAACAGAGCATGCACAATGTCGGCACTAGTACAGTGTATATCCACCTTTCGCAGCAATGCAGGCTGCTATTCTCCCATGGAGACGATCGTAGAGATGCTGGATGTAGTCCTGTGGAACGGCTTGCCATGCCATTTCCACCTGGCGCCTCAGTTGGACCAGCGTTCGTGCTGGACGTGCAGACCGCGTGAGACGACGCTTCATCCAGTCCCAAACATGCTCAATGGGGGATAGATCCGGAGATCTTGCTGGCCAGGGTAGTTGACTTACACCTTCTAGAGCACGTTGGGTGGCACGGGATACATGCGGACGTGCATTGTCCTGTTGGAACAGCAAGTTCCCTTGTCGGTCTAGGAATGGTAGAACGATGGGTTCGATGACGGTTTGGATGTACCGTGCACTATTCAGTGTCCCCTCGACGATCACCAGTGGTGTACGGCCAGTGTAGGAGATCGCTCCCCACACCATGATGCCGGGTGTTGGCCCTGTGTGCCTCGGTCGTATGCAGTCCTGATTGTGGGGCTCACCTGCACGGCGCCAAACACGCATACGACCATCATTGGCACCAAGGCAGAAGCGACTCTCATCGCTGAAGACGACACGTCTCCATTCGTCCCTCCATTCACGCCTGTCGCGACACCACTGGAGGCGGGCTGCACGATGTTGGGGCGTGAGCGGAAGACGGCCTAACGGTGTGCGGGACCGTAGCCCAGCTTCATGGAGACGGTTGTGAATGGTCCTCGCCGATACCCCAGGAGCAATAGTGTCCCTAATTTGCTGGGAAGTGGCGGTGCGGTCCCCTACGGCACTGCGTAGGATCCTCCGGTCTTGGCGTGCATCCGTGGTTCGCTGCGGTCCGGTCCCAGGTCGACGGGCACGTGCACCTTCCGCCGACCACTGGCGACAACATCGATGTACTGTGGAGACCTCACGCCCCACGTGTTGAGCAATTCGGCGGTACGTCCACCCGGCCTCCCGCATGCCCACTATACGCCCTCGCTCAAAGTCCGTCAACTGCACATACGGTTCACATCCACGCTGTCGCGGCATGCTACCAGTGTTAAAGACTGCGATGGAGCTCCGTATGCCACGGCAAACTGGCTGACACTGACGGCGGCGGTGCACAAATGCTGCGCAGCTAGCGCCATTCGACGGCCAACACCGCGGTTCCTGGTGTGTCCGCTGTGCCGTGCGTGTGATCATTGCTTGTACAGCCCTCTCGCAGTGTCCGGAGCAAGTATGGTGGGTCTGACACAACGGTGTCAATGTGTTCTTTTTTCCATTTCCAGGAGTGTATTCCTCATCAAACATTAATATATCACATACGTGGGGCCATTTGGCACTTCCATTCTCATAAAACTCCAATAATATTTTCCTCAAATAATCTCTTGTCTCCATCAACTACTTCACAGTAACTTACCTTCTTATATTAACTTAAATATTAACTCATTCATACTGATCTTTCATTCTTACATCCTCATTCATTCTGCTACATACCTATGTCATTACTGATCTCAATAGCTATTATCTCCTGTCATTATAGTGCCTTGAAATAACTAACTAGTTGTTGAGTCAACTTATAATTTACAATTAACAACCAATGTAGCCTGCGTAGACCTCATTCCTATGAATATCTTTTCTCATTCAGTAAGTGTACTCACCTTGGTTTACAATCTCTTCATAATTATGTGTACAAGTGTAACTGCAGTATATAATTTCCATAAATTAATGTTTGTGTTCTTAGGCTGTATAACTTAATGTTCGTGTATTCAATACAAATATTTATGATCTCATTTTCACAGCAACTTGCTCATGTTCAACTTAGTTGTCATTATATTATGTTGTTTTAGTGCACAAAGAGTTTCAAATGTCTGTGGGGATGCAGCCCCCTCGGCTTGTGAGATAACGGGTATTCTAGGGAGTAACAACCTGGGTGAGGTATGCTTGATATTCTGAAAGGACCTGAATATAATATCTGCCATTTTCTGTTCAGTTGTTTTAATTTTGTAGACTTGGGATGTGAACGCAAAAGAACGAGGTCATCAACCTGATAGGTTTTTTAATTCCTGTTCTGCTGTCATTTTGTCGTTGTACCTGAGGAAACAAACCGTCTCAGCCGTTACGCTCTTACAACACCTCACGACCGAAGCACGAGCGCTTAGCTCGGTCGTCGACTGTTTTCCGTCGTCTGTCGTGTTTGGCCGGGTTCATTGACCAGCTCCACTATGTTTACATTCCGGCCGGTTGGCGCCCACGCATTGGCTGATGGTGCGCCGCAATTGTTATTGTTACTTCGTGGCGGGGAGTGCATAACTGTGCTGGGGAACGGCGGCGGATTCCGTGGAGGGTTATGATTTGTCATGCGTGAATGTTGTGTGTTCCACATATTCGGTCGGTGATTGTTGGGATTGTTATTGTTTTGATGGTAATTATGTCTGTTATATGGCATGTTCCTGTCAAAGTAGCCCGGGTTGTACCGGTTATTCTCACGTCTCCCATTGCGGTTGCTGTTGTACTGTCTGTGATTTTCATTTTGCATGTAGTTATCATTTTGATATGGGGGATAATTATTGTTGTTATTATTATTCCACTAATTTCTCCGGTTGTTCCTACCGTCATACACGTTTCCATTTGAATATGTTTCGCGCGCAGGCATCGTATTGTGTCGCGGCGCGGACGGATGGTTCCACCAACCACCGTCACTACGGTTGCTTTGGGGTGGGTGCTGATTTTGGTTACTAATATGAGTAAAATTTGAATGGCGTGAATCGCCTCTGTAAACTACGTCCATTTGATCTAAGAAGTTTAAGAAAGTCTTAACGTCATTCTCCGGTACTCCTATTAATCTGTCTCGGTATGGAAAGGGTAAGTGGCTCTTTAAAGTGTCAATTATCGCTGGCAAGTCGGCTGGTTTGGACTAGTACAGTGTCTTGTCTAGGTTCCTCTCAAAGTATTGTCTTAATGTCTCTATTTTAGGGTCACAGGCCTCGGGGTTGCACACTTCTCTCCTTAGACTCTGTTGCTCATTCTCGGACCAGAATTCGTCCAAGAAGGCTTGTTCGAGCTTTTCAAACGTAAGGCACCGCCGCTTCATAGCGGCACCCCACTTAGCTGCTCGTCCTCTCATGAGATTGGTGACGTATCTGATTTTATCGACTTCTGACCAACTACGTGGAAAAACACCGTCAAATGATCTAATAAACACAATAGGGTGGACTTTGTCCTTGTCCTCACTGGAAAATGTCTGGAAATACCCATGCCTTACAAACATGTCATAGGCCATGCCGGTTGGCATAACTGTATTGACGTGGTTTGTGTCACTTGCTACTCTAGGTGTCGCACCGTAATATTGCTCGTTTGGTGGAAAAGAAAGCGGCACATTGTAATTTTGATTGGAAGTAGGTGATTCCACAATAGGTGTTCTGTCTGTGTCATTAGCCATGGTTTTACCTGTTCTGTCGTTCCCTGACGATGCGTTTGCACCAATCGCCAAACACGGCACAACATTGTCTCGTAATTTTGTCACTTCGTCTTCTATGTGTTTTGTCTCGTCTTTAACATGTATCTTTGTTTTTGAAAGTATGTCCTGTGTAATTGTTTCAAGTTTTTTGTCCAGATAGTCGTCACACAATTTACATTCGTGTACAATTCTTTCGGCCATGTTGGTGTCGTTGTTTAGTGACGCGAGGTCCGCTCGATCTTCTAATTTTTCTATCTTTTCTTTGAGGTGGGTTTGTTCAAGAACTACCATTGTAAGCTGTTGGGTAATATTTCCCACTTCTTCAGTCAGCTTTTCTGGGGTGGAGCTAGCTGAAGTGTGGGCCTGAGCTAACTCTTCCACACGAGTGTTCACTTCCTGCTGCACATTAACTATTTGAGTTAACTGATTCTCACATCGGGTGATATTGTTTTTTGTTTCATGTGTGAATGTAACCAAAGTTTCTTCTTGTTTAGTGACTCGATCGGACAATGTCTCAAATCGCTGGCTGAGCTGTTGAGTGGTGTTATTTGATTCTGTCATCTGTTTTGTCGTCCGTTCAAAATTTTCGGTCATAGTATGGTTTCATATGTCAATTTTCTGACTAACGTCTCGTTTCATGTCTGCAAATAACTCTAATAGTCGGTCCAGTTTGTCAGTTTCCTGTGTCCGATTTGTGTCACATTGCTGAATTTGTCTCATATTCGGTTCTGACATTGATGTTAACAGTGGCGCTGACGGTCTAGTCTCGCGTCCATTCCACATTTCGTCATTTAAAGTCGCCATCTGTGTATTATCACAAATGTTGCGAGTTTGAGGCAAAATCATTGCATTGATCTGTGAACTCGTCCATGGAGGGAAACGTGGACTTTCTTGTTGGTTGCACGATGAATCTAGTTCATTTAACTCATCTGCCGAAACTATCTCTACCTTACCACGTTCCATTGTAATAGGATGTATAATCGTAAGTCAAAAGGGAATAATATGAGTCTGATTAATAAATATTTGACTCAAATTTAGGTTGAAATATTTTCTCGTCAATGTAAATGATTGCTCTATTGCAAACAATGGTTGAGAAAGATGCAGCAGGGCGGACAAAATTTTTCGTAACAAATAACTGTTTGGCGGTCAAATTCACGATCTTCATATGCAGCTACAACAATACTATAATTACCACAAACTACAATATAGAGAGATAATTTTGGAAAAATCTAGAAGAAAACTACAGGATGTGTGGAAAGGGAAAAATGGATTCTGCAGTTGGCTATTGAATGCTTGAATGAAACATAATTGTGTGACTCACCATTAAATTTTCTGTCCTGCAGCGGCTGGTCAATCACTTCTGCGTAAATCGTATCCGTCAAAATATGGATTTTCTTAATACATCTCCATCGGATAATCACCAAAAGGTCTCAAAATAAGTTTTGCATCAATATATGCCCATGTAAAGAAAAACAGATTGAATTAGTTACTAAAATTCTTTACAATATTGTTGCATGATCATTTGCTTAGGTACAATAAAGTTGGTGTTCTAGTTACCCTTTAAAGTTCAGTATTTTTGGATACTCTCTGTTGGGAAAAAATACAAATTAAAGTTTCAAATTTGCTCAAAAACGACACATCCGAAAATTGCGTCCTGTCACAGTCGCCAGTTGTAGTGATTAATAAAAAGGAGAAGAAAAATAAGAGAGAAGAAAAGAGGTTGAAAATGTGGAAGAAATCGTGAATAAAAAAGGGGTTTTAAAATCGTAAATGACTGTGAAAAAAAAGGGAAAGAATGAAAAGCAAATCGGACTTCGTATTACAGAAAAGCTATTGTTGGGGTGGTCCTTGTGGCGTTTTTGAGCAAAAGTTAAACCAATTTCCACTACAAAAAGTATTGAAAAAGAACAGAGAATAACAAAATGTAACTGACAGGGGAAATGACGTAGATAAGAGTTCATCCTTTACCGGGTAAACTTGTCTTCTTTCGTGCGGCGTCCAGGTCTTCAAAAATCTCTTTCATTTCTGCGTGAAAAGTCTGCTCCGAAATCTTGCAATCGTCCAGGAATCACTAATTTATACCAATTAAAATCATCTTGATACTGTATGCAATTTAATTTACATTGCTACTTCCATTCTCCGAATTTCTTAACAACTTCCACAATATGTCTACACATTAAAATCAGATCAAGACTAGCTAATAAGTTTTTTTTTTTTTACGTCTTCATCAGATCACGTCTGCCTTCAGCTTCGGCTATCAAGAGACAATTAAGAAACGAATAGAAAACAAAAAAGAGTTACAATTTTAGTAGTTTCTCTGCCGTCGAGCGCTCATACCGCTGCGACGGGATATTTTTTATCTGAGGGAACGAGTGTAGCGCGGCGAAATTCCAAGTCCCGCTACAAGTTGGTGCGAAAAGTAACTGTGGAGAAGAAGTTCAGCTTAGCTGATTGTGTCAGAATAGAGACATAATTTGCAGCTTTATGCTGAAGTATGACACAATGAAAACAAAAGCAATGCTGAAGAAAATTAATCGTGCAGTGTCCAAATCATGAAATTTAAAAGAACCTGATCATACCGCCTAGACAAATGGATTGTTTTCAGCGAGCTCTATTTCATCAATGACCCGTAATGCTGAGGGGATTTTTCACTGCACAATCATCATGAAGATGTAAAAGATAGGACAACTCTTAGTCAATGGCAGTACTGAATAAACATCCTGGTTTATGGTAACCTGAAAGAGTGAGCGTAAGTTATGATACTCGTACTCACAAAACATCATAAAACCATCTCTGGCCGTAACTACACCCTCGATACATTTTGAGTTAAACGCCTCTTTGGGCCACCGTTGCTCCCGACGCCTTGCGTCATTTAAGAAGAAGCAAATCACGGCTTGTCGGGCAACACTACAAGTCTTTAGTCAGCTACTGTTCGGTTTCTGTCTTTTTTGGACCATTGAAGTCGTGCAGATTTATGTGCCAGCGTGAGCAATTGCCTTTACAAATGTCACTTCCGTGCACTCGCTTGGAAATTGGTTTAAACAGACTTTCATTCGCTGATAGCAGCATTCCCTGTCGAATTTGAAACCGACCATCCCTGACGAGGGATGACACTTGTGTCGGATCTCTGTCGGTTACGATCTTTTTAACACCGCTGTCTTTACAACGTGTTCCCTGGTTGTTAGTTGTACACAGTTCCTCGTCGATACGTAGGACAGCCCGAGTTGATAAACCAAGAAATCGGGCAGATTGTTTCTCGCCGTTTGTGATGGGGACGTCCAAGCACGATAGTTCCTAACATTCTACCATTTCATTTCATCGACTCGCATTACTGCACTGATTCCATATAATCGATAGGTAGATACACATATTTTCACTGACGTGAAAATCAACCAATGTGCTCTTTCATACGGATGAGTAATATTTTGTCTGGTGAGCTTATCAGTCTGTTATGACTTATGAGCATTAAGAAGAACACTACTAATTATTACCCTAAGAGTAGCATTCATAGTCATGATACTGGAGTCAGACTTAACTTCCATTTACCAAGGAAAAACAGAAGTAAAAATAGTTTTCTGCCAGAGAGTACAGATATCTAAAAAATCCGTTAAAGTATTACGTAGAGAACCCAGATTTAGAGTGGTAAAATATTAATACAACTAGTAAATAACTTTGTCATTCTACAGTATCCACGTCAGCCCCAAATTTACTTGTGATGGGTCGCTGTCGGCTGTGCGACTTTGCGCACGTATTTTTAGTTTTCTTACCACTTAAGACGGGCCGTTTCGAGTATCACGCCACTTTTCGACAAGATTTTGTCCGAAAAATAGACAGATCCGTCTTAATGGAATTTCCAAATGGGTTCACGATAAATGTAGTTTGAGTGGTTAAACATCACTTCATTGCAAATTAGTACATGTTCTCATTACTTCAAACTGCTAATATCTTAATAAAGTTTGTAATTAAGACTCTGAATTAAATGATTTACTACATAGTATTTACAGTTAGAAGCAATAAAGGAATGTAAGTAATTAAATGGTTCAAATGGATCTGAGCACTATGGGACTCAACATCTGTGGTCATCAGTCCTCTAGAACTTAGAACTACTTAAACCTAACTAACCTAAGGACATCACACACATCCATGCCCGAGACAGGATTCGAACCAGCGACCGTAGCGGCCACGCGTTCCAGACTGAAGTGCCTAGAACCGCACGGCCACAGCGGCCGGCGTAAGTAATTCAAATCAGTTTTATAGTTCACTGTTTACGAAAAAGAACCTCCTGTTTTAAATTTTTTGCAATGTTCGTAAATTCATTATCTGCCGCTCTGAAGTCGATTTTGGGTTAATTCTGGCAGGCAATGCAGAATTTGTCCACCATTTTGAGATCGAAGTCTTAATTTCATGTCATACGTAAGCGTAACACTGCATTGACAACAATATCAAACATGCACATAAGATATCCATTAATCGTATAATAGGAACTGAAAAAAAGCATGGATCATAAATTGTAAGCTACAAACGCACACTTACTGGTGAGGTAAGAAACGGCAAAAAGTAGGACAGGGGGGAGGGCGAGGGGGGGGGGGGGGTGACTGTCCACAAAGTCAGAAATAAAGTTGAAGATCATAAAACGCGGAGAAATTTGGCGGATGCCTGTAGCCGCTAGTGGAAGGAAACTGTTGATGATTGTTCAATGAAATGTTCATATTGGTCTCTCAATAACGGAAGCGAATTATACACATAAAACTGGCTCTGCCTGGGGTGAGATCGTGTTATTTGAGAAGAGTGAAGCAAAGGAAAACTCCAAAAGGAAGAGGAGTTTCAGGGACGTCACTCGCAGCGCATTTTCCGATAACGGCTTGCGGTTTCTTGTTGCCACACTGAAGGACTGCTACGTAGTAGTCAGCAAGCGTTAGCCAAAGACAGGCATCGAAATGCATATAACCCGATTTCCTTCTTACTTCACATACTCACGACGTTGCGAGTTTGAAACGGGTGCACCTAATTTAAAACCAGCAACCTTTTTACGTGTGTTGAATGTTTCGTGACACAATAAACGGAAAATGTCACATGGTTACACGCAATACCAGCAATCAAATTTAACTACTCACATCTTCCGGAATAAAAACACAAAGAAATAAATTTTTATTTCTTTATTTGACTGTGTGACGATCTTGACCAGTTATACACTTTTCTAGGCACATGACACGTAAATGTTACAAATATAGCAATAATCATCTGTACCATTGTTGAAAATAAGCTATGTTTTAGTGTAATTCTAAGTCCCTTTCAGAAAATTATTTGTTTATTGAATTTCAACTCATTAATTTAAATAAACACTGTCAACGCATTAAATGTTTCAAATGGTTCAAATGGCTCTGAGCACTATGAGACTTAACTGCTGAGGTCATCAGTCCCCTAGAACATAGAAATACTTAAATCTAACTAACCTAAGGACATCACACACATCCATGCCCGAGGCAGGATTCGAACCTGTGACGGTAGCGGTCGCGCGGTTCCAGACTGTAGCGCCTAGAACCGCTCGGCCACTATTAAATGTTTATTTTGTATACAGACAGTTGGGCTGGTTGTAGTCCAGAAACCCAGTAGCGAGCTCGATACCTGACGAAGACGACTAAGGAAGTTGCCGAAATGTCGTAGAAAGATAAAATTAGCTCGGACGCAAACCCCCTCTTGGAAATCTTCACAACGCATGTCCTTGACAAAGGTCGTCTGGTAAATTCTAAACACTGCTGGGATCGGAAAGAATGGGAAAAGTATCTTACACACATGTCATATTTATTTCCTCAAAAAATATATTCATAGAAACACAATGAAAAGTGTTGAGAACAATTGTCAAACTGCGACCGTGGGCTGTATGCGGGTCGAATCGAGTATTGGTGTGGCTTGCGGTTCTCAGTCGTATTTGATGATAAAGTGTCTTGCAACTAACAGCCGGATTAAAAGATGTCAACCAACGTTAAGAACTCCTTAAAGCGTTTATTAACGATTCTGTCAACAAAATATTAGGCAACTATTTTCGAACTTCACATCTTTATTTTCAAGCCTGGTCTACAGATAAAAGCATTACATAATTGTCAGTGAATAGTAATACAGAAGTATAATTACAATAAGAAGTTGGTATATAACGGATGTTAATTATCTGAAAACAAGCGTACCTTCACCGACAGTGTCTGATCTTAATATGAAACATCAAAATGTCAAGACTTTTTTATAAATGTTTGCAAAATGAATGCCACAATCCATACATGGCTCTTATCAAGTCAAAATCAATTGTGGCATAAACATAATTAACGACACCAAGAAACTTTCGATGGCGCTAGCGTCGCGCCTCACATACAAGTTCACATCCTCAGCTAATTGGCATGTCGCTTTTTAAATGTGGATGCCTTTAAACACCTTTATTAAACCTGACATCAATATTGGGAACGACAACAACAAATGTACAAGTATTACACAAATACAAATACTAATGTCGTGTGTACATATGTTAACATAAGACAGGCATTATCACGTTAAAGTGGGTGTCCACGACCAATATGCGCATCGAGTTAAAATAGGGGGCGTCACAGCTCCTTTATTAACCAATCACATTTAATATAAAAAACAATTAAACAAATAAAAATCACATTTGTTGCTCCATACAAATTTTGTGTTATACATGCAGACTTCCATACATACATATTTCCAAAAGTCTACATACAAAAATAGTTTGCATACATACAACATATATCGTTTATTCAGCCAGTAATTTTTGTAAGAAACAGTTAAATAGTCCTACTAAAACAGCGTCTCATGGCATAGAATCACTACGACGTCTCGTCATGTCCGATCGCCTTGAAATCGCCTTGTCCTGTACTCAAAGCGTCTATCCGTTCATGTGAGTCCTGTCGTAAACCACAAAGGACGAATACTGAAGTACGGATACTCAAGCATTTTACATAGTATCAAACAATTTTGCGTTACTGGTCGTGCATACTGCATGAACAACCTTTTTCATATAGTGTCTCTATGGTTACACCACCAGTCAGACAAAAACATCATGATCTAACATTTAATAACTAGACATTCTAAACCAATTGCAGATGCACTTACGTTCTCACCCCGAAACGTTGTTTAAAATTCAAACACCATAATCTAACATGTTTGCCGGCTTGACATGCATATCTAATTACGGATTGCACTCAAGTAATTTGATATCCACTACAAAGCGCTCTCGTACGAAACATTGTGCTACGCAAAATTGTTTGGAATTATGTAAAATGCTTGAGTATCCGTATATCAGTATTCGTCCTCTGTGATTTACGACAACAGGACTAACATGAAAGTTTCCTGGTACTGCTAGCTACGTTCACCTCCAGTTTGATTTGGTAAGAGGCATGTGTGAATTGTGGCAGTCATTCTGTAAACATTTATAAAGCACTTGTTGGAACTTTTATGTTTATTTTTAAGATTAGCCACTGTCAGAGTAGGTATGTTTGTATTCAAATAATTAATTTCTGTTACATTTGAACTTCTTATTGTAATTCCACTTTTGTATTCACTGTTGACTGACAACTACGTACTGCGTTTTGTAGCCTCAGTAGGCCAAGCTCCAAAACGAACCTATCAAGTTCGGAACTAGTCGTCTAATAAAGATACTGCAACTGTTGACAGAATCGTTAGTAAAAGCGTTAAGGAATTTAATTAAGTTGCTGATTTCCTGTCAACAAAATGTTGAAACTGAAGCAACGTTAAGAAGTTGTTAAGAGTGTAGTCTCTTGTTCCGTAACAAACAAAAATACTTACAGAAACAGTAATATTTTAAGACGTGCTTAATTTTAATTGAAGTTGGTGCATTTGGCCGTGAACTAAGTGAAGTTGGCCGCTCACACAGGTACAAAGTGGTAAGTAGAGCGACCACTGCGGCATTAGAGGATGTGTGAGCGGGATTTTTGTGTTTGTCTTACAGTACTGACAATTCTAAAGCGTGTGCGGCTCTTACCGTTATTTAGGTACAAATTTTGATAGGGTAGTAACATAGATTCGTGAATGCGCATTACAAAGATGGTCATCTACAAATGCAAAAATTTGAATTAATTTAAGGCTGTTGGAATACAAAACGTAGACAATGCAAGTGACAGATGGAAAACTTTTGTTGAAGACCTCTATAGCGGATCCAAAATTGGAAGTTAAGATCAGTTTACTGAATCTGAAAAACTGATTGATGGAAAAAATAACGGAACACCGACAAAAAATGAAGGTTAAAACCAAATAAAGCAACGGGTATATATGACATCCCTGCAGCGCTCCTACAAAACAGAAGCGACAACATGAAAAGTAATTAGCTTACCGCGGTATCTGAATGTTATGAAGAGTGTATCACACCACCTGATTTCACAAAAAGCAGAACTACTGCATTACCCAAGAGGGTAAATCCACAGGACTGTACAAATTATAGAACACTAGCTTTTTCTGTCACATGCTTCAAAAACATTGTTGTTAGTTTTTAAGGACAGGACCAAGAGACAATAGATTGTAACTTAACCAACGACAGTTTGGCTTCAGATCAGGGAAAGGAATGAGGGAAGCAATATTGTCACTATGTCAAATTTTGGAAAGAAGATTAGGAGTAAACAGAAAAAGCATATAGGCTGTATAGTAAGTATTGGCCCAAAAAAGGCGTTTGATGTGGTTCAATGCACAAAGCAGGACTTCACTGAAAGGACAAACGACTGAATTTAACAATATACAAAAGTCAAAGTATTGTGTTGGATATTATTGGTAGAAAGAAAGAAGCAAAAATCAGAAGAGGAGTGAGACTCGCACATGCCCTCTATCATTTTACTTATTTAATAAGTCCATCGAGAAGACAATAACAACAGTGGAACAGAAGATGACTGGAAACAAAATTGATAGTATGCAGATTCACAGCACCAGATTTGCCGATGACATTGCAGTAGTGACAGATTCAGTGAAGAAACTAAGTGAAGTGCTTAAGGTCTTAAATCAAAAGACAACAGAACTAAAACAAGAATAAATATCAAGAAGACCAGAGTTATGATATCGTCACGTAGAAGAAGGTGTAATTATATGAATGACGAACACTAACTTCACTTAACGAAGGTTTATTCAGCACTTGCACATACAAGAGCGCGGAACGAACTGCCTCCGGCCAGTACACATACAGATTAAGAACATTACAGTATAATGACTCTTCACATTTGTGGATACTTCTAGAATGTACTCGAACCGAATATAGAAATTAAAATTTTAAAGTCCAGGTGAATTTTGAACTCACGACCCTCCATGCAATAGTTTAGTATCATAATCATTACACCACGGTGCTATTCCGCATCTTCTCCGACATTGCTCCCTCATTAAGAGAACAGCGTCTCTGTGTTACGTCCTAGTCCGGGAACGAGTCATCGGTCCTGCATACTCCGACTCCCGATGATTGATTCTCGCCCTGACGGTGATCTTCTTGGAACTTCTTTTGCCACTACGTCCTTCGTCACCTTTCCGCTTGTTGCCTGTCGCTTGAGCTTCGAATTTACCCTGGGTTGCAGGATACTTATAAGGATTCTTCATTCGAATGACGTGGACCATGTCTCTGATCTTTCGTCGTCTTTCGTCGGGGTCGAAATCTTCAACTTCATAAGTAACATCAGACAACTGTCGTACAACCTTATAAGGTCCAAAGTAGCGCCTGAGGAGCTTCTCAGAGAGACCAACCTTCCGAACAGGAATGAAGATCCAGACGAGGTCACCAGGCTGGTAGACAACAGGGCGGTGGCTCACGTCATACATTTGGCGACCGTTTTCTTGAGCCTGCGGAGTCGAGCTAACTGCCTAGCTTCCTCAGCTCTGGTTAACACCTGGCCGATGTAGTCGTCGTCCACGTCATCAAGATGTAACGGAAACACAGTGTCCATCGCCGTAGTCACCTCACGCCCATGCACCAGGAAAAATGGCGTAAATCCTGTGGTATCTTGATTGATGGTGTTGTAGCCAAACGTCACGAAAGGTAGCACCTCATCCCAGTTGCTCTGCTCAACATTGACGAACATTGATAGCATGTCGGCCAAGGTCTTATTTCGGTGTTCAGTAAACCCGTTAGTTTGCGGATTGTATGCAGTCGTCATATGATGAGTAATGTTGCAACGACGGTTTATCTCTGTCACAAGATTCGATTGAAAAACTTTCCCTCGATCCGTAATTAACGACCTTGGGGCACCCGTGTTTTAATACAATGTCTTCCACGATGAATTTGGCTAACTCGGATGCTTCGGCTGCTTTCACGGCTTTTGTGATGGCATAGCGTGTCAGATAATCAGCGCAAACAATAATCCATCTATTGCCACTACCAGACGTTGGAAATCGTCCGAGCAGGTCAATCCCAACACGTTGAAAAGGCGTTTGGCTGGTGGAATTGGTATGAGTCGGCCAGGTGGTTTCTCAGGATCTGCCTTTCTTCTATGGCACTGTCGACATTGCGACACATGGTCATGGACACTCCTAAATAAACCTGGCCAGAAAAATCTCTTGCGGATTCTATCGTATGTCTTAATAAATCCTAAATGTCCGGCCTCAGGTGCGTCATGGAATTTCTGTAGAACATCTAAGCGCATGTGTTTAAGAATCACTTGTAGCTACTTCTTTCCAAACGGATCAAAGTTTTTCTTGCAAAGTAATCCATTAACTTTAAGAATTTTCAACATCGTGCAGCCCTATCAGCAACTGAGATAATTAAATATATAACACGTCAGCCTTAGTTGCAAATAGAAACCAATCTTTACCTTGGTTTCAGCCAAAATAATTTGGCCTTCTTCAGAAGCTATTGACACCAAACTATTGCATGCAAAAGTTTGGCCATATCAATTATAAATCTATAGCACCGTAGTACCCAGTCATAAATCTACATTACTTAGCTGAAGAGAAACAGACGGACGAGGTCTGTACGCCGCGAAACCTGCGCAGGCCAAGCTTTGCATGTAATAGTATTGTGTCAAAAAGGCCAAATTATTTTGGCTGAAAACTAGGTAAAGATTGGGTTCTGTTTGCAACTGAGGCTGACGTGTTATATGTTTAATCCATTAACTACCTTAAATTGTTTTCTCACATCCTCTGACCGATTTAAGGCAAACATAATTTGAGATATCTTGGCGTCCTTCTTCTGCTCAGCAGAGAGATCCTGGAGCGCAGCGAGACAGTCACTATCTTCATCAAAGTCTTGATGGTCTTGTACACTATGGTAATGTCATACTCTTGAAGACATAGTGCCCACCTGGTGAGTCGTCCTGTTGGATCCTTAAGACCTGTCAACCAACAAAGTGAATGATGGTCTGTAACAACTGTGAATGACCTTCCATAGAGATACTGTCGAAATTTGCACATGGCCCAGGCAGATCACAGCAAGGCATTCTCTTTCTGTAGTTGAGTAGTTTCTCTCGGCTTTTGTAAGTGTCCTAGAAGCATAGGCTATAAACTTCTCTTTTCCATCCGAAATTTGCACCAGAACAGCACCGATCCCATATCCGCTGGCATCTGTATGTAGTTCTGTAGGTGCTCTTTCATCATGCAGACCAAGTACGTGGTCAGTTGTCACAGCACATCGAAAGAATCTTGCCGGCCGGAGTGGCCGTGCGGTTCTAGGCGCTACAGTCTGGAGCCGAGCGACCGCTACGGTCGCAGGTTCGAATCCTGCCTCGGACATGGATGTGTGTGATGTCCTTAGGTTTAAGTAGTTCTAAGTTCTAGGCGACTGATGACCTCAGAAGTTAAGACGCATAGTGCTCAGAGCCATTTGAACCATTTTTTTGAAAGAATCTTGCTGAGCACCACCCCAGATAAATTTAGCATCAGCTTTAAACAACAGTTGGAGCAGTCCGGCTTTGATACAAAAGACTTTGACAGAACGACGGTAACAAGAACATAATCCGCGGAAGCTTCCCACATCTCTAATACTTTTAGGAATAGGAAATTCCGTTATAGATCTCACCTTTTCTGGGTCTGCCCGCACACCTTCGTTTGACACAAAGTGTCCAAGTATTTTGATTTCTTTTGCTCCAAAGAGACACTTTCTTGGATTAAGTTTCAGTCCGCCTTGTTGGGGACACTTAAGAATGGCCCTCTGTCTTTTTATACGTTCATCAAATGTCTCTGAGAACACTAAAATGTCATCTAAATAAAAAAGACGCATTGTCCACTTCAGGTGCCTAAGAAGATTATCCATCATCCGTTCAAACGTTCCTGGTGCATTACACAAACCAAACGGCATTACCTTAAACTCATACAGGCCCTCATGGGTGATGAATGCAGTTTTCTCATGATCAGCCTCATCTACTTCGATTTGCCAGTATCCCGAGTACATGTCCATGGTTGAGAAGACTTAGCCACCTTCAGACAATCTAGTGACATTCGTGGAAGAGGGTAAACGTCCTTTTTAGTTATCTTATTAAGCTTCCTGTAATCAACACAAATGCGCCAACTGCCATCCTTCTTCTTGACGAGGACCACTGGTGACGACTGTGGGCTCTGCGAAGGCTGAATGATGTCATTCTTCATCATTCTCTCTACCTCGTCGCGAGTTATTCGACGTTCCGTTGCTGACACATGGTATGCTCTCTGGTTTATTGGTTGATGGTCTCCAGTGCTAATCCGGTGCTTCACTGTCGATTTGTCTAATTTGCTCTTCACCTGTGGATTGAAGCATTCAGAGAACTCTTGAAGAATGGCAAGTAGCTTCTTCTGTTGTTCCTTAGTGAGATCTGGTGATAGTTGAGCTAGAAGATCTCGTCTCCTAGTGGTAGCGCTAATGTCGACCACAGACTCGGCATGGGAGGTTTTTACGACACTCAGCTGTTCTTCAATTAACGGCTCAGCGTTTGCTCCTCACATGTGTCTTGGAAGGATCTTCGGTTCTCGGCGACAGTTAACTATCCATCATTCACCGAATCCGTTCTTAAACGAGACGGCAGAGGCTGGGATGACCAAGTTATTCTTCAGTGGTATGCTTCTCTTACATTCCAATACAAGATCCATGGGTTGATGCATAGCATGACACGCGACAGTTACCTTGCTAGTGCTGACTGCAGGAATGATCGCTTCCTCCAGCACACATAGTCTCCACACACTCGGATGCGCGTCTTCCTCTCCACAGTATCTCATCTCGTCTAGCATAATCTCCGAGCGACCACAATCTATCATTGCCTGAGAAGCTTTCAAAAAGTCCCATCTGAGAATGACGTCATCACTACACTCTTGTAAGGTGACGAATTCTAAGGGCTGTATAAGGCCACTTATACCACACGAATGGTACATCTTCCTGTAGCTTTTACATATTTCCCATTAGCCACCTTCAGCAGAGATGTTTTGTTGTCAACGAATACGGTTTTCTGCAACTGGCGACGGTACTTCTCCGAAATGATTGAGTATGATGCTCCAGAGTTCACAAGAGCTTGGGCTGGTCGGCCATCCATGAGGATATTGACGTAGTTTCCTATCATTTTTGTAGTGATCAACGGCGGAGGATTTTTCTCTTCGGCTGCCTCGCCTCCAAGGAAGGTCGCAGCCTTTAGTTTTCCAGGTTGCGGCGGCTAGGTGATTGGCTGGAGCTTCTAAACGGCGATGGAGACCTTGATCGGCGTGTTGGGGAGCGTCCTCTCCAGCGGCTAGCTTGCGGCTATGGTGACCTGCATCGTCCTGCACCCACATCTTCTTGTTCATCTTCGTCGTCCCGGAGTTGGCGTCGGCTAAAATCGGTCTACTGTTTCTCGCGCGGGCGTCATCAAATACCTGCCGCCTTTCTCGGCAATAGCGCACCATATGTCATGGTCGTCTGTAGTGGAAACAGACTGGTTGGTTATCCTGGGTCCTCCAGATGTCAGTCTGCCTTGGTGCCCGAACAAGTTCCTTATGCGGCGTTGTAGGAACGTAACTCCGCCTGAGCCTCGACTTTTTCGCCGTTTTAAAGGGAAATGAAGGACGAGAGATTGAGTTCAATGTCTGTCCCAGTTCCTCCCTTATGACCACTTGAAGCGTCTCGGTTTTTTTGCTCGCCGTGCAATCCAAGTGCCTTCTGAACTTCCTCTCCCACTATCTGACGTAAAACACTTGTGAAATCAGTTGCTTCCTCCATCACAGACATCGATACGACGTTAAGAAGCTGATCAAACTTCTTGCGTGTAATTCTTTTTTGATGCATTGTCTCAGTATACAGGCACCATTTTATGAAGTTGTCTGCTGTCGAAACCTCCTTCAGGGATAGGGCTTGATACATGTCCTCAGCAACACCCTTCATGAGATGTGCAACCTTATCTTACTCCTTCATTCTAGGATCCACTATTTTACACAGCTCCAAGGCGTCTTGAATGTAGGATGCCGAACTTTCTCGTGGACGCTGTGCCCTGCACTTTTGTTTATCTTCAGCCTTGCTCTTCTGTCGTTGTGTGACCCCGAAGTACTTGCGTAGTTCCGCCTGGAAGACTTCCCAGCTCGTGAACTTCTCCTCGTTGTCCTCATACCATTGCTTGGCAGTACGCTCATATACCTTCAGCCACTTGTTTGGATCTTGGGCATCGTCACCAGAGAACCCGGAAGGATGTCTCATGTGGTGGCACACAGTTGCTGTCATCGTAACGTCCTCCTCTTCTTCTGTCTCCGATAGATTGCGATCTGTTGAATATGGCTCGAACGCGGGTGGCTCTGTCGTGCCGTAGTGGGAGCCACTGTGTCGTTGGTAATGTGCGCTATCACATGTTCCAATACCCAGCGCCTCAACCAGAATAATATCACGTAGAAGAAGGTGTAATTACATGAATGACGAACACTAACTTCACTTAAAGAAGGTTTATTCAGCACTTGCACATACAAGAGCGCGGAGCGAACTGCCTCCGACCAGAACACATACAGCTAGAGAACATTCCAGTCCAATGATTCTTCACTTTTGTGGATACTTCTAGAATGTACTCGAACCGAATATAGAAATTAAAATTTTACAGTCCAGGTAAATTTTGAACTCACAACCCTCCATGCAACAGTTTACAATCATAACCACTACATCACGGTCCTACTCAGCTTCTCCTGCCACAATATGAGCAAGAAAGGAGTGGAGGTAGAACCGATATAGAAATAGGCAGTGATCAATTCAAGGAAGTGCTGCGCCACGAATAAGTATAGGCGTGGATTTGGGGAATTCTTGTAAATCTCGCGCAGCTATGTCGGAAGGCAGTAGTTAAGGGATGGCAGGTGTGGGGATATTGATATTTTGCTAACGATTCCGTGAGACAGGTTTACGACACCGTTCGCAGGCTAGAAGGCATTACCAGCGGGCACTGTATATAAATGTGAAGTAATCAGGGCAGCACAGGGCACTGGCGTGCAGTGAAGAATCCATACGTCGCAGTTACAACGCCTGGGTACCTGTGTGTAGGGGACGAAGGGGGCTGAGGAACGCTGTCGTTGTAATTATCAAAGAGTAGTCCACTTGTCCTCTCCAGAGGAACTATGCCAGAGGCGCAGGGCCTCCCGCGCGCAGAGCTGTCTGCGGGCACTGAACGAGCTTCCCTGGGCGGACGGCCGGAGCTGCTAAGGCTCACTACAACGACGGCGAACAGCTGCTTCCCTTCGGCGCCCTACATGCAATCCATGAGTCGCGCTTGAGGGAGCAGTCAGTCGTGTTCCGGCCCACGGGCACAATTAACGAACGCGGCACACACTTCGCAATAGCGCGACTAGGATAGCAACGTCCGTAAGGCTGGGCAACCGGACGCTAAAGATGCAGATTCCGGCGTTCGCGTTGGTGCTGACCATAGAGTAAATATCTCTGGAGTGAGCATTCACATGCGCAGAACAGATTTTTTGTTGTCAACATACATTGCCGGCCTGATCACGTGTTCTCGGGACATCATGTGTTTGTCCATATAGCGCCCTGTATATTTAGAAATGTCACTACATCCCAAATACAGACGGATTCTTTTCGTACGTGTCGTGGATTATTTATATATGTTTCACAGACATATTAACAGTATCCATTTGATACCGGGAATAGACCAGCTACGTATGGCTCTGAGCACTATGTGACTTAACTTCTGAGGTCATCAGTCGCCTAGAACTTAGAACTACTTAAACCTAACTAGCCTAAGGACATCACACACATCCATGCCCGAGGCCGGATTCGAACCTGCGACCGTAGCGGTCGCTTGGCTCCATACTGCAGCGCCTAGAACCGCTCGACCACTCCGGCCGGCCAGCTACGTAACTTTAAGAGCAAGCGATATTACATCCTGCTTCTTTGCGATAGGTGTCACGGTTCAGATGCACTGGATTTTTGGTAGTTTTCGGTATGACACGGCACTTTATAATATTACAGAGCCTGACGTACACTTTTGCAGTGATAGTCTTGCAAAACGACTTGACAGTACGCTAATACTTTTGCAAGTGTCCGAAAAACACCGAATTTGCCACATATTGGCGATTATATTCCTGCTAATTCGTCCTTTTTTTCTGCTATTTCTGCGTATTTATTTTCCCGTTTTTGCGACCTAAAGCACAATTTTTCTTACTGGTGACACTTTGAAGTATTTATTTAACGCATTTTACGTACTTGCTCCCAGTTTATTAAATAAATGGTAGACTGAGTAATCTATATACATAAATGACAAGTCACTGATAATTGCACGGAGGTTAGTATTTGCTGAAACAACGAACCATTCCCATTCCTGTTCCACTAGCAAATTTACAAGAGGGAGCGATTGTTTGTAAGCTTGTGTACGAGCCGTAATATCTATTATATAGTCATAAAATCGTAGAAAAATAGGTCTACAGAATCAAGCCTTAATTATAATGCGTCTCGAAATTTTTAAACATATACAGTGTCTCTTACTAATATGATAACTATAATTAGAGCTACATGGTATGTACCCACGAAAAGTTACTATCCCTCCTTTCACATATTTTTATTTGCATCCATAGCAACAACAGTAATTCACCATCGCTATTACACTATCAACAAACGGTGAAACACAACAAAAACTCTTGATGTTATAAACTTCAAACGCTGCAGAAAGCACACACACACGGCGAAGTCCCGAAAACACGTGACAATCCTGGTTTAACGTTGACAACATGCGCAGAACGCAATGCTCACTCCAGAGATATTTACTCTATGGTGCTGACTCACGCACGTCGCGCGGCGCCATCGCCGAGTTCAGCCCAAGACCGGCTGTGTATCTTCGATGTAATAGAGTCAGTGACACACTTGCCTATGTTTCTCTGCAGGCTTCGGTGTGAGTCAGCCCCCGTCTCCCAAACCATACCTCTCGCTCGTTCTGAAATATTACAACCCTGAGTTCGGGGAGTTGTAACAGAAGTAACTGAATTTCACTATCTCGGCAGCATCATGGGGGAAAACAATAGACGTCTCAAGGAAGTCAACAGAAGTATACCACTGAACAAGAGCGCTTTCCAAAATAAAAAGAACCTTCTGCAGAAGGAGCATGTCTGCTCTTACACTAGAAAAAGATTTTGAAGTGGTGTGACCTGACATAAGGATCTGAGACCTGGACGTTAGCAAAGCAGGAGAAAGCTCGCCTCGAAGCTGTGGAAATGTGGTTCTGGAGAAAAATTACAAGAGCTAGCTGTAGTGACAGAAAAACGAATGAGCTGATTCTACAAGAAATGGGTAGATAATGAACTGCTGAAAGTTATAGCCCAACGAAGAGCAAAACTCATTGAACACTTAATTAGACATGATATCCTTTTAGCATGATCGTAGGGAAAAAAACAAGCGAACAACCGAAAACATGCTATTTAAAAATATATTCGGTGAGATGGGATGTTCTTTACAGGTGGAGGTGAAGCGGACAACTGAATAGAGAAAGTTTTGTCTGCAGAGACAAGACTGAACCTTTTCAAATAAGAAGAAACTAATGCAACACGATGAGTTGAAGAAAAATGGCATTCAAAACATTCAGTAAACATTTGTGATCACGTCCCATATAGCAGAATGAATTTAAATGTAAG